>NC_143246.1:4079456-4391723 GCF_009617815.1 Ciona robusta
GACACCCTACACTTGCTGTCGTCATGACAATGGTGTCGTCGGTCATTTGTGATGTCACAAACATAAACAAAGAAACAAACATTAAAACAGTCGCACCCATGTTTATCTTCATCAGCTTAAATCTGTTGCGAAAAATCTGAGTTTTTGTTGTAAATTAAAAAAAGGATTCTGCTCAGAAAAGTTAACATATTTTTGTTGACATTATCTTTTATAAAAATTAACCATAAAAAAACTAATTTATTTCTTCTAAGCTTTTGGTTGGTTACTAAACCTATTGCAATTTTTTTCTCTGATTTTATATAAAACTGCAATTTTAAATTCAAATTTGATTCCGCCTAGCTTTTTAGCTGGTTACTAATAGTACTGTTATGTTTCATTTCATTTACCATAAAACTTAAAACTGAAAAATTTAATTCAGCTAACAAAACATACATTTATTCCAGCACAAAAGCACATTTTGTTTGGACAAAAAAGCATATTTATTCAGACAAAAAAACAGACAATAATTTAGACAAAATATAGACAATTATTTAGACAAAAAAAAAACGATATTTTTTCAGACAAAAAACAGACAGTTAGACCTTTATGTCTGTCATGCTGGTTACTAATAGTACTGTAGCAATAACAGCAAAACAAGACTTAAATTAAAACCCTGATTAAATGTAGCTTTAACACAGCTTATTGAAAATGGGTTTAATTAACCACAATGTTAAGGTAATTAACCTTCTATACGCACCTGGGTTTATTATTAGGTCACAATGATTTAATTGTGTGTTAACAATGGTTGTTTGTGGGAATAGTGACCACTATGTTTCCATTGTTATGTAATGACCCATTTAGGAATTTATTTTACGAAAATTGTAATTTTACATTAAAACTATAAAATAACAAGGAATTGTACAGGTTTTCCTTAGGGGCAATTTATTTGCAGAGTTTTAATGTTGTTTAATTAAATGATGTCTACTTTAAGTTACATTCTATTGTTTTTAGGGTGTGGCGGTCACGCCTCTTCCAAAAATTTTATTTCTTTCTTTTTTATCAATATCGTTACTACCCATATTTTCTCTTTTGTTAACTTGGTTTTAGTTATCGTGACTGAAGAGACGAAATAAATTTCATTTATATAACATTCATATTGTATAAATAAATTGTTTTTAGATGAATTATATTTCTCATAAAAAAAGGATTGAATGAAAGACAATTGTTTATCTTTGCATGGCAGGGAAATGACTGTTGTTAAAACACTTTGTTTTAAAACATTGGTATTTAGTTTCGCACACCTCATGCCCGCTTTCCAGTTAAAAATGACTTTTTCATTTCTAACTTATTTTTTAGGAGGAAAGTGAGTTAGGGGCTAAAGATGATGAAATGGCTGAGGGTAAAAATGATGAGAAACAAGAAGAAAAACAACAAGAAGAAACAACACAGGAAGAAAACAAACAAGAAGAAATTAACATTGGTGATCAAAGTGAATTTGACCCAAATGAAAAGTTAGTTTGTTACAATTTAAAATCATTGTTTGTTTTCTGTTTAATTTTTGTTTTTTAAAGGTGATTTAACTCTTATGTTTGAGGTAAATACCTTGAAATAATATTTATACATTTTAACATTTTTTATAGGTCTGTTTTTCTCTAAACATTAATTTAACATAATAGGACTTCTTTCTTGGGTAATGGATCCATTATAGCCTACACTTCTTGGTGCACTGTAGATCACCCTTAAAATAGTTTTTTTTTACCTATATAGCTTTTTTAAAAAAAGACTAAAATATCAAAAATCTGATGCAAATAAAAGAAGAGAGTTGTAACTTTTGTTAAACAGAGACGATTGTCACGAGAATGAGCCTCCCAACGAACCAGAAGCCATGGAAATCCCAGAAGATTTGAAACTCGATGATGAAGATGGAAGTGACCATGAAGGTGAGTGTGTGGTGAGATAGAAATCATATATATCCATAGAAATATTATATCAGAGGGAGGGAAAGAGGATGAGTTGGATAAAGAGGAGAAATCGCTCCCGGAGACAATGGGAGAGGATGATGATGTCACAAAGGATGATGATGATGTCACAAAGGATGATGATGGTCTTACAAAGGATGATGATGATGTCACAGAGGATGATGGTGATGTCACAAAGGATGATGATGTCACAAAAGATGATGAAGACGTCACAAATGACAATGATGATGATGTCACAGAAGACATGGACACAACTGGTAAATACAGAAAATAAGTCTTATAACTTTTTTTTCAATATTTTAACTCAAATACCCAATAAAAACAATACTTTGACTCGAATGACAAAACATTTTTTGCAACATTTGAACTAAAATAACCAAAAAATTAATATTTTGTCCCAATTAACTAAAAAATCAATATTCTGACTTGAATAACAAAACAAACCAGTATTTTGACTCAAATAAAAAAATTCAATATAATGACTTTTTTAGAAAATGTTACTCCAAATAAAAATGAAGAGGAGCAGGATGTGGATGGAGGAGCAAATGAGGAGGAGGAGAAAGATAACAATATTGTAATATTTTTTCCCTAATTGAATCTATTATTTGTCAGGGTGGTCTTTAATTTTTTTTTGTTTTTTTTTTGTTCTATGTATGACAGAACACATATTATACATAAAGTATTTTTTCTTTATGTTTTATTTATTGAAAATCTAAAAAAAAATTATATTTTAGAATCAACGAACCGATGGCAACCAACTTCCAATGGAAGAAGAAATAAATGATGAAGTTAAAGAAAAAATTTCCAGGTTTTTGTATTTTTTGGAAAATTTCAAATATTTGTAGATATTTTTTTAAATTTGTTGTTTTATGACAGAAAAGACACAGAAGTTGTTGCTAATGATGCCGTACAAAGTGAAGAGGCTTCCGAAAAAATCCCTGAAGTTTCAAAAGAAGAAGGTTTGGATTCTATTGGAAAATATTAAATCTTTATGAATTTTATGCAAAATAAAAAATACACTTCATTTTTTTATTTTTTTTTTATCTTATTATTTTTTAATAATTTTTTTGATAGGCAAAGAAGAAGAAAACACAGGAACAGCTCCCTCCAGTGACGCTACAGGTCAAGATTCCAATACTATGACATCACAGAGGGAGACAATGGACATAAACAATGAAGAAATGACATCACAATCAAAAGATGCTGGAAAGAGTGACGTAAAACGTAGCTTGGCAGAAGATAAGGTAACAACACACGTGTTTTTTTTTTAAATAATTTTGTATTCTTTGTGGGTGAGGTCCTTGTGAAGGACCTGGTGACAACACGCTTGTCATTTTTTAAATTTATTTTTATATTCTTTATGGGTGAGGTCCTTGTCAAGGACCTGGGATTTAGGCCAGATTTGGCAAGTCTTTCATGCGACCAGTGCCACGACACCGCATTGTAGTCAGATACATCCATACTATGCTAATTCTATTAAATAAATAATTTAACTTGCTTTATTCTTGCATGGTGGGTAAATGACACTAGTTATAACTTGTGTGTTCAGTTTTATACACTTTGTGCCCGCTTACTAGTTACCACGTATGTGGTTTTATGGTTGACTATTTTTTTTATCTATGGCATTTTTTCCCATTTTTTTTTTTTTTCGTAATCTGATTTTTTTAATAAAAACTACTAGTATGGGGCCATTTCGATTTTAAACTTTATTAAATTCTGTTTGAAACATAAATTGTAATTTTGTTAGAAATTTGACGCAAAACGACTGCGAACTTTGGATGACCTCGAGCAGCAAGAGGTCAAAGGTCAGGAAAAGAAAGAATCCGATATTTATCAACATATAGAAGATGATAAGGAAAAGTGAGTGTTGGGGGGGGTTTCAATGTGTGTCATATTTTTTTAACTGTCAAGTGTTGAATTTAAGTTAGTTCATTAGGGGTTGGGGGGTGTTTTAATGTGTGTCATATTTTTTTAACTGTTAAGTGTTGAATTTAGGTTAGTTCATTAGGGGTTAGGGGGGTGTTTTAATGTGTGTCATATTTTTTTTTTGTTTTTGAAGGATTGGATTTAATTTTAATTAAGGATTGTGTAAAACTTGGTATGGAGTTTTTACTGAGAAATTATACTCAGAAATTTCAAGTGTTATTTTTTTTAAGGATTTTAACTTTATCCAATTTATTTAGGTTTTATTTTTTAGGTTATAGATATTTTAGGCGGTAAAATTATGTTTTTTTTTGTTTTTTTATAAAATATACAATGTTTTAATACAAAACTGGTTTATTTATTGTATTTTTTATATTTTTTAAAAAAGTTTTGACCAACTTACTCTGGATGCGGCAACTGAGGAACAAATGAAGAATTTGAAACAATCGGACGATTGTGATGTCGACAATGATGATAATGATGTCATAGAGGTGGGTTGTTATGCATGAATGACTTTGTTCTATATTTTCAGTCACTGTAACAAAATTTAAAGTAGTATTCAAAAGCAAAAAAAGTAACAATAAAATTTAATTAAAAAAAAAAGAGTTTAATTTGTTATTTGATGTTTAGTAGTATACAAAAGTGAAAAGACTTAGTAATAGTAAAGAACACATTTGTTGCACCTATACATCATATTAATAATTCTTTAAACAAAATCAGGGGTGTTATTCTGTACCCCTAGGCTCCACTTTTTTAAATTTTTGACAAAATCTTTGGTTGTGATAACACACTTATTGATAAAATTGAAGTAAAAACTTATTTAATGAATGCGTATTACTAAAAAAATGAATTCAGGAAAAGAGAAATGAAGAGAAAAAGGATTCAGATGTTGTTACCATGGCAACTGAGGATGACAAGGAATCAAAAGGAGAGAAGTCAGCTATGGACGGAGCTCCACAGATGGAACAAGTAAGTTATGCGTTTAGTTTTGATACGGTGGCCGTGCAAATCGTTGTGAGTGTGTTTGGGGGAAGCAGGGTCTAGAAAGTAATCTTAATAATCGTGACCGGTGGCGCAGCCAGGGGGGTTTTGGGTGTCGCGACCCCCCTCCCTTTTAAACCCCCCAAAAAATTGATTAAAAAAAATATAAAAAAAATTGAAAATTTTTTGATTAAAACCCCCCCTTATTTTTTTTCTGGCTGCGCCACTGAACGTGAGTATAACTATATACATATAAAGCATTGAAACTGTCAGCCATTTTGACTAAAATGTGGCCACCATTATGTTAAACCTAAATATATAAGATGTCCATGTGCATTGTGTAATTACAATGTATTGTATATGAAAAAAGGCTGAAAAACGGCTCCAAAAACTGATAAGGTCCATGCGATAGCACCCTAGGTGTTGGGGTAATGGGCCAATCTTGGTCTAAATCCTAGGACCCATGACATACCATGCTGCGGGTCCTCACCCACATAAATTTGAATAAAAAAAAGTTTTTTATAAAAGCAATAATTTTCACATTTTTCTACTATAATAATCAACAATGGTTTTGGGTTTTTGTTTAATTATTTCTATTTTCTCAGTCACTTGAGGGGGACGAAGAGACAGACTTACCGGGAAACGATTTAAAGACGGAGAAAGTTTTTGACGAAGAAATGAAAGAAGAAAGAGAATTTCCACAATCTTCTATTCACACTAACGGTATGTCAATTTTGTTAAATAAAAACTTTTTGGCAAAATGAGCCAACTCTGGCATAAATCCTATGTCCCCTGATGTGCCTCGCTGTAAAGCCTCACCCGTATAAAATAGAATAAAATTTAAAATAAAATTTTTGCATAAGCTAAAGAAGCCTGAAAGCTAAAAAAATAGTATGCATTTTTAGCCAAATGGTATTAGGGTAGAGGGTTTGTAGTATTCTAGTCTATATGGGTGAGGTCGTACGGAAAATCAAGCCTTCAACCTGAGATTTATGCCACAGTTTGCCCAAGGTATTGTAGCATAGCCAAACTAATGTGTCTTGAAAAGTTTAAAAACTTAACCTATACAGATTGATTGGAGAATTGCCACCAAGTATTTTCATTTAAATTCAAATATTTTCGCAGAATATGATTGGTCGCCCACTGGTCAGTTTCAAATGATGAGTCATGATGACTTTGCAAAATTACGTCAACTAATGGAACAGAATTTGACAGATGTCAATCAAAGTGATGTATGTATCAAATATTTGTCAGATATATAAAAATTTTGTTTTTTAAATCTGTAATATAGTATGTGAATTCATATTTTCTGTTGTTTTTTAAACTATTTTTCTTTACTTTTTGAAATTTCTTTACTTTTTATATTTTTTCAGTTTCAAATTTTTTTTAACTTTTTGATATTTTTTAGATAAATTCTGCTAAGTCGATGTGGCAGCAATACCAGAGCCTGACTCAGCATCTTTCGCAACAACTCAGTGAACAGCTCCGTCTAGTGTTAGAACCAACGAAAGCGGCAAAACTGAAAGGAGATTATAGGACTGGGAAACGACTTAATATGAGAAAAGTAAGAAATTTTTATTTTTTTATTTAGAATTTATTTTATGGTATTATTTTCTTCTGTATTTAATGAATGAATGAATGAAATTTATTTCGTCTTTTCGGTCACGATAACGAAGAATGGGAAAGTATACGAAAGCAAAAGATGGGTAGTAACGGTAAAATAACAGTTGTTAAAACACGCTTATTGATTAAAACGAAAGAAATAATGTTTTAGATAAAATGCATGACTGTTGTACCCTACAAACGATAGGCCTACAATGTAAATTAGGTAAACAATATTTATTTTTTTAAAGTATTTGTAAAGTTGTATAGCAAGGCACGTAAGTGTGTTTAGAAATTGGTTTAATTCTATTTGGGTGAGGTCTTATCACTGGAAAACCTGGGATTTGGGTTGAAGTTGACCAATACTCTGAAAATGTGTTTGTTTATTTGATTTTAACATAATTTTTTTATCTCCGCGATTTTTGGCAACAAAGGTCATATTAAATTTATGTAACGAAAGTAATTAATAAATGTTACATATATATCCTTGGGTGGCGAGGAAACGACAGACGGTATAACACAGTTTTAGTGTTTATAAATATAGTAGGATGAGGAAAGATGGGAACCTTTTAGCACTTAATATCCAAATATCCAGATCGTGTTTTAAACAATTAACAACGTTTTATGGGAGTTGTAAAGATACAATTTATAATTCTTTAAATGTTATTTGTTTACTACCAAATTAGACGAGAAAATAGAATAAACAGGTTACCCATCTTCCCCCACCCTACTATACCTTATGTCTGCTTACAAGCTACCAAGTGTTCAACTTTTATCAGAAATTTTTTTATATTCTGTCTTTTCGTTTAAATATTTCTAAATCTTCGCTACCGTAATCGAAGAGACAAATAAAGTTATTATTATTTTGTGAGAATTTTTTTTCAGTTTGATATTTTAGAATATTATTTTCGCACCAGGTTATTCCATACATCGCGAGTGGATTCAGAAAAGACAAGATTTGGTTGCGACGTTCGAAGCCAAGTAAACGTGAATATCAGGTCATGGTTGCTATTGACGACTCATCGAGTATGGCAGATAACCATACTAAACAGGTGACAACATTTTCATTTAAAATTGAAGATTTTTTTGTTAAATTTATGAATGTATAACAAATTTTAACACTGAAATATATATATTTTTAACATTTTAACCCAAGAAATATACTACAATTTTTTTAAATTATCATTTTATTATTAATAATCTTATTCTGTACCGACACTAATACTTTTACATAAAAATCATATTATAAACATGTTTATTATCCGGCGCCCTGGGTAGTGGTTAGCGCGCCTGCCTCCAACCCAGAGGTAATGGGTTCAAGGCTCGTCGCTGCTACCATTGTGGGCGTATGTGTCCATGAGCAAGATACTTAACGGCAATTGCTCCAACTCAGTAGTCACTAATGGGTTGTCCAAATTATCAGCCATACATAAAAATGAAAAAAAAATCCAAAAAAAATAATCACTCACAAAGTAACATACTTGGTAACTCGTAAGCTGGCACAAGGTGTATGAACACCCGTGTTATAACGACTGTCGTTTTCCGGCCACACAAGGATAAAGTAAGTTACATTCATTATAAATGTGGAAAACGTCTTTTGGCGTATTTGTTTTTATGATTTTCAGTACCATTATTAGAAAAATACTTTTATTTTATAAAGAAATGTTCTTTCATTTTACCATAAGAAACTTTAGTTCTTCAAAATCCAAATAAAAATGTCAGAATATCTCTTTCACATTTATAATACATAAACATGGCAGCAACAACATATACAAACATAAAAATAAAAAATCCTCAAAAATTGGTAACTCATAAGTGGGCATGAGGTGTATGAAACAGAACACCTGTGTTTTAACGACTGCCATGCCCCACCATGTGAAGGTAAATAAATTACTTCCGTTCATTCCTATACAAATGTCATATATTGCATCCAGTTGGCGTTTGAATCACTTGCTGTCGTCTCTTCTGCGCTGACGACACTCGAAGCCGGTCAACTTGGTGTTTGCAGTTTCGGCGACGACACAAAACTTTTGCATAACTTTGATAGGCCGTTTACTGACCAATCAGGAGCCTCCATTATACACGAGTGTACGTTTGAACAAAAACAAACGAAAATTGCAAGAGTGAGTTTTGACTGTTAGTTATACATATGTGTGTTTTTGTGAAATACAAATAAAAATATTGCTTTTTGAGCAAGATATATTAGTTTGGGGTGATGAGCCAAATCTGACCCAAGTTTTAGGTCCTCAAGGACTTATAATGTAGAAGATGTGTTGGTTCGCACATTTCTCTAACCCAGAGGTAATGGGTTCAAGGCTCGTTCTTGCTAATATTGTGGACGTATGTGTCCCTAGGCAAGACACTTAACAGCAATTGCTCCAACCCAGTGGTCACTAATGGGTTGTCTAAAATGTCAGTCATACAGAAAAAAAATAAAAATCTTACTCTCCAAAAAACACCCACAAAGTTACACACGTGGTAGCTTGTAAGCTGGCACTATCATTTACAAGTTACATTTAACATTCATTCAACTTTATACGTTGTTTTAGCTTTTAAACACAAGTGTGGATTACATGAAAACAGCAAGAGTAAGTTTTGCTTCTTCTGCCGATCCAAGATTGTCCCAACTTTTACTCATTATATCAGGTTAGTGGTTAGTAGTGTGGTACCTTTTACAATAGAAATTTGTGTAACAATTATGTATTTACCAGTGCCTTGAACCAAAACTCAAGCAATTATTTTACCTTAACTAAATATATTCAATTTTAACAGAACCTGACGAATTATAACTAATTGTTTTAAATTTTAACAAAATCAAAACTAAATTTTTTAATAAATTTTAATAAATTTTAACTTTAACTTAGCTAAATATATTGAATTTTAATTAAACTTTTTTAACTGTTTAAATTTTAACAAAAAATATGTTTTTGACAAAACTTCAGTTTAAACTAATCATATCTATTAGATTTTAGTTAAAATTTTAAATAAACTATTGATTTCCAATTAAACAAATGTTTTTTAAATAAATTGAATTTTACTAAAACTTTACAAAATTCCTACAGATGGAAGAGGTCTTTACATTGAAGGTCGAGAAAAAGTGACAAATGCAATTCGTGCCGCTGTCGATTCGAAAATATTTATTGCTTTTATTATATTGGACAACCCAAAGATGAAAGACTCGATTCTCGATATTAAAGTCCCTGTTTTTAACGAAGCGGGAAAAGTAAGGAGAATATATTTTGTAGGGATGTGCAGAGCCGAGCCCAAACTGAAAAGCTCGCGCTCAAGCGTCTCGTTTTCCGACGCTAGGCGCTTCTCTGAAAATTGGGCCGAGCGCCAAGCCTTATGCTATGGCAATAATGTTGCTTGCAAGAGCATTAATTTTAAAAATGTTCAAAATGAAAAAAGTGAAGCTAGTAAAAAATTACGAGACTGGTCAGGCGAACCGGAGCTTTTACAACTTCAGCACATTCCTAATATTTTGCATGTATAAGCGCTCGACAGAAGCATATATGCTTGGCCAAGCTGTCAAGGATAGATCTCCCATCCATTACCATTAAACTCCTTGTCCCCTACTTTCAGGGAAGCGACAGGCTTCAATATTTGGTGAAGTCTATGCAGTTGTAATATGGTTGTTGCAGTAATGGGCCAACTTTGGCCTAAATCTCAGGTCTTTGACAAGGACCTCACCCACATAGAATAGAATTTTCTTGTGCATTTTTTTATGCATAAGAAATATTTTATTGAGCAGAAAAAAAAGTAAACCACACTGTAGGACTTCACCCCTGTAGTATAGAACTAGATAAGGTGATCATCAAAGAGTAAATTTTTAATTTTTCCAACTTTTTTGAGACTTAAGGGTCCACAGTATTGAAAGTTTAGTATTGAGTGATCTTTGTTATCTTTCCAATCATTGAAGCGATAATGTTTTCATTCTATTTATATGAGAGAGGTCCTTCAGTAAGGCATGTCAGTGAATATAGGATTTAGACCAGAATTGGCTCTTTACTAAAAAAATATCTTGTTACTAAGACAAGTAATTCAATTAACAATTTTCCAGTTTTTATCTAAGTATTTTCTCCGTACAGTTACCCGAGATCCGATCGTACATGAACGACTTTCCCTTCCCGTTCTACGTGATCATACGAGATGTAAATGTGTTGCCAGAAACGCTGAGTGATGCGCTACGCCAGTGGTTTGAAGTGGTGACCAATGAATGAGAATTCTGGGTAAAAATCGTGGGTAACTATTCTTAGGGGTAAGGCCCGATCCTGGCCTAAATCCTAGGACCCATAACGTGCTACGCTGCGGGACCTCACCCACATAGAAAAAAACTATTCCTACAGTCATGTACTTTAGAGACGATGGTATCATAGTGGTCACCAGGCCATGAAATAAAGGAGAACTGAGGTCTTTTCAGTGTTTTGTTGTAATATTTTTTGTGGAGTAATGGGCCAAATCTGGCCTAAACTTCAGGTTCTTAACAAGGACCTCACCCACATAGAATAGATTATTTCTTGTGTTTTTTATGCAAAGAAAGATTTTGTTGAGGGGAAGTTTTGAGCAGAAAAAAAGAACATTTGTTGAGAAAAGTAATGATTACTTTATGGAATGCCAGGAGATTCTGATCTTTTACTGCATTTCCATGGTATCTCAATCCTGTTACAACAATTTTCTGATTGAATGCACTTCTACTGCTTTGATGAAAACATCTTACTCATGACTAAAAACTTAAAATGATCTCTTTTCACCAAGATCTAAGAATGATACGAATTCTGCATCTTTCTTTTAGAAGGGGCATACCATGGAAAATGAAATTCGTATATAGATAGAGAAACTAGAAACAGTCAATGTTCAATGCCCTTTTCTTATGAAAAACCCTATGCATTGTCGCATGACCAAATTTTTCAGAAGCTGTTTCATTGTTTAAAACTTTAGCAGTACCTTTAGATCACATTTAAGTATTTCTATAAATACACAGATTTCGATTTTTCGTTGGTATGCCGCCTTTTTAAAACACCCATAAAAGCAGTTTGTGTGAATTTCAATATAAAGGATGACAAATTAATGTATTATTCAAAAAGGAAAACACAATAACAGGATATACCCTGATGTTCTGCATAGTACATTTAAATTGCACAGTCTATTACTCCAATCATTCATAATTGACACACACACAAAAAATGTCAAATTATAAAACGAGTCTAAAATTTTGCTCCGGATAACTTTCCGTGCTCCGCAAGTATCTGGAGGACTTCTGGTGTCTTCACGAATTGAGGATTTAAGTTTGGGATGAAATCCGGATATAATGTCATTGCCTGGGATGCGAACGGGACCATTAACTTTCGGAACATGAACGGGAATCTGTGGGATCATGGAAATGTTATAATTCAACAGTGAGCATGAGGTATTTGTATATACCATGTGTTTTTAGCGTATAAGAAGTCACCCATGTTATAACTTGACAGTGAGCATGATGTGTATGAATATACTGTGTATATTTGGTGTATAAGAATAAGATGACACCCATTTTATAACTCAACAGTGAGCATACTGTGTGTATTTGGTGTATTGGAAGATAGCCTTGTTATAACTTGACAGTGAGCATAGGGTGTATCCATGTATGAATACACCATGTGTGTTTGTTGTGTAAAAAGACACTCATGTTATAACTTTACAGTGAACATGAGTATGAATACACCATGTGTGTTTAGTGTATAAGACGCCCTTGTTATAACTTGACAGTGAGCATGAGGTATATGAATACACTATGTGTGTCTGGTGAATAAGAAGACACTCGTGTTATAACTCGGCAGTGAGCATGAGGTGTATGAATACATCATGTGTGTCTGTTGTACAAGAAGACACTCATCAATCATGATATACCTTGACAATGGGCATGAGGTGTTTAAGTACACACATGCTATAATTTGAATGTGAGGTGTAGGAATACACTGGTGTCTGAGAAATCACCCATTTTATAACTTGAAAGGAGCATGAGATGTATGCCTGGTGTATAAAATAACACCACAGACACCATATGCAACATTAGTCAACCAACAATCAACAAATATCCAAAGTCTCCTTACTTTTCTCCGCTCACGCCACTAATGAACCTCCAGTATCCTGGCCTCATGAACTGAGGACCAACACAAGCCTGGAAAGTAAAATTGCGTCAATTTTGTTGTTGTTAAATCATTTTGCTTGTATATGAAATAAGTAGGAAAAAACTTACCGTGTGTAAAATAATGGCAAGCATTGTGGCGTATATGTATCGTTCTATGTTTGGAATATCTGGCAGATATCCTTTGTCTACCAACTTCAGTAACAAGATCTGTGCGAATATGTTGAATGGATATAGGGTTGTTTTATGTTCAAGGTCTTAGGACTTTCAAGGTCTTATTTAAATTCAAGGTCTTATGTAAATTCGAGGTAAATTTTAAATTCAAGGTCCTATTTACATTCAAGGTCTTTCACACTTACATTCAGGGTCTTTCAAGGTGCTATTGACTACTGCCTGGACTTTATAATTCGTTGGATCATACGAGAAAATTTAAATAAATTTGGCTATTATAAAATCGTTAGAAAAAAACAATTTTTGTTTTCTTTTTTATTGTTTTTTGCTTTTTTAAATGTGTTAAACAAAAAGGGGCAAAAATGAGGTTCAAAAATCGACACTTACGTGTAGAAGTTTAAACATAGCATATAATGCTATGGTTGGGCTTTTATAG
The DNA here is from genome assembly GCF_009617815.1 of Ciona robusta. Lineage (NCBI taxonomy): Eukaryota > Metazoa > Chordata > Ascidiacea > Phlebobranchia > Cionidae > Ciona > Ciona robusta. Next base: position 4,092,652 of record NC_143246.1, read on the forward strand.
AAATAGAAAGAACTGCCGGCAACGAGTCCACTGATGGCGCCAAAGAGTTGAGGAGAATCTTTTCCGTGTAACCACCTCAATATACAGTTGGTCAACTATATAATATATATATTATATTCAATGTAGAACAATTATAAAATAACTTTTACAGTTAACTGATGCTACAAAGTATATATTGTTACGTCACAAAATTGTGCTGTAGCTCAGTGCTTTCAACCTTTTTTGGGGTTGGTGAACCCCTAAAGTTGTTGCGACAAATTCATGCACCCCTGATTGCTTTAACGTAAAACTAATGACGTTTCACAATTACCAGTGATGCAAGATATAGAATTCATATAAAAAACACTGTGGGAAAGTGGCTAAATTTGTTAAAAATGTTCAAAACAGAGTATTATTGCTGAAAATTGTTGAAGTTTGTGATGCACCCTTGTATACCTTTTTGCACTGGTGCACCCCTGGCATATTTTGGTGCAACCTAGAGTGCACTGTGCACACTGGTTGAAGAGCACTGCTATAGATCAATGGTTCTCAACCACGGTCCGTAGACCGGCGCTGGGCCGCGCCAAATTTCATATCGGTCCGCCAAATATATTACAACTTTACATCTCAATTGCAAAATGCAAGAACAGTCAATAGAACCATGTTTAACACATATAATATCAAAAGGACAGCAGGAAAGGTCCCATTGAATTGAAGTTTCCATTCTTTGCTTTTGAATTGCATACTTTTTTGTGGTTACATTTTAGGTTGATTTTATTTTTTAAAGGTCTACCCGTTTCGCAAAATTTGTTTTGAAATTTTACCGGTCTGTAAGCTAAATGGTTGAGAACCCCTGTTATTATCATACACACATAACATGATAGCAAAGAATCGAACATTATGTAATTTAATGAAAAAAGAGAAGGAAACCAACAGCAAAACATTAAACAACAGTTGTCAAATATCGCATACCATCCATCACTAGTCAATATTTCCTGTTATTTTATTACGATATACACCACGCATAGGAACTAAACAAAGTGAGATATTGACTTATTTTAAACAAGCAACAATTTGCCTTAATTTTGACATTCCAATTTGAAGTCACCGTATATTACGTTCAACAGCCACGCTTTTTAACTGATGTTTTTTCTACTACTTATTATCGATAGCGTGTTTTAACGAACGTCGTTTTGCTGTTGATTTCATTCTCTTAGTTGTTTCAATAATTTAATAACAGAACATCATTTTTGTTTATTTTCTTGAATACAGGAATTAAGATCAGATTAATTAAAATTATCTTTGCTATTGTTTCAAAGAGATAAACAAAAACTTGTGTTATATAGTACTGTGGGGTAAGATGGGACACCTTAGCACATAATATCCAAATATCCTGATCATTTTATTTACTATTTTAAACAAATATGAACAGTCTATGGAAGTCGTAAGGATACCGTTTCATAATTCTATCAATTTTCTTTGTTTACTACTAAATTGAACAAGAAAATTTAGAAATAGAATAAAAAAATACCCTACATTACCCCAACCTACTATATAATGTTATGTTACCCTGAATAGAAGAGAGAATCCACCAAGAAACATTGCAAGCGATAAATTTCCTGAAATTCGGATCAAATCTTTTATTTTTTTTCTTCCCCTGATTACTTGAAGAATGTTTAACGCCATCTCAACCCCATATCCAACAGCGAACCTCGGCAGGCAGCCCTGTGTTGATGTATTAGTTATGTAACAGTGACAGGAAAGACAGTTAGCAGCAATTGCTCCAATTTAGTGGTCACTTAGGGGTCAATCGATTTGTCAGGTATTTAAAAAAAAAGTTAGTTACATTTGTGGTAACTCGTAAGTGACATGAGGTGTATTTTTTCTAAAAAATTCAATTTGTTCCCATTTTTTTTTAACATTTGTAAAAAATATTAAAAAAATCTTTAAAAAATAAAACTTTATAAGCTGCATTTAGATAAACAAATATAAATTGCAGTGTAATGTAACATAACATATTATGAATTACCTGAATTATATATCCCAGACAACCATATTGGTGAGGACATGACCAATGCTTTGGTGTTCTGTTAAACCTGTGTGAAAAATATTACAGAATATTAGAAATTACTAAAACATACCAATGTATTCATTATATATTATAATACAGTATTCAAATTTGGTGCTAGTGAAGAATCCTCCTCTTATGTTATCTACTAACCCCTAATTAGTAACGGACTAACCCATACAACCACTAACCCCTATGACCACCAACCACTGACCCCTAACTACCAACCTCTAACACTTCCTACCAGCCTAATCTGTAACGTACCGGAAGATTCTTCCCTAGTAACCATATGTATCACCCACAAAGTAACATATGTGGTAGCTCGTAAGCTGGCACGAGGTGTATGAAACTAAACACTCGTGTTATAACGACTGTCGTTTTCCAGCCACACGAGGATAAAGCAAGTTACATTCATTCATGTATCACCCACAAAGTAACATACATGGTAGCTCGTAAGCTGGGACAAGGTGTATGAACACCCGTGTTATAACGACTGTCGTTTTCCCGCCACACGAGGATCAAGCAGTTACATTCATTCACCTATCATAAGGCTCATAATATAAGTTAGTTACATTTTTTTGAGGAAAAGAAGTGTTTTACGACCAGGTATGACCTTTGAACATTTGACCTCATTGGTTACAGGGTCATGACCTTCGACCTTACCCACCAAATACTGTACGAGGGTTTGAATAGATTCTGGCAGACCATCTCGTTGTCTGTGAATAATAACTTATTATGATGTAACAATGCATTAGTAATATGAATATTACCTGAACAATGACATGAAGCCAGCGCTTGCAAGTGAAAATAAAAGAACCTGAAATATAAAATTTAAGTTATATATATATAAATATAATAGGGCAAATAGGCTATATAGTAAAGTGAGGTAAAATGGGACATGCCGTTGCCATATATATATACTATCGGGGGGGGGGGAAGGGGGATAATAGTAGGGTGGGGTAAAATAAGAATGACAATAAATGAGCATTATTTATTGATCAAAACACAATCAGGAAGCATGGACTTGAACGGTATCCCATCTTACCCTACAGAACCATATAAAAAAATATGCAGATGATGGTGTAGGGAAAGGGGTGTAGTGTTTTTTTGCCATAAGTTCAAAAGGGCAGCAAATTAGTAAATTACCTTTTTATAACCAACTCATGTGGTAATGTTTTAAAAAGATATATCATTTAAATTACCTCTCCATTTGGTATGGTATGTACCAGTCCATTTGATTTGGCTGCCCGGAATATAATCTCTGCTGACTGGATACAAAAATCAAGTCATGAAAATGAATTAATGTAAAAATATAAAGACTCACCAAGTTGGTTAAATACAAAGCAAGTGCTCCTCGTCTGTGGAAAATATTCTTTATAAGTGTATAGTAAGTTTTAAGTTACCCAACTAAAATATTCTTTACAGTTTAGGCTATACTAAGTTATTTAACTAAAAAATCATTGTTAATTGTCTTGACACATATTGGCCAGAATGGAAAATAATCTTTATAATATAGTTTAAAGTAGTTTACCCTCCGAAAAATATATATTTATAATATAGTTTAAAGTAGTTTACCCTCCGAAAAATATGTTAAGTTAAGTGTCATGGAGAATTGCACCACAAATCTGAGAGACACCAGTAATGATATAAAAATACATAAAGCTAGCTATTAAGATTGCATGGCTTACCGTGATTTTCTTTCAATAATAAGACTAAAGTACCCTGCAACAAATCCACACAGAAGGCCATGCCAGCCGTAGAATTTCCCAAATAAATGTCTGAAATAAATAAAATATATATGAATTCATAAAATTTAAGAGATTAAGTTAAGCGTACTGCTGTATTTGTATTTTGGCTTATCTGGCAGAATTTTGCTAACAGACATTTTGAATTCTTATTGAGAACGTTTTTTTAAGGGTGAAAAGACACTTGGAAAAAGAAAAGTGTAGAGTGACATTTTACCCTGATAAAACGACCTTAATCTTACGTCAAAACGTCAGTATTTTTTTATTACACAAATTTTAGCTGGAAAAAGGCATATTTTTATAGTACAGTGGGGAAGATGGGACACCTTTGGAACATTATATCCAAATATACGGATCGTGTTTAAAACAATTAAAAACTGTCTATAAGTCGTGAGGATACAGTCTTACGATTCTGTGAATGTTTTTTGTTTACCACCAAATTGGTCAAGAAAATAGAATGAAAAGGTGTTTTATCTTCCCCTACCCTACTATATAAATATGCCTGGCAACAACAGCGTATATAAATGTATATATATATATTATGTACATACACATACGGTCCTTCTGTAATAGGTAACAAATTACCACACCTGAAAAAACAGAAGCTACTCATAAAAAGGACTCCATTGGCAGAAAGAAAAACGCTTGACTGTAAAACATCCCTGAATAGTTTTCTAATTTCTTTCAAGTTTCTATGCTTCTTGTTGCGTAGTTTTACCAATCCAGTTACCTGTTGAACATATATTTAAGTGAATTGCAGAAAAACCTTTTGGAAGTCTAGATCAGTGGTTCTTAAACTTTTTGTATGCTTTACCCTTTTAATAAAGATGTTTATTAGATTACCACCAATATGTAATATGGCGCTCATTTATTAAAAAGTGAAAACAACTAATTACATCAGTTATATTTAATCCGACGGATAGGGATGCACATTACAGAATTTCGAATCCATGAGATTCGAATCTTATTACGGGATTCGGTATTCTGTTTAATGACGTCATTACACGTCATCTCATACACTATATTAACAATTTTTGAAACTTATTAATTTTGAAAAAAAATATTTTTGTGTTTGTGGGACTTTCGAGAGTAAACGTTTCGTAACGTCTTTTCATAGCCTGCTATACGTTTCATGACGCAAAAACTACCCAATAGTACAATTTTTGATCATTTTACAGCTCATGACCCAACAAGGCTGCTATGAAAGGGTCAATAAACTGACTTTTGTGGGTAAAATTTCTTTTTCCTATAAATATGAAAAGATTCGAAATTCTAGATTCGGAATTCTAGATTCGAAATAAAGTATTCTAGGATATCCTAGAATACCTAATTATTCTGTAATGTGCATCCCTACCGACGGATGCGCTTGCTTTTTGGCAACGAGTTGTTCAATGTCTGGTAAAGTACTACAGTTGGCACAATTTTTCGGTCCCGTCAACTGATGTGGATTTCGATTGGTAGCTCATTTACCCTCTAGAATTTACCCCCAGGGGTAAATTTACCCCAGTTTAAGAAACGCTGGTCTAGCACATGCAGCGTTAAAATTAAAATTTAGGCTTTATAATTGTCATATAACTAACAGGGGTGCAGCTTGAATGAATGAATTTTGCTTTATTTTCACATGGCAGGAAAAATGACAGTCGTTATAACACGAGTGTTCTGTTTAATACACCTCATGCCCCTTTTGAATTACCACAAACGTAACTTTGTGCGTGATTGGTTTTTCTGTATGTCTGACAATTTAGACACTCCATTAGTGACCACTGGGTTGAAGCAATTGCTGTTAAGTGTTTTGCCCAAGGACATTACTTTAGCATAAATTTCGCAAGTATTAATCTAAATTTCACTTTGGAGTATTGCTCTCTCCCATTGCTGGCTCTGTTTGTGCTTAAGTGCTTACCGTATAAAATGTTAAATAAACTTTAAGGGAAAACTTCAATGAGTCTCTTATTGTGTCTAGAGATGCTATGGTACATCTTGGTTCCCATGTGTGGCCTATTTCATAGCAAGTATATGGGACGCTATCTGTCCACTGTTTTCTTGCACAGCCATTAAGTGGCTTGCTTAACAAAGTCATCTTAAACTTAAACAGGAACCTGCATAGTGAGAATGTGGTGGAAAAAAATTTAGTTTACACCATAATTTGGTAAAAATTACATTAAAAACAAATTTTACGCAATAATTTGATAAAAAAAACATTTAAACAAAATACCTCTTTGCTTTTTTTGGTTGACCAAGTTTTTTTAACATGTTAATACAGTTTAAGGCAGTGACGAGAATTTAAATTTATTACATTAGGAAGAGGTAAAAAGACGTTTATGTTTGAAAATTGCATATAGTGCACAATACATAACTAAAATTAAAATAAAAGTCCATAACACACTAATACACACCAACACATAGGTCACCACTATGAACCAATTCAATTACTTTATTGCACTTTTTTTAAATTAAAACTATTTCCAAGTCTAATTGTACACACCCAATTATTTGAACATCATATTACAGTCACACACATGAAAAAACAGTTTAGCCATGGGTGTGCATATTAAAGCTCAAATTTTTGAACCATTTTAATCGGAGTAATTTTTCTTTTGAAGGCCAAGAAATTTTATCGCATTTTCGAAGAGCAATTTATCCTTTTTCTTTTGAGAGAAATCTTTTGTTTCTTCTATCAATTTCCCTGGATGTTGCTCTCCGAGTGGAAACGGGTAATCGGATCCAAGAACCACATTGTCTTCTCCCAAAATCTCGACTAAATACTTAAGTGCGCGTTCATCATGTACAAGGCTATCTGTGAAAATTTTCCCAACTTGTTCAAGAGGTGGGATAGATGTGTCAGTCGCGCAGAGGTCTGGACGGCACTTAAACCCATGCTGCATCCTCCCTATTGTATAAGGGAAGGCTCCACCTCCATGAGCAAAGCAGATTTTTAACTTAGGAAATTGCTCAAGGACACCACCGAATAAAACACACTGAATAGCATGTGCTGTCTCTCCTGGCATCCCTACCAACCAGGGCGCCCAATATTTTTTCATTCTCCCACCAAGCTCCATGTCCCATGGATGCACAAACACGGAGCATTCCAGCTCCTCTGCCGCCCTCCAAAACTCGCGCAGCTCCTGTGCATCTAGGTTCCAATCGTTCACATGCGACCCAATCTGCACGCCAGAGAACCCTAGTTCTTTTACACACCGTCGCATTTCCTGAACAGCGAATGCAGGTGCTTGCATAGGCAATGTACCAAGGCCTACAAAACGCTTAGGATGTCTAGCAATCGTACTACTCAAATCGTCATTTAATATTTTACATAAGTCTAAGGTGTCTTCTGGCTTAGCCCAGTAACTGAACATTACAGGAACAGTGGAAAGAGCTTGAACGGTGACACCTGTTGCATCCATGTCTTTTATTCTTTCTTCTGGGCAAAAACAGTTAGCTTGCACCGTTCGAAAATGTTCGCCATCCTTCATTAATTCGCTTTGACCGCATTTAGTATGATGCATTTGTAAAAATCCGTCGTAACCGTAGCGTTCTTTTAAATTGGGCCACTCCCGGGGCAAAATATGGTTATGTATATCGATCTTCATATTCAAATAATAGCAGTTCGCTGAATATGGTACTAGCACTGAAACGAGTCTACAAACTATGTAAAACGTTTACTATTAGCCTGTCTGCAACAACTTTGCCGCAATGTTTACTTTTCCCGCATTGTTGTCTCGTCGTATAATCACAAAAGGTAAACCAGGCAGTGTTTACATAACAAATAAGAAAAGACCTTTTTACCGAAAACCGGCTTTAATTAACATGGTTAATTCGTAACATATGCATTGAACGTTCAATTACATGAAAATTTAGGAAAAACACTTTGTAAAATATTTAGAGAAACATACTTAACTTCACGTAAAAATAAATTTTGGAAACACTGTTTCATAACATTTGCCGCGAGAAACCAGAACGTGTATATTTGTATTGTATAAATGAAAGAAGAAACGAAACTTGAAAGATGAATAATCTCATGTAAGTTCTATTTATGCTTAAAACGTAATTAGTAATACGTATGTCATTGTTTATTGGGTGCTTTTGATCTAAAATTGATAAAAAAATATTTCTATTTATGATAAATCCGAAATAGCGTTTTGGCCAAATACACCATTGTCTGATCAAGATTTTTTAATTTAGAATGTTTTAATTTACCCCTAGACAAACTTAAAATGGCCATATTAGATGGAAAAGTATTGTGCATGCCTACTAATTGGAAGCATCCAGATTGAAATCCAGCCAAGTAGCATAGTGATTAGCACGCCTTCCTTTAGCCCAGAGGTTTTGGGTTCAAGGCTCGGTGCTGCTACCGTTGTGCGCAATGTGTCTTTGGGCAAGACACTTAACGGAAATTGCTCCAACCCAGTCATACAGAAAAAACACACCCACGAAGTTTTATAGCCTACGTGTTAACTCGTTAGCCGGCCTGATGTGTATGAAACGTAACATCTTTATTATAACGACATTGCATTCTTACATACTTTATCGCCTGTATGGGTTTTATATCAAAATAAAACCAGTTCAATGTACACCTCAATTTATTACACAGAATGTTTCATTTACATATTATATAGGCTATACATGTTATATAACATATTATACTATTTTTTCTATTAGAAGTTTAACTTAATTAAAATAAATGGCTGGTTTGTTTGTTAGGTGTAGCGACCACGCTTATTTTCTTCCAACTAAATGTAAATATGTTTTTAACTGTGAGCGTGTTTTAACAACTGTTGTAATTATCGCTTTATCCTGTCTTTTCGTTTAAAATATTTCTAAATCTTCGCTACCGTAATCGAAGAGACAAATAAAAGTTATTATTATTATTATATAACACAAATTTCAACCACACATTAATTCCAGTTGCTTCCAAGATTTGTGGTTGGTCATCACTGGTCGTTCATGCATGAAAGACCCGGAACTTGTGACGAAAGATTTAAATAATTCAATTGATGCTTTGAAGCTTGGTTTGGGTTATTATCAGCCATACAGGTGTGAAAATTTATTGTTGAAACATCAATAGCATTTCCAATATCCATGTAAACCTGGCATGCTTGTTTAGGCATTAATTTTGCTATTTTGTTTCATATAGAGGTTAAAATGACATAACATTTTCTATTAACTGATAACACATTTGGTAAACTCTTAAGCTGGCACAGGTGTATGAACACTATGTTATAACGACTCTCGTTTTCGGTCTATGCGAGAATAAAGTAAGTTACATTCATAAAAAGACAGTGGTAAATAATGGTAATTGTGTTTTTATCATATCATCTTGTGCAACAATTTTCTTATGTGATTATCTTATAATGCCTATAATGATATACAATTTTTATATTTTTTTATATATAATTATTAATTTCTTTTACAACACAGTGAAAGTTCTGTCTCAAAGTTCAAAAAGGAAACCAAAATATCGGAAAACTTGAATAAGTTTGTTCTAAAAGCTGCAAAATTACTGGTAAGCTGTTTAAAGACTCAAATTTACTCATTAATTATTTCAATTTTTATTCTTTTTTTGCAGAATCTTGATTGCCACCAAACACATGATCTCACAAAACAATATGCGCGTTCATTTTTCCATGGATCGAGGCAGAAACTGCGGCAAATCCTCGCAGATGAACGGAATGGAGCGATATTACTTGGCGATCTTGCTAACCACTATTTTACAGAAAGGTAAATCAAAGTTTTTACGATTTTTACCAAGTCAGTCCAGCAAATTTTCACCAATTTAACTAAATCAGTCTGACGAATTTTCATAATTTCTACCAAATCAGTACAACAAATTTTACAATTTTTACCAAATCGGTTCAACAAATTTTCACAACTTTTACCAAATCGTCAGACAAATTTTCACTTTTACATTTTGTTTTTAAGAAGAAAAATTTTTCACTTGTTGTATGAATTGTTGCCTGTTGGGTGTTACTTACTTCAGTCCAACAGATGTAAGAGAACTGACCTTGCCCCCCCTGTTAATTGCTTTTATTATACAATTTGTAAGACTTGATTTTATCGGTTACGTTTCTAGCACCAGATCCTTGCTGTATTTATTTACACAAGAATCATTCAAACTGTTTAAGCACCAGATCAGGGTCAGATTCACAGAATTTATTACAGTTGTTTCACATTAACTGATTAACGTGTATAAAAAATTGATTTTTGAATATTTTTCTCAGGTTATATTTACTACGAACCATATCTCCAATCATTGGATACTTTCAGGACCAAAGTCATCCTTTTCAGGTGAAATATATAAGACTTTGTTTTATAAAAAGTCAAGTTATTATATGTACATATTTATTTATATATAGTAGGGTGGGGGAAGATGGGACACATTTTCTATTTTCTTGTCCCATTTTGTGGTAAACAAAGAAAATTCAAAGAATTATAAAACCATTTTCTCATGACTTCCATAGACGGTTGTTAATTGTTTAAAACACAATCAGGATAATTGGATATTATGTGCTAAAGATGTCCCATCTTCCCCCAGCCTACTATATATGTGTAATTTGATGTCCTTACTGTAAGAGGTTTTAAAAGTGCTTTCAGTCAAACTAGGTTTTCTCTCAGTAATCACAAACTAGTTATTATTGAAGAGGCTTTTTTTATTTTTAGAGCGTTTATTCGGAGGCGCTCAGTTCACTACCAGACCTTGCCCAAACTTTGCAAAGTCAACTCGAGAAATCTTTTGATCATTCTTTGCCAACTTTTAGCACTAGAGGACAAGATTGTTCCCCTGAGGTATGAATGGATAAATGAATGAATGAATGTAACTGACTTTATTCTTGCGTGGCCGGGAAACAATAGTTGTTATGACATGGATGTTCATACACTTCATGTCAGCTCACGAGTTACCATGTATGTTACTTTGTGGGTGAATATTTTTTGGATTTTTTTTATGTATGGCTGATAATTTGGACAATCCATTAGTGACCACTGGGTTGGAGCAATTGTCGTTAAGTGCCTTGCCCAAGGACACATAGGCCCACAATGGTAGCAACGATGATAATATGGTAGGAAATAGAAAATTGTGTTTTTAAGCCTTAATCTGTGCAACTAACATGCATGCTTGCTTAAATCAGAGAAAAAATGTAAACCAGTCTGGCATTGTGGCACTATAGTTACGCTGCCTTCAAGCTAGAGGGTATGGGTTCAAAACCCGTCGCTGCTGGCTTTGTGGGCCCTTGGGCAAGACACTTAACAGCAATTGCTTCAACCTATTGGTCACTATTAGGTCGTCTAAATCGTCAGTCATACAAAATGACAAAAATATATACATACCTCAAAAAATAATCACCCACAAAGTTACATACGTGGTGACACGTAATCGGGCACAAGTTGTATGAAACAGAACACCCGTGTTATAATGACTGTCCTTGCCTCACCAGGCAAGGGTAAATATGTTCCAATTATTTATTCAGTAGTTCTTAATCATTTTGGCTAAGCCTTTTATGTCATAACACACTTTATTTCAACATTTATTTTACCTTTATTTCTACAAAAATAAATTTGTATAACACAAAGTAAATGACACTGGTTTCAATAAAACATGTTTTTTACTTTATAACAATTCACACTGTTTCCATAAAATGTCATAAACTCACAACCCATAACCATTGATACGCAACTTAATGTTTTCCTTTATTTTCCAGCTACAGACCCGGTTTGCTTTACAACGAGTGAAAGAACAATGCGAGATCCTTGAAATTCTCCTCATATATTATTCCCACTTTGAATTACCACCCAATGTGCTGGTGAAGCTTATTAAGCTGTTTAAAGGTGAGAATAGATAGATGTGTAGGACCAGGCTGCAGACACACATGGTGTATTCATATACCTTATGCTCACTGTCAAGTTATAACATGGCTGTCTTTTTATACACAAGACACACATGGTGTAATCATACACCTTATGCTCACTGTCTCATGCTTATTGTCGAGTTATAACACGAGTGTCGTCTTACACACCATACACACATTTGTATTCATACACCTCATGCTCACTGTTGAGTTATAACATGGGTGTCTTCTTATAAAACATACACACGCAGACGCATGGTGTACTCATACACCTCTTGCTCATTATTAAGATATAACATGTTTTGCTTTCTTCTTATACAGCAAAACGTACATGCTCATTTTTAAGATACGATAGCATGGGTGTCGGCTTATACAACATACACGCATGGAGTTTCATACACCTCATGCTTGCTGTCAAGTTATAACATAATGTCTTCTTAAACCATATGGTGTATTCATTATTCATACACCTCATGCTCACTGTCGACTTACACATATTTTGTATTTATGAACCAGTTACTCATTTTTCATATTCTTTTCATAGATCACAACTTTGGAATCGATCACCCGTTACGTGAGGTCGTTGACCCCAGGATGATGTCACCACTGTTGTCATGCCTCAGTGCACTTGAGCAAATTATAATCATAGAAGGATTAGACATGGATTTTCTTATGGTGGGTAATGACTAAACACAGTTGTGTATTTAGTCATGGAATTATGGAAAGTACTTGTGTTAGCAAAAAAATCATTAGAAAAGTTTTGATGACACTTAACATTAACGTCTATGCCTTAATTGGCGACAAATTTTTATTTAAAAAAAAATGTTTATATTGACAATTTTTTATAATGACAAATTTTTATATTGACAAAATTTTATTTTGACAAATTTTTGTATTGACAAATTTTCATATTGACAAAATTTTATTTTGACAAATTTTTGTATTGACAAATTTTCATATTGGTAAATTTTTATATGTGATCATGAGTTATTGCCATAATTTGCGACATTTCTATCGAAAAACTACTTTAAACTGGTTATAACAGGAATCTGAAGCCACAAAGGAACACCAGCTCGTGAAAGACAAATCTGCATTCAAATCTATTGATGACATCATAAAGGACATCGTTCATCAACCAGATCTATCTGTGCTTGTGTTGTCGTGGGCAACCGTTCGTTATCTGGTATGTTACATTATTAGCTGATTATTGTAGGTAGCCCTATTTTGATACCATTAGTATTGTTCTTGTTAGAATTGAAGCCATTACGTCACCATTGTCATTATTACTATTCAATCACCCACCAATTAACATACATGGAGGTGTATGAACACCCATGTTATAACGGCTGTCGTTTTCTGGCCACGCGAGAATAAAGTTAGTTACATTTATTCATTCATGTACAAATGAGCAGAAAATATACAGTAGGCAACACATTAATCAATGAGGTTCCCCATATTTAACAACAATAGCGTGATTTCACCCTAGATTTCAAAATTTAAAAATCATTACGCCTAGGCTATCCATCACAATACCTATTTTATGACATCATAGTACTTATTTTTTACCAATTATGACATCACTAAGGTCATGGATGACCACGGTGGGGTCACGACCCAGAAACTCGGAGAACGAACGATTGAAGAAAAAGTGTGGGAGCATTTTGCCCACTTGTTGGCAGTATACCCATTCAATACAACATCGGTAAGTGTGAATATATTTAACAGAAAACAAGATAAAAACAGGGAATTTTATAAAAAAAATTGTAAATAAAAATAATATATATATATATATATATAGTATCTATATATTGTATTTTTAATTACAAATATGTATACATTATATATATATATATATATATATATATATTTTTTTTTTATTTACAATTTTTTAAATAAATATTTCGTTTTTATCTTGTTTCCAGATAAAAAATCATTCAATTGTTTATTATATTCAGTCAACTCTGGCCTAAATACTAGGTTTCATGGCCTGCCACCCCATAAGGCCTTACACTGTACGTAAATGAATTTTTTTTGTTATTTCTATGCAGAATGTTTCACTCACTGCCCGTCGTGTTCTACGTGGTGTGCTATCAAGCGTGACAACATCTTTCCACGAAGACACGCTTGGTGATTTCTCATCTATCGTAACCGTGGCAACAGAAGTGATGAACCACTCTGAAAATGTGAGTTTTTTGGACCTTTCTGATTAAATTGTATGTAACTTAGTTTTATCTGGCGTGCGAGAGTAAGTTAAAACACGGATGTTCTGTTTCATACACCACGGACCCGCTTATGAGTTACTGAGTATGCAACTTTTTGTTTTTTGTTTTTTTCTGCATAGCCGACAATTTAAACAACCCACAACATAAGTTACTACTGGGTAGTAGCAATCGCCGCTAAATCTCTTGCCTAAGGACACCTGGACGCATACACCCACAATGGTAGCAGTGATGAACCTTGAACCCATAGCCTCTGGTTTATAGACAGGCGCGCCAACTACTGTTCTCCTGCGATTGCTTTGTGACTGGTTCTACTATGTGTAAACAGTTTTTAAATTTTGTAAAAAATTTAAAGTAATGTGTCAAATTGTGTAAAAACAACAGAAAATCGTGGAAAAACAAAGCAACTTATTTTGACACTGCTATATAAATATTACAGAGCAAAGGTCTTAGTGGACCTGGCTTGGAGCAGTTGTTGGTATCAGCTGCAGGTTACTTCCCATTGGCTGTTGAACCATTGTTGCTATTGGTTACTTCGATGACATCATCGTTGCCATCGGCAATGGAGGTAGGTTGCCGTGAACTCTGACCTCTAGTGGGAGAACAATAGTAAACATTTTTTTGGCCTTGATTCTGTACAGTGGCCTGGTCAGGAAAAAACAGGAGTTGTTTTAATTATTGGAAAAAAATTAGGGAAAAAAATAAATTAAAAAAGTATGCATCTAGAACATTTTTTTAAAGGTGACTGGTCGCGACCCCAAAACCCCTCTTTGCTACAACCTTGATTGTGTACTAATTAAACAAACATAATAGCCCATATTTAATATAGGGCCAGTAAAAACACCTCTAAACCCGTCTGGCTGCACCACTGTATGAGGCATATTTGTCTTCATTTTCAGATGTTTAGCTTTTAATTTGGGCTTTTCTATTTGTATTAAAACTGCCAAGTAGATCTAGATTTTGGCACCTTTATACTTTTTCAGATTGTAACTTTTTTAGATTACTTTTTAATACATTACATTTACTAAGCAGAAACTAACTTCCTTTATGTATATTGCCTGCAAGTACATCAACACTAACATACCCCCTCATAAACTCACTACATAAACACCCCCACTCCAGGTCCATGCATTTCTTTCCAACCTTCCATCTTTCGCTGAATTCATCAAAACCTGTATCAAGGATGATGTGGAAAGTTTAGAAGATGCTTCACTGTGGAGATTACTTTATCCTAAACCACTTAGAACTGCAGGTTTGAAAATAACTTGATTTTTGATTTTTGTAATCAATTTTTATGTTTGATTTTTTAGTCTTCTAAATTATTTTTGTTATTTTTACGTTTTTTAATTTTTTTTGGTCCTTTTACATTTTTTTTACATTTTTTAAATTAAGACCTCCCAAACTGAGGTTAACCAACTTTAGGAGTTGCCGAGAGCGAGTTTTAGTTATGAATTAGAAGGCCCTGTTCTAAATTATGTTTTTTGTTTTTTTTTTATTCTTCTACTTTTATAAAAACAAACTTTCTAAAAAGGGTCGTTTTTTTTTTATAAACTGTAAGCATAAAGTGTTGCATTTACATTTTACATTTTTCCACAAAATTTTACAGTATTTGTAGTTAGCGAAATTTATTCAAAACTAATATCCTTGCGCTGCTCTCTACTGTCACCAGGTGGAAGTCATGTGGTCAAGATACCAAGCTCCACGATAGGACATCTTGTTGACAGTCAGTTTGGTGAAATGGTGCAATGGCAACATCCTGTCAATGGTTGGGCAGTGTTTCACGCTGAAATTAAGGTAAAGCTTTGTTAACAATCAGTGTTGCCAACTACTTTTTTGTTGATCAGTGTTGTCAACTAGTTTTTTTTTGTTTATGGTGTTGCCCTATGTGTTTTGTTTATCAGTGTTGCCAATCATTTTTTGTTTATCAATGTTGCCAACTTTTTTTTAGTGTTGCCACATCTTTTTTTTATTTATCAGTGTTGCCAGATACTTATGGGGGCGGGTAGATTGAAGTTATACTTTAAAATACATTATTCATAAACAGGTGTTCTAAAAAGTAATCTCTGAATAAACAAACAAGGTCTAAAGTTTCATCTAATTAATGAAATGAATGAAAATTATTTATTTATCGTCAGTTTCATCTAATTAATGAATAAATAAGTGACGTTGCCACGACAGTTGTTTTAACATACATGGTTTGATTTATACACCAAGTGCCCTATTGACCTTTCAGTATGGCGCTTCTAGGGATCTGGCTAAAATCCAGCAATAATTTAAAATGCCGTGCCACGGCAGGTTAGCGCGCCTGCCTTTAACCTAGAGGTAATGGGTTCAAGGCTCATCGTTTCTACCATTTTGGGAGTATGCGTCCTTGGGAAAGACACTTAACGGCAAATGCTTCAACCCAGTGGTCACTAATGGCTTGTCCAAATTATCAGCCATACAATATAGGTTACATACGTGGTAAGTTGTAAGCTGGCCCAAAGTGTATAAAACCGACTGTCGTGATCGTCACATGAGGATAAACAAGTTACATTCATTCATTCTATCAAACCTTATCCAAATTATAACTTTCAGAGTTTGTTAAGTTACCGGGGTCCAAGTTCAAATCTCGATCTGATCGGATTTATTCAAAAATCTCTTCTCATCTACCGATTGGTTGAAAAGATTTTAGTCTCAGTGCAGACTGATTCACCCGACACAGGCTGCATGGCTGTGCTTGAGACTATGAAGTTATTTGTCGACCATATTCCGGAGTTCTTACAAAAGTAAGTTTTGTCTTTTTTTTATTTTAAACATTTAGTAGGGTCTAGGGTGGGGGAAGATGGAACACCTTTTTATTCTAATTTCTTGTTCATTTAGTAGTAAACAAAGAACATTCAAAGAAATATAAAACTGTATCCTCATAACTCTCATAGTCCTAGACCGTTGTTAATTGTTCAAAACACGATCAGAATATTTGAATATTATGTGCTAAAAGTGTCCCATCTTACCCCACCCTACTATATATATAGTTTTTTGTTTTTTTTTATTAAAAGTTGCTTTGTTTGGTTTTAAGAAAACGTTTATTTTAAGCAGTACTTAAAAAATCATATAGCTTAGTTATAAACAACTGTAAAATGCATTTTCTATTCTGTATGGGTTAGATAGGTTCTTGTTATAGAACCTGAGAATTGGGCTGGATTTTGCCCCATTACCCCAAAACCTAGGTGCCTATTTAGTATATTTACGTCCTAATGGGAAAAAAACAACTATTACGACCTTAAAAAAATCATTCTTACTTTTCTAAAAAATGGCCATTATCTTATATAATAATAACTTTATTTGTCTCTTCGATTACAGTAGCGAAGATTTAGAAATATTTTAAACGAAAAGACAGGATATAACGACAGAACAACAGTTGTTAAAACACGCTTACAGTTAAAAACATATTTACATTAATTTGGAAGAAAATAAGCGTGGTCACTACACCTTTTTTTTCATACAATAATTCATATTATTCCCATAAAATAATGCATATTGTCATAAAAAAGTTATACTATTTTTATAGAATAATCCATACTGGAGAACCGCCTGTCGAGCTAGTTGCGACGTGCATGAGGTGCGCCACAGCGTGGATAAACGTTGATCGCACCAATCATTGTGAGGATACATGGAAAAAGTTGACGCGTATCGGTTACTTTCCATATCAAAATACTCCAGCTTTGCATGGACAGTTTCAACCAGGAATGTTTGGTTCAGTGTTAGTGGAGGTAAGATTTGGTGTTGTTGTCGTGCATATATGTTCTAGTTTAACATGGCAGTATCCTACACAAAGCTGCGATTGGGCCGTATTAGTCCAGTTTAGTTATTACATTTTTTGGGGGGGCAATAACTGTTAAGTTTTTGCGACGACCGATTATTCTGGAGATAATGGCAATTGTTACCCGGTTATGACGATTTGTATGTAATGTGTTATGACGTCAGAATGATTAAGTTTCTCGCGACAACTTGGACGTCGAAAATTGCGCTCGGTGACACCTGGCAACGAATCGCAGCACTGATTGTACAGTGTACAGTACTTACAAATTTAAATGTATTTGGTGTGGTGCACTTATACCAAAATTAAAAAGGGGTACAATAGGGATGCACATTACAGAATAATTAGGTATTCTAGGATATCCTAGAATACTTTATTTCGAATCTAGAATTCCGAATCTAGAATTTCGAATCTTTTTATATTTATAGGAAAAAATAATTTTACCCACATAAGTCAGTTTGTTGACTCTTTCATACCCGCCTTGTTGGAACATGAGCTGTAAAATGATCAAAAATTGTACTATTGGGTAGTTTTTGCGTCATGAAACGTATAGCAGGCTATGAAAAGACGTTACGAAACGTTTACTCTTGAAAGTCCCACAAACACAAAAATTTTTTTTTTTTCAAAATTAATAAGTTTAAAAAATTGTTAATATAGTATATGAGATGACGTGTAATGACGTCATTAAACAGAATACCGAATCCCGTAATTAGATTCGAATACAAAAGGATTCGAATCTCACGGATTCGAAATTCTGTAATGTGCATCCCTAGGGTACAACCATTGTGGGCATATGTGTCTTTGGGCAAGACACATAACGAAAATTTCTTCAACCCAGGTGACAGTGGTCCTTATTGTCCAAATTGTCAGTCATACAAAAAAACAAAAATTTGAAAATTTACATTTCCAAAAAATCACATTTAAAGTTACATACATTTTAACTAGTAATCGGTCAAGTGTATGAAACTGATCATTCATGTTATAATGATTGTCGTTGCCCCCCCACACAAGAGTAAATAGGTTACATTCATTCATTCATTCTGCTGTAACTAGAGGCCGACCATTATATATTAAGAAACACCTATGATGTTTCCTACTAAGAACATGCAGACCAACCAATTTTTTCTCTATTATAACTTGCAATATCTTGAACAGAGGTATTAATTTTGTTTAATACTGATCATTTCATATGTTTCGCTATAATGTCAAATATCGGTAAAGTATTGGTATCAATACAAGCTAAAAATATCGATATCGGTAGAAAAAATTGATATCGGTCGGTCTCTAGTTACTACTAACTAGTAAGCGGGCACGAAGTGTATAAAACAGAGCACCCGTGTTATAACGACTGTCGTTGCCATGCAAGGGTAAAAAAGTTACATTCATTAATTCATTACTTAAATAATAATTTCAATTGTCCGGCGCCGTGGCATAGTGGTTAGCGCGCCTGCCTGTAACCCAGAGGTAATGGGTTCAAGGCTGGACGTTGCTACCATTGTGGGCGAATGTGTCCTTGGGCAAGACACTTAACAATAATTGCTTCAACCCAGTGGTCACTTGTCCAAATTATCAGCCATACATAAAAAAAAAGAAAAAATCCAAAAAAAATAATCACCCACAAAGTAACATACATAATAACTCGTAAGCTGGCACGAGGTGTTAAACCCGTGTGATAACGACTGTCGTTTTCCGGCCACAAGAGGACAAAGTTAGTTACATTCATTCATTCATTCAATTCAATCCCCAGATGGAAAGATTACAAGGCACTTTTCCCGTCACAGTAGCGACCATAGAACTCCTCACAGCTTTATTGGAATGTTCATTCAAGCGTGAAGGGCCAACAAACACGCTGTCACGCCTCACCGAATTCATCATGACCGAAATTTTTTGTTCGTTTCACGACTGGCAACGAAATGATGTTGGGTCTTGGGAAAAAATTGGTGAGAAATGAGATTTTCTGTTTTTTTCATTTTTTAGAGAAATATGAATGTAATCTATCCCATTTTTGCTCATAAAAACCGCAGCAAATAAAAAAACTGTCTGCCAAATTTTTTAAAAATATGCTTGATTGGACTGCACTAGCAAACTTCTTGAACGTCAAAATAATACTTTATACTTATCGGGAGCCGACATGCAGACTTTTTAGAGCGAAAAAGCGAGTGTTTCTTTCTCCACAATTGGAGCAGATAAATGCACTATTCAGAGAGAAAAGTAGAGTGTTTATTTATCAACGATTGAAGCTGACTTAGTCGCGAATATGACGAAACATTGTATTATAAAAAAAATCCTAAAATTACAAAATGCTCGGCGTTTGTCATGTGCACTCATTGTGTATCCCTGGAGTACAAGTTATAACTCGTGTTAGAACTTTAAATACCACTAGCCTATACTCACAGGGCTTCGTTGCCTTGAGATGTGCCACTTAATACTTGGAGCATCAACCAGTGTAAAAAGTGTGTCCTCCCTTCAATCAAGTATTGTGAGGATTTTATCTTCAGCCTCTGGATCGGATGTTTTACTCCGGATGACGTGCATAGATGTCGATGCTCTTCATGCTCTTATTGCTGCAGAGGTAAGAGCTTCGTTATTTTAAAATTAAATTTCCCTGTTTTTTAAGTTGAATTACATCCCTGTTTTAATTTTTTCCCTTTTATTCTTACTTTTTTAGTTTTATCTTATTTACTCATAAAAAGGGCTATTTAGAGGGTCCACGTATGTGTTATGTGCCATAGTTTCTGCAAGAATGTAAGTTTAAGCTACATGAAATTGGTTGGGAGCATTTTCCAATTGTGCCTACGGACATACACTGTAATCTGTATCGGGCATTGGACCCAGTATTCTTCGTTTACAATAAAATATTAAAGTTATAAAAAAAATCTAAAAAAGATTTATCTTTTTCCACAGCCATGCTCCTCTCTAGTCCACCGGGTGACAGAAATGGTTCGTCTTGGTTTTTCCGTGTTAAACAACGTTTTACGCTTAGACGATTTAATTTCTAACGACGCAAGCGAACCTACGCAGCTCCACCAAGTGTTAGCTGCTCCCTCTGCTGGCCAGATTAATGTTATTTCTATAATTGCTGGTTATTTGTACCATCGACAAACGATTGTCCTCCCAAGACTCTCTGTTGCCCTCTTAAGGAGGATTTCTCTCATAGCTCCGATGTCAATACATGGGAGTCTCGGAGCAGACGTTGCAGCTGTGAGGTGAGTTTTGTTTCTTTATAGTTGTATTGTATAGATTTTTTTGTTTTTCTACAGTTTTTTTTTGTAGCTTTAGGGGTTTTGTTCATTTTTTTCATAGTTTTAATGGAATTACTTTTCAAATTTTTACACAGTTTGTCAGAGTTTTTGTGGGTTTTATCTTTTTTTTTTCTGTTTTTAAACAATAATGTTTTATATTTTTTTGGATTTTAATGTTTTTTCTTGTGTTTGTACAGATTGGTTGTTTTTGTTCATTCTTGTTGTGCCTAAAAACTAGTAAACTATTATATACATTGCACATTCACCCAAAATTGTATTCACAAGGCATTAAATGTTTAAAAAAGATTTTTAGCAGCTCATCCGCTATAAAACCGTGGTGTTTCTTTTTTATACCAGATCAGCCTTTCAAAGATTATTTATTATGCCTGGTGGCAAAAATACACAATAGTTTTTTTAATACTTTATCCTTTTTTTTGAATACTCCTCTCGTGATCATACTCCTCATCACTTACATCCAGGGACATTCTTCTGTGTCGACTACAAGCAAGAGCAGGCGACCATCTTCTCAAGATCGGGATTCTAGAATTACTCGTAGTCTCCGTGCAGACTCAACCAGGACTTCTCGAACTTTTCCTTGACCTTGAACTTATTGATAAAACTAAGCCACAAAATGTGAGTATTTAAATGTAGCTTGCTTTATATTTGTCTGGCGGGAAACGACAGTTGATATAACGCGGGTATTCTGTTATATACACCTTATGCCTTTTTCTGTATGGCTGATAATTTGTACAACCCATTAGTGACCACTGGGTTGGAGCAATTGTTGTTAAGTGTCTTGCCCAAGCCACATACACCCACAATGGTAGCAGCAACGTGCTTTGAACCAGGTTCCTTAGCTTGCCACACGGTAGAACCTCACCCATGTAGAATAGAATAAACACACTTATTATACCCACAATTTCCAATCAATCTGGCATGCTACACTAAAGTATGTTAACCTTGTAAAATAGAATATTTTCAACCATGTAAATCTGCTAAAAACCCGCAAATTAATTAGCACTGATACACTATTTAGACTAAAGTCATTTAAAAAAAAAAATTTTTTTTCTTAACCCCAAAAAATTGTGTATAAATAATGAAGTATTAATAGCATTATATATAAAAAATTAAAAATTAGTTTGTTTTTTCCTACAGGGCTATCGTCTTGGTAAATCCAGTTGTTTGACTGTGGTTACTGATATGTTGGCTTCAGAAAATCAAGGAACTTATAAGCTACCAACTAATTTGCATACAGCGTGCATCAAGCTAGCTAATGCATTATGGGTGGGCAGGAGGCATACTGCAATACAGGTATCACTTGTTGCATTTGTTTATCAATATATTTTTGATATTTGACTGATTTTTTTAATGCTATATTTTTGTCTGTACAGGTCAATTGTAAAATGTTGTTCTGTTTGAAAAGATTTTTATTTCTGGCGAATGGTATTTTTAGTCTTAATTTGTTTTAAAAAATTAAATAAAAATATTGTTATTTTCTTTATTTCCAGGCGTTGAAAAATCACTCCAAGTCATTTTGGAACAACATTTTGTTGCCACTTTTTAGTGAGAACTCCCCTAAAGAAATTGCACAGGTTTGTTATAAAAGTATAATATAACCTTTGTGTTTTCTACCATTTTGATTAACTTTATACTATTTCTCTGTCTATAAATAAGTTTTGATTTCATAAATGTTATGTTTTTAAATGTTAGTTTCAATTTCATAATATTTCTGTTAATAAATAATATATTTTTATAAAATTTCTGTGTTTATAATTAATATTTTAATTTTTAAACTTATAGTATTTCTAGTAGAAATTGCACAGGTTTTAAAAGATTTCTGTTAGATTGTTTTATAACATTTCTATATGTAGAATGAGCTCCTGGAGACATGCGCTCATGCGTTAAACATCGTCGCACTTGAGCGGTTTCACACACTCCGAGAAGGAATGGATCCGCCACTAGAGCGAGCTATGGAGCAGTTCTCGGAGAAAAAGCGATTCGAACATTGGTCAAAGGTGGAAAAAAATATTCAAAAATATAGTTTTTTTAAAACACGAAAGCCTGTAGTTACTGTTTTTACTTGTAAATATTATTATAGTAGGATGGGAAAAGATGGGAAACTATTTTATAGAATTTTCTTGTCCCATTTGGTAGTTACCAAAAAACATTCAAAGAATTATAAAACTGTATCTTCAAAACTCCGATCGACCATTGTTAATTGTTTAAAACGCTATCATGGTATTTGGATAATATGTGCTAAATGTGTCCCATCTTCCCCCACCCTACTATATGTCAATACACAACTACTGCTTAGATATTTTATTTTAACTATTTGGAAAATTAATGCGCACGAAACTATATGATTGTACATATACATATACCACTACAAGTAGGAAATGTAATACTTTACGCGAATCTCACCCTGATCGGGTGCTTATAGAATTAAACGATTTTTGTATAAATAAAACATTTTATTTGAATAAGAGACTGATGATGTCATTTAGGCGATATATATATATATATCTTTTACTGTACAATTGGTTGGTCTTGATTTTTGTCTGTTTGAATAAGAAACTGATGATACCATTTAGGTGAAATATATATCTTTTATTAGGTGTATGAACACCCGTGTTATAATTACTGTCGTTTTCCGGGCATAAAGCAAGTTTCATTTTTATCAACTATTCATTATCTTTACTACTAAGAACCAACATGGTTTTAAACGAACAGGTTTTTCTCTGCGTTTCAAAAACTTACTCAAAATCGAAACCCGATGAGCAAGAGCGACACCTAATGTTTGTTTCAGCATGGAAGACGTTTTTATTGACAAAGAAAATAAAAGATGTTGTTTTGCTCAAAAACATCATCGGTGATTTGATGTCATCTATTCTTTTTATGGTGGGTTGGGAAATTATTTGTGTTGTGAATTGAACGTGAAAGCATTATAGTTGAATGAATGAACGAATTAAACCAACTTATTTACCCTCCAGTGGCGGAGCCTTGATAGTCGTTATAACACGGGTGTTCTGTTTCATACACCTCGTACCTGTTTACAAGTTACTACGTAGTTACCTTGTGGATGATCATTTTTGGTATTTATAATTTTATGTATGGCTGACAATACAGTAACAGTAACCACATAACAACTAGCAATATTATCAGGCTTAGCTGTGAGCGTATCCATTTTTGGGCAAGATCCTTTTACCAACAGTTACCCAGTGGTTCCAAATCCTTTTTGTTCACCCCCAAAAGGTAATTCGTCAGCGGGCACTAGGTGAATGAAACAGAAGAAGTGTTATAACCACTGTCATTCCCTGCTACACGAGGATTAATTTTAATGATTTTTAATTTCTTTATTCATTTAATACATTCAATTTGTACACACCTTCATTACAGAGCGATGAAACTTCTTCACAAACATTTCTTAGTCTCTCGACCAGCCTGCTGCTTTCATTAGTCTCCAAACAGCCTTCAAACTTCCTGTCATTTCTTCCACGGTAAAAAAAAGTTTTTTTCCCAAAATTTTTAAGAAACCCCAAATTGTATAGAGTAATGGGTAAACTGCACTAAATTCTAGCTATACCGCTTTACTTTGCAAAAGGATCTCACTCATATAGAATTAAATACCAATTTATTTGGCAATGAGTTAAATCTGGTGTAAACCTGAAATCCTATGACGTGCCTCACTGTAGGACCTCACACATTTCAAAAAAATAATAAGTAAAAAAAAATATATATTTTAGGATTGTTGAGAGCATGCAGAGACAGTTCGACGCTTCATCCAAAATTGATCGAAGTCAGGTTAATCTTCACTCTGCTTCAGTTCATCTCATTAAATCAATGAAAGAGAAAGCATCAAAAGGTGTGAAAATAATGAAGTAAAATTTTAAGGCTGTTTTTTTTGCAAGCTTAAACTGAAGCTACTGAAAAGCATTTTTAAAGATGCATACTCACTAGAAAAAAATATATGATCTAAAAGTACCGAAACAGCTTCTAAAAAAATAATAAAATCTTCCAAGTTTTTAAAAAGGTTGTTCATTTTTTAAATAAAATTATTTTGAAAACAGCTTTTTTCAATCATGTGAATGCAGATTCATGTGTTAGTGATTTCATCCAGCTGTCATGTGATCACCTACATGTGCTCATGAAAGATCACGACTCATGGGAGCAGTTTTCATATGAAAAAAAACTTTTCAATGTTGAGGTAAGAGTCTTTTATTTCAAACATCTCATGTCAGCTTAGGAGTTACAAAGTATGTTACTTTGTGGGTGATTATTTTAACTGGAATTTTTTTTCAAGTTTTATGTGTAGGTATTAATTTAAACAATCCATTAGTGACCACTGGGTTGGAGCAATTGTCGTTAAGTGTCTTGCCCAAGAACACATATGTCCAAAATGGTAGCAGTAACAAGCCTTAAACCCATTACCTCTGGGTTAGAGAGAGACGCACTAACCAACTGTGCTATTGAGTCAGACAATTATTAATTATGATGTCATAATAGACCTCATTGTTGGTCATACGAGCGTTGGAATTTCTTTTTGAAGATAAAAACGGGATCAACCAATCATGGCTTACTGCTGTATCACATGAATCAACCATTCATATGATTATGATGATCCTCGTGAAGATGATCACATCACAACGTGATAAGGAAGCAGGTGAAAAAAATTTTAAAGTTACTAAAAAAAATTTGTCAAAATTTTTTTTTCGTAAAAAAAAAGTTTGTAATTTTATTTTTTCAGATCTTAAATGTCGGCTCTCTACCTCCATCTTACGGTTGCTAACTAAAATTTCCACACATGTCGAAACTGCGCGCATGATTAAACAGACCAACATTCTGCCTGAATTGTGTCTAGCGCTATCTAGTGCTTACGTTGACAACAAAAAAAAGGTGAAATTGAAAAAAAGGAAAAATAAAATTAATTCAAAAAAGATTTTTGGCAATTGTTCGATTTTGATCTTAAAAGACCAATATTTTGTCTGCCTTACAGCAATACATAATCTGGTTTTACTTATAAGCGTTTTTCCCAAGAATAAGCACATCCACATTTGTAGCAGCGCTGAGTCTTGAACCCATAAACTCTAGACTTGAGAACTTACTAACTTGTCACGTCACCGGAATAAAAAAATGGCGCGCTAAACCTTTTTTCACGTCGCCAGAAAAAAAAAATTGAAAATTTTTTTCAGTGGCTTGAAGTTTACCATTTGAACATTATTATGACATCACAATTACTGGAATGTTTGTCACATGACTTTGTGGATGACGCGCTTGACTTCATCGGAGTACACAGCGATCGAATGTGCCAGGTGAAATATGATATCTATGTGGCTACGAACGAAAAATATGTTGGAAAGTTTTTAAAAACTTTTAGCTTAAAAACTGTGACTAAAAAAATTTCGACTTTTTTTCGAAAAGTATTCGAAAATATTTATCTACTTTCATAGTGACTAGACTAGATATCTTATGATAAATTTATACAAATTTTCACTTTCAATTTAATATACCAACAGTTGTTGCAAACGTATATAAATAATTAGTGTGGAGATTATGAAGGAAAAATTCAATGGCTATTTAGAATTTTTAAAAGTTTAAAAAAGGCACAACTTTTATTATGTAAATAGATTGGTTATATAGTTGGGTGGGGGAAGATGGGACCCCTTTTGCACATAATATTCAAATATCCTGATCGTGTTTTAAACAAATGACAATGGTCTATGGGAGTTGTGAGGATATGGTTTTATAATTCTTTAAAGGTTCTTTGTTTACTTCCAAATGGGACGAGAAAATAGAATAAAAAAATGTGTCCTATCTTTCCCCACCTTGCTGCATTACATAAACTTTTCATAGTCACAAAATTATGATTTTATAATTTTTTTAGAGTTTGTCGTTAATTCGCGTGAACCAGAGCATGACGTTGCTTTCTGAGGTCAACCACACGACGGCGCTCTTGAGTTTGTTGTCACGTGACTTCACGCATGAGTGGAAATTCAAGATTCGAAACTCGTTCGAGTGTGTGGTGGAGCGTGTCTTAGTCGCTGTTCATTCATGCACGGCGCTTCTGCTGCACCCGAGACTATTGAATGTTTCCATAAAAGTTGGTTTTAATTTTTTTAGAAAAAAAAAATTAAAAAAAAAATTGTTTTTAACTGCAGTTGTTTATTTGAATTATTAAATGCTTTTGTTTTGTAGTATTTTAAATTAAGATTTACTATTTTTAAGCATAAATTTAATCATAGCATATTAGCATAAAATTGTGGTAAATGTGATTTAGCATAAGGGGAGTGAAAGTGTAGGTTTAGTTTAAAGTATTTTTAATTTGATTTTAATAAGTTTTTTTTTTAATTTTGTTGTGGATAAAAATATTTTTCAGGCGACTCGAAAAAAGCAAAAACTATCAGCATCAACCCCTGTGAAAATAACCAAGCAAACATCACTTAAATCACCGGTATGTGTGAATATATCTTCCCATACATTTTATATGGCTAAGGTCATTTAATATTGCACACCATGGGACTTGAGATTTAGGCCAGAGTTATCCTATAACCCCAACACCCAGGGAGCTACATGGACCTCATGTTAAAGCCTGCCGCTTTTTTAAAAAAACAACACAATTTTTTTAAAAAATAAAAAAAACATTGAAAACTTAAATTTTTTGAAAAAATTTGAAAAATCATAAATAAAAATGGAAAAAATCTCGACTCTGAAAATATAAAATTGAGTACAAGACACATTTCCATTCATAAAAATAACATAACTTCACAGGAAGTTGACACAAACTTGCCACCGGATGACGTGAAAGAGCAGATGTATTCAATCCTCGGAAATTTACTTTCGTTTCTTAAGAATCTTTCACCGGATTTATCTCAACTAGTGATGGACCTTGAAACATGCGCGGGTACGATTTTATAATTTTTTCGGATATTTTTTTAAGTTCGTCCTGCAAAAAAAGGGTCAGTCCCACTAAAAAATCAGTCCCGCAAAAAGCATTTATATTTCGTAGAATTTTGTTTCTGTTATTTTTTTAAAACAAAATGAAATAGAGATATTTTTGTAGTTTTTAAAAGATCTCTTTTTACCTAGCTATCTGATTGCACAATACACTTACATTATATTACTTTCATACTCACAGCTTTGTTACATGCTACTGTAGGCAATATTTTACTTTTTTTGAACACATTAGTGGTCATATAGATCTTTGTTTTGCGCGACTTTTTCCGCACTAATCTCAATTCCTAATTCTAGCGTTTATTCTTTATTCTCTTGATTGAAATCAAATCATAATATATATTTTTAATTTTTAGACTGAATTTTCAGGTTTAAAAGCTTATGATTAGCGATTAAATAACAACGATTACATTTCTCATACTTTAACATAGCGGAAACAGTGTCTGGAAATTTGGGAGGGCACGTGTTGGTGAGATAAAAAATCCACACAACGATTCACGACTGATCCAACTATTACCATTTAAGTGGGGATTAAATTGTGTAGTAAAAGGATTAATCAATACTATGCTAATTAGTTTTAAACGTGCTCACGCATTAGATCTGTGATCTCTTGTTATAAATCAACATTGTTCAGGGTTTTCCAAACTGGGTGTCGCCGAAAGTATATTTTGCACAAAAAACTGCATTTATTAGCTAAGCAGAAATTTGCGAAGCTTTGTTCTAAATTCTGTTATTGCGTTTTGTTGTTTTTTTACTAGATGATAAAGGTAAGCATGTGGTGTAATTTTTTATAATTTTTTTACACAAAATATTATTTTTTTTATTATTACATCACAGAGGAGTTTCCACAATTAGTCACGATGAATTTCAGCACACCAACTGTCGATCACGAGGCTGATGTTAGTTTTGGAACTCTGCTTAGTGCAACAAACATGTCACTTACTGCATTACATAAGGTCACTTTTGTGTTAAATTTAGACTCTGTGCAATAACATTGTCATGTTGCTGAAGCTAGTACAGTGTGCTGTTAAGACTCATTGTAATAGTTTTTATAAAAGCTTCTTATAAAAGTATAATATAGTTGGGTAGAGGAAGATTGGGCACCTTTAGCACATAATATCCAAACATCCTGATCGTGTTTTAAACAGTTAACAACGGTCTATGCTCTATGGGAGTTGTAAGGATACAGTTTTATAATTCTTTGAATGTTCTTTGTTTACTACCAAATGGGTCGAGAAAATAGAGTTAAAAGGTGTCCCATGTGTGTGTGTGTTTGGGCAAAACACTTTATGACAATTGCTCCAACCCGGTAGTCACTAATAGGTTGTCCAAATTGTCAGATACATAAAAACAAAAAGTAAAATCCCCCCAAAAAATAATCACCCACAAAGTTTTATAAGTTGCAA
Organism: Ciona robusta; assembly: GCF_009617815.1. Taxonomy (NCBI): domain Eukaryota; kingdom Metazoa; phylum Chordata; class Ascidiacea; order Phlebobranchia; family Cionidae; genus Ciona; species Ciona robusta. Next base: position 4,121,896 of record NC_143246.1, read on the forward strand.
CACGTAAACGGGCACGGGGTGTATGAAGCAAAACACCCGTGTTCTACCACTTTGCTCTGCCACGCGAGAATAAATAAGTTTAATTCATACACTTGTTAATTCCAGATTGAACCGGTTGACACGAAACTGACATTCCACGCTTCACTGACTTTTGTTTCTGAAATTTCTCTTTACTTGATTATCTCGCAATGCTTGTTGTTGTTAAAACTGAAAGATCTGCCAACCAGAAGCAAGCAAATTTTACGGAGGGAACTTTCAGATGAACTGGTTTGTGACGTCATAATAGATATCCTGTGTTAGGAGAAGTCTAAGCTTTATCATGATTTATAAATTGAACGTAACTTACTTTATCCTTGCGTGGCCGGAAAACGACAATCTTTATAGCACGGGCGTCATACACTTCGTGCCAGCTTACCAGTTACCATGTATGTTACTTTGTAGGTGATCATTTTTTTATGTGTTGTTGATAATGGTTCACTAATGGATTGTGGAACCCGGTTATTTTTTAAATTACCCGAATCTAACTTAAATCTGGAATCCCATGCCGTGGCACAACTATTTATTAATCAAATCACTATATTTTCTCCCAGGCATCTTGTGTGAAAAGCGCTCGACGTCACCTACGTCATTCATCGTCCTCACAATCTCCCGGGAAATCCCCCTCCGGTACACCACCGAAAGGAATTCTAGAATTAGTCACTGCCTTCGTAAAGCATATTATGACGTAACACCAAAGTGATTTTTCTTCAGCTGCCAAAATTTCTCTTAAGAAATTTTTCTCTTAATAAAATAAACACAACATGCCACTAAATACATTTAGGTTTTCGACAATTGTGGTCAAAAAGTTTACCAAAATTTCAGCGGTTCAACTACCACGTAAAAAGTTGTTTCAACTCGGTATCTTCGTTTAGGAATAGATAGCTTCCCGTATTGGTTATCGTTATCGGTCATTCCAACTTCCGCTAAAGCGGTGTTAACCTAATTAACAGTAATGGTCGTATTTTTTATAACATTTATAAGTTGCTGGTTGCAGGGCCTGGATTTTTAGACCAGAATACTTTAAATTAAGATTTAATTCAGAAATATTAAAGTGGGGAAGATGGGACAACGTTTTATTCAATTTTTCGTTACATTTTGTAGTAGACAATGAACATTCAAAGAATTCCAAAACCGTATCCTCGCGACTCTCATAGACCATTGTTTAAAACACGATCAGGATACTGTGTACTAAAGGCGTCCCATCTTACTATAACAAAGAAATTAAAGTTAAACGAGCTGGGTTTAAAATGTCTCACAGCAAATTTCAGACACAGTAAACTTCCTAAACGTGTTCAGTTGTGTTTCAACTAATGCGTTCCTGTATTAAGGGAAGTCTTAAGCTCTAACATGATTTGTAGCTTGGTTTAGTTCAGTGGAAACAGATTTTCAAATGAACTATTTTAATTCACTCTAAACGAATCAATATAAGATTGCACCAATGCTCACAGTTAAGTACTTGCGAAAAACAACCACAAAATGGAAATTAAGTCAGCGTTTTACCAAGGCAGAAATACTAAAAACCAGAAGCATGGTAGGGTGGGGGGAAACGGGACACCTTAACACATAATAGCCAATATCCTTATCGTGTTTTAAAAAATCAACAACGGTATATGGAAATCGTGAAAATATGGTTTTATAATTCTTTGAACGTTCTTTGTTTACTACCAAATGGGACAAAGAAATAGTAAGAAAAGCTGTCCCATTTCCCCCCACCCTACTATACAGAAAAATAAACAGAGTTGCTACAGTTGACGCTAGACTATATTGCTTTTCAGTGACAGATCATTAAAATATGAATTGCCATTTTTTACTTTTTTTTCATAACTAAGGAACGAGTCGTTGAACAGATTTGGTGAGCAGATTATTAGCAAACGTGAAATAGTTGAAACTTTTTTAACGGTATATATTCAACGATTTTTAGAATATCATTATTTGACAGTATATTGTTACTGTTATTTTAATAAAGCAAGTATAGTAGGGTGGGGGAAGATGGGACACGTTTTCATTCCATTCTCGTCCCATTTGATAGTAAACAAAGAACATTCAAATAATTATAAAACTGTATCTTCACAACTCCCATAGACCGTTGTTAATTGTTAAAAACACGATCAGGATATTTGGATATTATGTGCTAAAGGTGTCCCATCTTCCTCCACCCTACTATATAAATGTTCAAAACATGTAGGTACATATAATGTCTCATAACTACATGATTTTGGCAACGTACTATAACCCGTTGAACTTTAAATATGTCTTGTTACTTCGTGTTCGTTTTGACTGGATATTCAGTAAACTTTTTTTCGAATCATCGTCCGACGTTTCATCGCCGCTAGACGGAGGTGTTGAGCTATTTTTACTCCACGTAATATTCTCGCATCGGCAAGCATGAGGTCCTTGGTATCTTCCATAAGCCGACATACAAGATTTGGTGTAGAGTAAACTTAATAAGAGATCGAGGAGAAAACCAACGATTTTAATGTCGACCTGAAAACACAAAAATCAAATTTAAATAACTTGAACTTTTAAATTGAAAAAATATCATAGTAGGATGGGAAAAATGGGACACCTTTTAATTTCATTTTCTCGTCCCATTTCGTAGTAAACAAAGAACATTCAAAGAAATATAAAACAGTCTCCCAACGACTCCCATAGACCGTTGTTAATTGTTCAAAACACGATCAGGATATTTAGATATTATGTGCTAAAGGTGTCCCTCACCCTACCACATTCAGTTGAAAATGAACTTACCTCAACGTGGTGTTCGTAAAACTTAGGAATATCAATTATCGATGAAAGAGAACACAGCATGAAACCGGTCGCCGTTACCAACGAGTGTATGTAATCCTGTAACATGTATTTTAACATCGTAAAGATTTTAACAGCTAATATTTAAATATCATTCATTCTTCTCAGAAGTGAAAACGAAGTATTTATACAATATACAGTAGGGTGGGGTAAAATAGCACATGTTTTCATTCTCTTTTCCTGTCACATTTTGTAGTAAACACGATATTTTTACAAAATTATATAAGCGTAGTCCCGCGACACTTAAAAAGCTTTGTTTATTGTTAAAAACTCGATCGGGAAATGTGGGATTTAAGTGCTAACGTTATCCCATCTTACCCCACAGTATTTTTTTTAATTGTAATGGTTATCGCTGTTGCTCAAGTTTTTATTCAGTGTCTTGCAACGTCATTAGGCTTTAAGGGCTTTGATTAGTTGATTTCAAGTCTTGAATACGTAGACCTCCATTTACGAATCATGGCACTTATATTAGTGTGGGAAAAGATGGGACACCTTTAGCACATAACATCCAATTATCCTGATCGTGTTTTAAACAATTAACAACGGTTTATGCGAGTCGTGAGGATACGGTTTTATAATTCTTTGAATGTTCTTTGTTTATTACCAAATGGGACGAGAAAATAGAATGAAAAGGTGTCTCATCTTCCCCCATAATATATTACGAATTATTACCGACAGTTTCTTAAGACATTGTATCGTGCACTCATAACACTTTATAACATTATGCTGTGCGGAAGTTTAAAAGTACGAATATTTAACTCACCCCGTAATCCCATGACCAGCCATGCTCTTTCTGGACTTTATACATCGAGTCCATCTCCTCGTACCCGCCGCAAACTGGACACACCATTTCCCGCTGATTTCCCAATCCTCCCCTTCTTCCCTTACGGGTCAAAATCAAGATGGCGGACGTGGTGACGAGAGAGCACCACAGCACGATACGGTGCAAGTCAATGTTAGGAAACTCTCCTCTCCGCCATTCAATGTTAAGGCATGCGAGGAAAAACAAACCGACTTCAGTGACCACTAAGTCGAGTATCACCAAAATCTGTGGAAAAAAACGAAATGCATTTTAAAGTATTGTGCAAAAATTAGATTTAGTACCGTGGGGTAAGATAAAATACTTTTAGAACTTAAATTAGATATATAGTAGAATGGGGAAGATGGGACACCTTTTCATTCTATTTTCTCGTACATTTTGGTAGTAAACAAAGAACATTCAAAGAATTATAAAACCTTGCCCTCGCGACTTACATAGACCATTGTTAATTTTTTAAAACACGACCAGGATATTTATATATTTTGTGCTAAAGGTGTCCCATCTTTCCCCACCCCACTATAGTACCGTGGGGTAAGATGGGATAACGTAAGCTATTAATTCCCATATTTTATGATCGAGAATGAAAAGGTGTCCCATCTTCCCCCACCCTACTATATGTATTTATGTCTATAGTTCCAAGTTTAACTTACAATTTGCACGACTTTTGTACAAACATGAGGTGTCTTGATGCAACAACAATCACTCGAAGACTCACAACAGCGACAACAATCCCGGCATTTCTTTGACTTCATACCAACACGTGACCGGAACGATTACGTCATCACAGGCAGTTACGTCACAACAGTAAAACACGTCATGCTTTCTAGAAATTGGACATGTTTTCGGTTTACTGCATGGCATTTGCTTAAAATATGAAAGCTTTTAAATAAATCTGTCGCTTTTTTCTTCTTCCATTTTAAAATGTTAAATTAAAAAAATGTATATACTACAAAAACCTGTATGTCTGCTTATTTAAGGTTTAACTGTATACGTTTAATTCAGCATGTTTGAACTCAGTTTTACCTTATCAGAAATCAAATACCAAAGCGGTAGATTACAACATTTTCATGTTGTCCTCGTGGTATGCGTTATACATAGAACTAATAACCTGGGATACATCACTGCGGTCTCTATATTGCTTATTATAACTATAAGTCCCTGACTACTTGGGCGCTCACTCATGTCACTCTCGAAACGTGAAAAGCATCAAAACTTCAGTTTACTTTCACCACGGTCTACTGGTCACTAAAAGAACTTAGTTCAGCTTATTTTAACACAAAGTATGCGGAAACTTTGGTACCGTTTTTGACTGGTAACTGTGCACTTGATTAATTGAATTTATTTCCTAACCCTATGTTCTGCTCACAATGTAGCTTTGTTGGTTTAGGTACGCAGTTATGTCTGCTGTTGCTGTACAATTCAAACACTGCATTCAAATACAGAGTAGTCTAAGGCTGCCACTTCAGTTTAAACTTAGTTAATTTTTAACCAGGCCAACTACATTTTACAAAATTAGAGTACCGCATATCCAAACTGACTTTGCCATGCAACGTACTAATTCCGTTATATCCATTACAGTTTAGCTCGTTAGTCATGCATATAACACTGTATAATTCGCTGACGAATTTAGCTACCATGCTACCAATGCATTCAACTTTTAAATTAATGTGTCAAATTGTTTCCTATAGACCTATAGTGTACTGTCGCTTCGCTAACGTCTGTATTTCTATCATGTTCACAACTAAACAGTTAGGTAAATGAACGGTTCGCTTGGTTTCTTATGCGTAACATTAGTCACGGCTTGTCTTTAATAAGAAACGACTTTTCACGCATTGTGGGCTATCACAGTTCGAAAATTGCTCACTACTTTCTGTTTACTTGAATCGTAAAGCCTCGGGCGAAATAGCCGCGGTAAACTATTTCAAAAACAAATTTGAAAATTTGCGTTTTCGGAAAGCACGGGCTAAAAATTTCATTTCAAATGAGTAAAATTCTATGAAACCTGGGATTTAGGCGGCAGTTAGTCAATTAGTAAAAACCAGAGTCCGTATATAAACATGTTTGTATACGGACTCTGGTAAAAAAACAGACTATTTTTAAGCGCTTGCAAAAGTGATTCATAAGTAAACCCTAAGGCCTAAAGCATTGCGTTATTACGATTTTATATAAACACCTCAATTATTAACCTGTATACCTGTTTCACGTCTTAAATTTAAAATCGTACATATAATTGATTTGTTTCTTACGTCGTATGGCTTAAATTTGACTTCATTTACTAAAACCTAAATTAAAAAAATTCAGCGACTTAATTTTGTGTTAGCTACACAATACCTGAAAATCCGGTTAAGTAATAGATACACCTTTATCAGTGTACCGCACACATACAGTCTACAAAGTATATTAGTGTAACCTGTATACGGACGTTGCGGAAATAACGGTCCTGTCATATTACTCACAAAGGTAAACCATAAGTATTGTATAGGGTAGCAAAGATCGCCATCTATTGTGAAACGCGTGTGTTGTTATTATAATCATACAATTTGTATGACTTTAACTGTCAGTCTAGAGTTCGGTATTACTCGTAAAATAATGAATTGAATATTTGATTTAAATTGTTAAATATCGTTTTATCGTTGCTTTCGGTCTGGTCTACTACTATAAAATTTAGGTCAAACAGGTCAATCTTTACAAAACAATTGAACGAATGTTTCAATAACATGCTTTAGCTACTTTCACGTTAGTGTCCCGTATTATGGTAATAACGTAGTCCTGGGACCCAGATCATCCTTTGGCTTACAGCTTACCTTCTGCCGTTAAAATTGTTCTTAGGTTAAATTGCTTTAGTGCGCCTAAAAGTTTTATGTACACCTGTTCACACATTCCTAAAAGGCATAAAAACGCTGTTGTAGTCGTTCTTGCTGTTTTTGTGTTTTACTGAATTAAAACTGAAATATTATATATAGAAGGGTGGGGAAAATGGGACACATTTTTATTCTATTTTCTCGTTCCATTTGGTAGTAAACAAACAACATTTAAGGAATTATAAAATCGTTTCTTCATGACTCCCAGATATAATGTGATAAAGGTGTCCCGTCTTTCCCCACCCAACTACATATTAATATACATACCTGTTTTATACCCACTTAAACGAACCAGGTGTGTTGTATAGGTTGTAGCTTCCCTTATGTCACTGATATTTTATCTCGGTTTTAAAAGAAAAAAGACAAAAGATTAAAAAAGTGAAACGTATGCTGAAACGCTGGAAAACTAGCATTATTTTAATGTAATATAAATTGATTTCATATGTATTGTTGGACAAAGTGCCCCTAAATTTATTTAATTTCGACATTGTATCGTCTGTAGGGTGCAACAGAGTCGCGCTTTTTATGTCAAAACATGATATCTTTTTGTTATCAATAACCGTGTTTTAACTGTTGTTTTACCGTTACTACCAGTCTTTTCGCTTTTGTAGACTCTCTTGTTCTTCGTTATCGTGATCAAGGGAACGAAATAAATTTCATTCATTCATAAAACGCAAACGCACGAGGGCGGAAGAGGTTATTGTGGTGATATCTTTAGACAACTTACATGCTCAACAAGAAAAACTGTTTGACGAGAACAGATCTATATGACCACTTACGTGCTCAACAAAAAAACTGTTTGACGAAAAGAGATCTATATAACCACTTACGTGCTTAACAAGAAAAACTGTTTGGCAAAAAGGGATCTATTAGATCACTTACGTGCTTAACAAGAAACACTATTAGACGAAAAGAGATTTATTAGATTACTTACATGCTCAATTGTACATAAAGCTATGCACACACATATAGGGCAACCAAGAACGCGGGGAATTTAAATCCACCGCGTCAATCATTTTGATTAGCCGACGTCTTCTGCTTTTCGTTGATTCCCCGGGCATGTAAAACGTCGTCTTTAATAACACGTTGCAACTACACAAGTCAGTTTGGATGAAGCAGCGACACAGCTACAAGCACTGTTTTGATGAACTCAGTGCAGGATTATATTTGTTTCTTCTACAAGAGTTGAAGTTAAGTACTATTGCTATACTGTTTACTGCTACTTAATTTTAAACAATGATTTTATTTAGTTATTTACCGTTGCCTATTCATAAACTAATATTTCAATATACTTACACTAGAATATGAATATTTATGAGTAAATTATAGAAGTATTTGTAAACCTATTATAATAATTTAGTATTGTGCCTTGCGATTAGTATTCTTATTTTATTTTCATTCTATTTTAGTATTTAACATTTTTTTTAGCTTCGGTTCTTAAGTTTGTCACAGTACACGTCACTCGCGACGTGACGTCGGTTTACAGAATCGCTGCGTTACGTCACAATACGTCTGTATGACATCGCGTCGTAACCGCTTCGCCATCGCTCGCGTATATTACGTCATATAGTCAGGTTCACGCCCGAGAACACACGTTTGCGAGTTAACATTACGGTTTCTTCTATGCGCTTGACGTTTTTTTCATGGGGCCCCATGCGCGCTTTGCGTCGTCGCAAGGCACATTACTTGTACTTTCGTATTAATTTTAATCTAAAATACATTCGTGCTGTTAGCTAAACATGAAGCATGAAGATTAAAGATTAGGTAAAGTATAAATTACAATAGGCATTGTTACGTACACCAGTTCTTTTCTAGATGACATCAGAGGTGTGACGTCACGAAGTGGTGATGACGCAACAGAAGAACCCACTTCGTAAGTTGTTTGGTTTCGTCACAATCTTTATTATTTAAAACATTTTTTCAATATTTAGAACATGGTATGTGACGTCACAGAGGATCAAGAGAACAAAGCGCGAATCGTGATTAAAGGTAATTGTGACGTCATAATATAAACCGGCATTTAAATATTTTTGTTGCAGAAAAGCCAGCGTATATGCTGCTGAAGAAAAGCGCAAGGTAGTGTATAATAGTTTTTATTAAATTAAAAAAATACTATGCAATAGTTAGTTCTTAGGGTAATGAATTTTGTTAGTAACTTAAAAATTCTACTGTAGGATAGAGCTGGGGGAGACGGGACACCTTTTCATTCAATTTTCTTGTCACATTTGTTAATAAACAAAGAACTTTTAAAGAGTTATAAAAAACCGTATCCCATAGAGCATAGACCGTTGTTAGGTGTTTGAAACACGATCAGGATATTGTGCTCAAAGGTGTCCCATCTTACCCCACAGTACTATATATCACTTTATAAAACGAACTGCACTTTATAAAACGAACTGTTGACGTTAAGATGTGTCGTTTGTATAACAATATTACTGTAGGTAAAATGGATTCCGTTAAGCACATAAAATGCCTTTATCATAATCGTATTTTTTACAAATACGAAAACTCTTTTTATACAGTAGGGTGGGGGGGAAATGGAACACCCTTTAACTCTACTTTCTCGTCCCATTTAGTAGTAAACGAAAAACATTCAAAAAACTGTAAAAATATATCTTCACAGACCGTTGTTAATTGTTTAAAACACGATCAAGATATTGAATATTATGTGCTAAAGGTGTCCCATCTTTCCCAGACCTATTATATAGTGGAGGGGACTACGGTTACATAATTCTATAAATATTCTTTGTTTACTACCAAATGGGACAATAAAAGACCTGGATCATCTTACCCCAATCTAATTTACGTTTGTTTTGCAGACGAAGAGCAAAGACGAAGACGACGATAAGGATGCTGGTTTGAGGTTTTGCTTAGGCTTAGGAGTTGTGTGTTGTTGGGGTGTGGTTGCTGGAGCACTCTTACAGTGTTGCCGGATTTGTGTTTGTGACTTGTATTTGCTGGACCTAATGTGGCCAGCCTTTTTGTCAGTCACTACTTTAGTGCATTTTACATGTCTCTGAAATATCTGCAATGAAACTATGGCAAACATCTTGCTGGATCGGATTTTGTTGTTGTACACGTCATTGTGTGCTTCTTCTGCAAAGGTCGAATCTTTTAGCGATTCTGTAATGTTCTAATCACTTGATAAGAACGACATGTTGGTACACAAATACTTTAGTAATATCGACGCGCATTATAATATACACGCAGTTATAAACTTGATTCAATTCCCCTTAATTTTCATTAATTAATTGTCCCCGTTTAATCTGTTGCTATTTTTATGTAAAAGCCTAATTGTGACGCTGGCCACGTTACAATTACGCTACGTCGATGGGTCTTTCAGGCCCAGCGTTCGGTGCGGTTACGTCACTGTTCTAGACTGAGTTACGTTACTGTTGGGTTGTTGCGTAGACGTCGCCGCCAGTGATGCTACGCTAGATTTAGGTCACTACCGGTACTGTGATGCTACGCTCCCTCATTTAGGTCACTACCGGTACAGTGATGCTACGCTCGGTTATTTAGGTCACTATTAGTGCGGTTCGTAACAACCTGACGTAGTTTCATAACGGTCGAAGCGGTGCATAACATCCGAACGATATTATATTGCGTGAAGATACGACGAGAGTATCGCGGTACCACCATGGCGACTTATCTTTTGATTGGGGCATGCGGAGCCGTTATTAGCTTCGACTCCTTGTGGTCGGACATAGAATAATTTGTACACTGCAGATGATTATCCTTCAGGATTTGAACCATATTTTCTTTGAAGATGTTTCAATGATTATGTCCGCGTTAATTGTAACCGTCCATTTTTGCATACGATTGAGCTGTTGTGTGTGTTGCATGGTTTTTGCACTCTTTTTGTCGTTGTTGTCGTGCACATGTGTATGTGCATTCGTTGTATCATTTTTGTCTATATGGGGGCCTCTTTAACCTGCGTGGACAGTAACATCCCGCAAGGGTTTCTCACCTAAGTAGAAACCCACTACCATTGGCTGGGGGCTTGTCGTGCCGTAGTGGCTTTCCACCAACGCCAGCCACATAAATTATGAAGGTATTTTAATCTTGTTTTATTTTTCCAGAAAGGAGAATTTTAGGAGAATTTTAGCGATTGCGGTTTCAATTTACACTGTTATAATAATGGTATTCTCGTTAAACTCCGATGCTTTAAAATAAAACTTGAACCGCAGGTTTTTATAATTCTTTGAATGTTCTTTGCTTACTACCAAATTTGACGAGAAAGTAGAATAAAAATGGTGTCCCATCTTTCCCAACCCTACTATATATTGTTACATGAAACCACGCGGTGTGATTGTTTTTTAAACTATAAGCATAATAAAGTAGGGCGTGGAGGAAGATAGGACACCTTTAGCACGTAAGAACCAAATATTCAGATCCTGTTTTAAACAATCAACAACGGTCTATAGGAGTCGTGCTAAGGAAATAGTTCTATATTTATTTGAATTTTATTTGTTTACTACCAAATGTGACGTAAAAATAAAATGAAAAGGTGTCCCATCTTCCTCCACTCTATTATATACATATAAACTAAGCGGAATATTGCTTATAAACATTGTTTAAATTTGACTGTGCACAGTCGGACGATAAAGTGCTGAAGTATTTTGTCTGGCAATGAATTCAGATAGGCGTCCTATCCAAAACATTATTTCTCTTTCCGTTTTATCAATAAGCGTAATTTACCAAATATTGATTTACCGTTACTTGGCTGTAAACTTTACCGTTCTTTGTTATTGTAAACGGGGAGACGACGAAATCAATTTCATTCAATTGTTGCAGGTATAACGTTAAATGCAGTTACGTTAAAGTCCCAAGGCTGCCTTTTCACACCCGCTTATTCTGCAGCGGACATTGCGGTAGGGGTTTTGCAAACTTTTGATAACGTTGTTGGCACCGATTTTCTTACGCGCTGTAAACTGACCGTTAGTGTAAAAAATGTACCTTTTTCCTGAATGCGCTGGGCTGAAAATCCGTCTTTAGTTTAGCGAAGCGTGGAGTTGTGGAAGGACACTTAAGTTCGACTAGAAGTCTTTTAAACAAAGTAGGGCAGTTTGCTTTTAGAAATAATTAGGTTTACAGGTGAGGTAAACTTAGAAATCGCGAAACAAGCGTTCCTATTAGGTGGTATTTAAGATTTACTGAATTAATAAGGAAGTCTGGTTTTATTTAGACGATGTGTATAGGCGTTACGTGGTAAAAAATAAGGAATAACATTTAGGTCTCGTCGTTTTTGGGGAAAATGCGTCGTATATGTTTCGTATTTCCGGTTTCGAAACGTGAACCTAGTTACAAATAGCTGACGCTGTATTTTGTGCGAAAAGAGCAGCATTTGAGAATGTTCGGAGGATTTCAGTTTACTATATCGATATAGCTACATCCTCTGCTATAGCGTTTTTATTGTAATGTTAGCGTTCTTTGTAATGTCGGTGTATGTGTTAGCGTTCTTTGTAAAGAATTATTTAAAATTCACGTCGTATTCCCAGAAACGAGAGAGTTTAGCTTCTTAACCTGTTTGACTCGCCTTTTCGCGTAAAACTACCCGGAAAGTTAATTCCAACCTAAATGCTCTTGATGGTAACTTGTAAACTACTAACACGAGGTGTACTAAACCGAAAACCCGCGTGTTATAATGAGTGTAGTTTTCGGCCATGCGAGGATATATATATATAGCAAGTTACAAAAATGTTTACATAAAGGTTATTCATAGGCTATAGTTTAAGTCGCAAAAAGGGCTTTGCTGTGTTCCACCTTCGACGATGGATGATATAACAATGAAAACAGGCGTTAGCAATCCATGCTTCAAAGAGGTAAGCGCCCTTAACGTAGTATATGTGTTTGTGCATGGCCTACTGTATTGAGTATATAGGCCATGGATGGTGTAGTAATCCACAGCGAAAAGTATATCTGGATGAACCTTTTAAAAGTTTGATATATATATATAGAATCTTTCATTTTTTCTAATTGTATTTTTAACAATCACCAACGCGCTTTTAGAATGGTGACGATACAGTTTTATATTTCTGTAAATTCAACTTGCTTTATTCTCACGTGACCCTCACGTGACCGGATAGCGACATTCGTCAAAACACCGGTGTTCTGCTTTTTACCTCGAATATAAAGTTTCATTTTTTATTGCCAATTGGGACAATAAACGAAAATGAAAATCTTACCCCGGCTTACTGTATAATATTGATACCATTTGGCAATTACCAGAAATGAGCTCATAAACTATATTTTAATTTTTTTTTCTTTCTTAAAAGTATCAAAATCTTAAACTTGTAGTTTTAGTTTTTATTTGATTTAGAATTCCAATGAAACAGCACCGGAAACTTCTGAGCCAGTTTCATCGGACGTGACGTCACGAAATGATTACGTCACACCGGACTCATCAACAGATATGTTGTACACAGTGGACGATACTCCATCGTGGTACACTTGTACAGTTCTTGGGTTACAGGTATGTATATACAGAATCGTGGGGTAAGATGGGACACCTTTAGCACATAATATTCAATTATCCTGATCGTGTTTTAAACAATTAACGACGCTCCATTGGAGTCGTAATGATATACGGTTTTATGATTCTTGGAATGTTCTTTGTTTACTACTAAATGGAACGAGAAAATAGAATGATGGTGCCCCATCTTAACCCAACCTTCTATATGTATATTGAAGATAAAACAAAGTGTATAAATCAGAAAACTTGTGCTATAACGACTGTCGTTGCCCCGCCACACGAAGATAAAAGATTGACATTCCTTTTTTCCAGTTTAATATTAACGTTTATTATTCATTGGTTCTCAAAATTCGACTTGCGTACCAATTTTTATGTTACAAAGTTCCTGTACTACAAATTACAGTTTAAGGCCAAATCATTTTTTTTCTGTTTATGTATAGGTGTAAACTGTAAACTCTCAGTGGAACTTTCAAAACTTCACACTGCAAGATCGTCAAACAGTGCAGCCATGCGGTTTTAATTTGGGCATAGCTAGTGTACATTTTGGCCTGCAGTATGCATAGCGGCGTGACAGTGCGTACACTTGTGTATTTGAGGAATTCGCCCATGTTAACTTAGTCAGACTGTTGCCGGCCCAAGATCGTCAAACAGTGCAGCCATGCGGTTTTACATTTGGGCATAGCTAGTGTACAATTTGGCCTGCAGTATGCATAGCGGCGTGACAGTGCGTACACTTGTGTATTTGAGGAATTCGCCCATGTTAACTTAGTCAGACTGTTGCCGGCCGCAGACTTACAACAGACCTAAGAAAATTTCACACTATTTTTAAGCTTTGCTATTCAGCTTTGAACCGAAAAAAAATCGCTTTTTATTTAAACAACGCTAATATTGGTTTAACGACCAAAGGTAAAAGCGGACGTTTCGGGGTTATATAAAATGTATAGGGCCGTAGGGCAAAACTGTAATAAATTACACTAATACCCAGCGCAGGTCCTAGCTTATATAGCTAGTGTTGCCATTTCGAAAATATTTACCTCTGTTATTCCAACCCAGTGGTCACTAATGGATTGTTATCAGCCACACATAAAAAGGAAAAATTCCAAAAATAAAATTACCCACAGAGTAACATGTTTGGTAACTCGTAAGCTGGCACGAGGTGTATAAACACCTGTGTTATAACGACTGTCGTTTTCCGGCCACACGAGGATAAAACAAGTTACATTCATTCATTGTTCTTCTGCAGTTAAGCATGGGTGACTAGATACATATATAAGTACGAACGTCTTTCGACAAAACTAAAAACACAAAACGTTTGACACGTTGTTTTAAGAAGCAGCTTTTTGATTGCTGTTTATCTTTATATAGTAAAATGGGAGGAGATGGGACACTTTTTATTCTATTTTCTCGTCCCATTTGGTGGTCAACAAAAAATCAAAGAATTATAAAACCGTATTCTCACAACTCCCATACACCGTTGTTAATTGTTTAAAACACGATCAGGATATTTGGATATCAGTGTCAAAAGTGTCCCATCTTCCTCCAGCCTATACTATAAGTACGTTTTTATAAGTACGGGCGTATTTAGACAATACTATATACAGAGACAACGTTTGCCAGGTTGGTTAAGAAGCAGCTTTTTGATTGCCGTTTATATTCATATACAAATACACCTTTGTCTTTATGCAGCATTACCTGATCGCTATCGGAGGGATCGTTGGGCTGCCATTACTACTAGCTGGGCCGTTGTGTATTGCTAACGATGACGATGGTGACGTGGCAAGGGCTTTAATTATAAGCAGTCTCTTCTTCGTGGCTGGTATCTGTACAATGCTACAAACAACGTTCGGGATAAGGTATGTATATAATAGGGTGGGGAGATGAGAAACATTTTGTTCTATTTTCTCGTCCAATTTGGTAGTAAACAAAAAAACAGTCAAAAAAATATAAAATCGTATCCTCACGACTCCTATAGACCGTTGTTAATTGTTTAAAACGCGGTCAAGATATTTGGATACAATGTGCTAAAGTGTCCCGTGTCCCCCTAACTCCCTGTACTATATGTTGGGACCTGCGCAAAGGCCTGGTACATAAAAGTAGTTGTAATACGGTGGTATTAATCAAAGAGAGGGGTAAATTAAGTAGACATGATAGTAACAAGGCGTTGTTTGGGGAGTTGCAGTTATCTGCATTACGTTTTAATTGCTGTTTTTTTATCCAGGTTGCCAATCATGCAGGGTGGTACGTTCAGTTTTCTCCCACCAACTTTTGCAATCCTGTCTTTGCCCCACAATAAATGCCCCCCAGCTCTACCTAGTGGATTCAACAACGTCACATACACTCTATATAACGACACAGATGGAAGCATTATTGATGGGACCGAAGTATGGCAGAGGAGAATAAGAGAGGTTGAAAAATATGTGGCCTACATTTAATATCATCTATTCTGTGTTAACATCAGTATATGATTTTATTAATGGCATATTGTGCACTTGTTTACCCTTTTAAAAAATAAAGTGGTTACTATTGGGCAAAAAAGGGATAACAAGCCAAATTATAAACCCACTAAAATAGAAACACCATTAATAGTTTCCCGCTAAAATCTATGGATTTCAAAATTTCGCAGCGTGTTTTAAAAATTTAAAATTTTACACTTCAGGTTCAAGGGGCAATAGCTGTCGCTTCATGTTTGCAAATTTTGCTTGGCATGACCGGTGCTGTTGGTTTTTTACTTCGATTTATTGGACCTTTAACCATTGCCCCTGCTGTTGCATTGATTGGTTTGGACCTCTTTGCCGCAGCTTATGGAAATGCATCCTCGCAATGGGGAATTGCGATGTTGTAAGTCAAGTAGGAAGTACAAAGCTCCGTAAACGGCGCGTTCGTTTACTGTATAGAAATTTTTTAAATCGTTAGAATTGAGATATAAAATGTATTTTTTGCATTAATAAAAATGGTGCTATGGCTATATTTAAGTTAACCTCCAATATTTTACCTTAATGTATCCTATATACCTTAATGTATCCTATATTTTCATTGAGGTCAGGATTAAAATAAACGCACATTTTTGATCTTTTATTCTTATTATTGTTCTTGCTAATACTAAAGTATAAGGTACATTTCAAAACCATGCTTTTTTAGTACTGCATTTATTGTGATTGTGTGTTCTCAATTTCTGAAGAATATTAAAGTTCCGACCCCTGCTTACTCTAAGAGCAAAAAATGTCACATGACTAGAACACCAATTTTTAAGTTGTTTCCGGTAAGTAAACTATCTTAGTGTAAACCAAATAGCACATAATATGCTTGCTTTATGGATAGTCCAGCACTGTGGCTCAGTCTTTGGCACTAGCTTTGCAATTCCTAAACAAAGGAAATTAGAGTTTTGATACTGATCACATTATGTGCCCTAGACTTAACAGATACTTTTTCCAATCCAGTGGTCACTAATATCCTGAATAAAGTGAAATGTTTACATGGAGGTTAATTCTGGAGGTTTTTAAATGTTTAGAACCGGGTTACTTAGATAACTTTAACGTACACAACAAATACCTTTTTTGTTAAAGACTATTGTAATTGTATATTTCTGTGGCATGCTTGAGCCTTATTCTTGTCATACAGTTTGAAAAAACAGTTAAGTTCCATGTCACAGTGGCTTATTCATTCTGAATGAATGAATGAATGTAACTTACTTTATCTTCGCGTGGCCGGAAAACGACAGTCGTTATCACACGGGTTAACACCTCGTGCCAGCTTATGAGTTACCATGTATGTTACTTTGTGGGTAATTATTTTTTTGGGGTTTTTTCTTTTTTTATGTATGGCTGATAATTTGGACAACCCATTAGTGACCACTGGGTTGGAGCAATTGCCGTTAAGTGTCTTGCCACATACGTCCACAATGGTAGCAGCGTCGAGCCTTGTACCCATTACCTCTGGGTTACAGGCAGGCGCGCTAACCACTACACCACGGCGCCGGACAAATTCAGTCATATTCATACTTTATTTGGTGCTAGTGAAGGGTCCACCCCTTATCTGACAGCCCCTATCTACTAACCCATATAACCACCCCTACCTACTATACTCCTATAACCACTAAACCCTAACTATCCCCCTATAACCTTGATTAACAACCCCCGACCCCCAACCTCCAACACTTCCCACCAGCCTAATCACTAACATGCCTTTTATGGTTTATTTTCATTTAAAATATTACAACTTTGCTAAATCACACACTTGCAGGTTCTATTTGCGTTGATATTGGCTTGGCTGTTGTGTCTTATCCTCACTGTTACAAATGCACTTCCAACATCAAGCAGTCATCCTGGTTGGAGGGCAAGAACTGACATTCGTACGAATGTAATCAGGAATGCACCTTGGTTAGTATTGTAGGCATATACATTATGTCTGGAATGTTCAACTTAAGTTTTTTATGAATACCTGCATAAAATGGACGATTTTTCTCTGTTTTTATGTGAATAGCTGCATAAAACTGATATTTTTCTCAGTTTTTATGTAAATAACGACATAGAACCAACATTTTTCTCTGTTTTTATGTGAATAACTGCATTAAACTGACCTCTTTTTTTCTGTGTTAATTTCCTTTAAGGCACAATGTGTATCTGTTTTTTGTTTTTATGTACTGCTAATTTTATTTGAGGTTCTAAGATATAATTTAAAACTTGTTATAATAGTTATAGTAGTAGCTTTGATATTCTTTATACTACACATTATAATTAAAGCTAATATTAATAAAAATTGCTGTGAAAAGCGGCTTATCTTTATAAACTGCATTAAATTATGAATCCCAGGTTTCGGTTTCCTTATCCGGGGCAGTGGGGATTACCCCGGGTGACGGTTGCTGGGGTGATAGGAATGATGGCTGGGGTTGTGGCGGGGTTCGTTGAATCGATTGGGGATTACTACGCGTGTGCAAGACTCTCTGGGGCCCCTAACCCCCCCACCCATGCTATTAACAGGTAGGATTCTTTATATTTCCATTTTTTTGCTAGCAAATTTCGTATTAATAAATTCCATACCTGTTTCTATGGCTATATGTTGTCCACTTAAAAAATGTAGTTGTCATTAAAAAAGCGAATGCCTCAGTTTGCGTTCTAGGGTTTCCGCTGCTGTTTTTTAAGAAATAATTAACTAATGTATTGGAACAGAATTAAAATTTGTTTTAAAACAGCTGCACTTATATTAGAAATCGTTTTTTTTTAATCAATAATTGGTTAGAAAGTGATTTAATTTTTCTTCAGAGGAATTCTTACTGAGGGGTTTGGCTGCTTGCTGGCGGGTGTCATTGGGACAAGCACGGCTACAACCTCCTTCAGTGAAAATATTGGAGCAATTGGAATTACAAGAGTTGGAAGTAGAAGGGTGGGTTGGATAAGTTTACAAATAAGTTTAAGGTGATATTGAATGTATAAATGTAGAGTAAATGAAATTTATTTTCTCTCTTTGGTCACAATAACCAAGAACAGGAAAGTTTATAAAAGCGAAAAGACAAGTAGTTATGGTTAAACAACAGTTTTTATAACACGCTTACTAATAAAAAGAAAGAGTGTTTTAAATAAAAGGTGTAACCAGACAGAAATTTATTTTGTCTCTTCGGTCACAATAACCAAGAACAGGAAAGTTTATAAAAGCGAAAAGACAAGTAGTAACGGTTAAACAACAGTTGTTATAACACGCTTACTAATAAAAAGAAAGAATGTTTTGAATAAAAGGCGTGACCGAACAATACAATAAAATGTAACTTTCACACTCTCCTGGGGCATGACAACGACAGTTGTTATTATTGTTTTCTGTTTTATACAGCTTGTGCTGGCTTACTGCATATGTAACTTTGTGGGTGATTATTTGATAAATTATTTATATTTTAAATTGTATGTAGACAATTTTAATAACAAATATCTCTTATGCATTAATGTCTTGTTAAAATTTTTGATTTAACATTTTATGTATATTTGTTTTGTAACAATTTTTATCACAATGCAATCACGGCCTTTAAAACTACCTGAAAATTTGTTATCACATTAATTCTAAGGCAATTTATCTGATAAATTCACAAACTTTAGTCAAGCTGTATAAACTGCTGCGGTTTTATAAAAAAAATTCAAAATTTTGTCCATTCTAGGTTCTCCAAGTAGCTGGCTTCATCTTCTTCATCCTTGGGATGCTTAGCAAGTTTGGGAGCATCTTCGTCACGATCCCGGATCCAGTGATCGGAGGTTTGTTCTGTGTGATGTTTGGGATGATCGCGGCAGTCGGGATCAGCAACTTGCAGTATGTGGATCTTAATTCACCCAGGTTAGTGGATTTTACAATTAAATGTAAATATATTTTTCACACTTTTGTTTCTATTAGAAGTTTAACTTAATTAAACGTAAATTGCTTGCTTTAAGGTATTTGCCTGCTAGGTGTAGCAACCATGCTTTTTTTTCTTCCAATTAATGTAAATATACTTTTTACACTTTTGTAATCGAAGAGACGAATAAAGTTAGTATTATGTGTTTTATAACTCTATAAAGATTAAAGAACACAGTTGTTTTCCCACTTTCTACACTTTACTATTTCTAGATGCTTGTTAACTCTTAAAGTGTTTCTTTAGTAAAATACCTCAAATGTTTTGTAATAATGTTAAGTGTGATTTTTGGGAGTTCGTTTTATATTTTGTAAATTGGTTGTTTACAATTTGTATCTTTGACCTGTAACTGTCTATTTTAATGTTAAATTTTTACATCTTTATTTGACTGTTTTACACTGTTAAAATCATACTTTTGATAAATCAACACTTTTACTTTAGTCTATAGTAGGGTGTGAAGACGTGACACATTTAGCACATGATATCCACATATCCGGTTCGTGTTTTAAACAATTAACAACAGTACATGGGAGTTGTGAGGATAAGGTTTTATAATTTTTGAAATGTTCTTTGTTTACTACCAGAATGGAAAGGTGTCCCGTCTTTCCCCACCCTACTATACTGTATATATATTCTGTTTTTCAGGAATTTGTTCATAGTTGGATTTGCGTTGTTTATGGGTTTAACTGTTCCTGAATGGATGAAGGCAAACAAAGGGGTTATTCAAACTGGTGTGATTGAAATCGACCGAATTCTTACAGTGTTTCTTGAAACTGCAATGTTAGTTGGCGGCCTGCTTGCTCTTCTTTTTGATAACACAATACCAGGTAACTACTGATGCAAAGTTGTTTAAAATTTAAATGAATGGGTGAATGTAACTTGTTTTATCCTTGCGTGGCTGGAAAATGACAGTCGTTATAACATGGGTGTTCTGTTTCATACACCTTGTGCCAGTTACGAGTTACCATGTATAGTACTGAGGGGGAAGATCTGACACCTTTAGAACATATTATCCAAATATCCTGATTGTGTTTTAAACAATTAACAATGGTCTAGTCGTGAGGATATGGTTTTATAATTCTTTAAATGCACTTTGTTCACTACCAAATAGGGCGAGCAAATGGCGTCTATGTTTTACTTTGTGGGTAATTATTATTTTTGGATTTTGTCTTTTACTAGCTTGAATTTTATTCAGGTACCGAAAGTGAACGTGGTATTGTAAGATGGCGAAACGCCCAGAACGGTAAAGAGGTTTTTGACAAGAAAACTTTGCTTCAACAGGAAGCGGATTGTTACAAACTTCCCTTCCCAACTAATTGCTGCAGGTTTGGAGCAAGGGTTACTGCGTTTAAACCCGTCTTATATAATTGGAGAGGGGGGAATTTGGGCACCGTTTCATTCTATTTTTACGTCCAATTTGGTAGTATAAACAAACAACATTCAAAGAATTATAAAACCGTATTCTCACGACTTTCATAGGCCATTGTTAATTATTTAAACACGATCAGGATATTTGGATATTATGTGCTAAAGGTGTCCCATCTTTCCCCACAGTACTATACATGGCAACTCGTAAGCACGCACGAGGTGTATGAAACAGAACACCCATATTATAACGACTGTAGTTTTCCGGCCACGCGAGGATTAAGCTACATTCATTCATTCATTCATTCATCCATTTTCCCAGGTTTGCAAGATATGTTCCATTTTTGCCGGAATTTCGACAGCGGTACAAGGAGATAGATGATGATAATGCTGATGTAACTACTTCGGTTTAAACCCTTTGCCTTTGATTTCTACTAAATACATTACCTTTTTTACACTAACCGTATACAACATTAAACTATAGCCTATGAATATGGGCTATGATTAAACTATAGTATTGGAATATGTATTGGCGAAAAGAAGAAGAAAAAACGAACAGTTATTGGCAACCAATGTAGAAGCGATACGGCCGTGAAAAAAACACTCATGAAATAAAATAGAAACGACTACGCTACGCATACAGTAAAAAATAGAACGGAAATTGCCTTCTGGATGAGACTGAAGAATGTCTTTGTTGGTAAAAACACTGGAAACAGTTTTGTGAAGAATGTCTCTTTAATGCTGTGTAAACATCGTTCTACTGGCTTTTTGCACTCGGGCAGCTACGTCAACGCTTCTTAATAGTAATAAGATCCTTCGCGAAGTTTACAGCGCTGTTTTTCGACGTCCCATCGTACCTCGGCTGCTAAGGTAAGAGTTTGCCGGGGAGGGAGTGCGTGTTTCCCCGTCAGACAACTGCGGCCTTCCCGATCCGTATATGTTTGCCAATCGGTCAAATCTTGGTCCCCAGTCACGCAGGTAGTCGTAGTTTTGCTCAGAGTCGTCAGAACCGCTTGCTAAACTGCTCAGTGAACCAGCGTCCGACCCTTCCCCTTCGTAAGCGTATATCTGCAAAGAGAAATCAGTTAATTTCATTGTTTAGTAGGTTGGGGGAAGATGGGACACATTTTCATTCCATGTTCTCGTCCCATTTGGTAATAAACGAAGAACGTTAAAAAAAGAATTAAACCGTATTCTTACGAGTCTCCTAGACCGTTGGTAATTGTTAAAAACACGATCAGGATATTTGGATATTATGTACTAAAAGTGTCCCATCTTGCCCCACAGGTATATATATTAGTGGGTTTATTATACATAACACAAAGCAAGATTGTTTTTTTTTTGTTTAAATTAGCTTTGTAAAAATTTTTTGATAAAAAACTAACCTGAAGTGAATCGAATGCTAGTTTTGCGTCGTCTTGGTCCTCGGCTGATTTCCTATCAATAATGAAATCTCGTATGTCAGGGGACACACCGTTAAGATTGGGGACATAAGGTGGGACCGTGCTCACTTTGGTCGAAGGAGGACTGGAGAAATCGAGTCTGTGTTTCACCTGAGACCTGGGAAAGCAGTTCGTTTGATTAATACGTGGATTTAAGCGTTGTGTTATATAATCTGTGAAAAAGGATTTTATTATAGCAGGGGAGGGGAGAAGATCTTTTCATGCTATTTTCTCTTCCCATTTAGTAGTAAACAAAGCACATTTAAAGAATTATAAAACGTATCGTCACGACTTCCATAGACTGTTGTTAATTGTTTAAAACTCGATCAGGATATTTGGATATTATGTGCTAAAAGTGTCCTATCTTCCCCTACAGTACTATATATAATGCAACACAGTTATAGAATTGTGTGTGTACTATTTGTGATAACTTTTATTCATTTCCGTGTTATAACGACTGCCATTCCCCACCACGCGAAGATAAAACAAGTTACATTCATTTTTTCGGCCAATCCTGGCTTAAATCCTAGGCCGCGGGTCTTGACACACATAGAATAGAGTTACATTTATTCCAATGCCGCTGTATATATTACATGCGAGATATTTAAAACATTAGGGAGTGTAAAACGTACCCGGAAGAGCTGCTGCAGTAGTCTCGTTGCAGCGCACTCAAGTCAAATGCCGCTGTATCTTCTTCTCCCCCTCCCTCCTCATTGTAAGTTATGATGTTCTCCCTCACGTCATCTTCACTAGAACTGATGCTGGCTTTGAGTAATAACTCCGCGCGATTGTGACGACGGCGTCGAACCGTTATGAGAACGACAACGAAAACTGCAAAGTGGAAACGGTTATTTAAAAAATTCAAAACTAAACAGTACTTTTTTACTAAAGTGCTCTAAAAACAGACTGAATTCTTAACAATAAATATATAATTTTGCTTACCTAGTAAAAGTACAACAACAGCCAGAATAACCAGCAACATCTCAAAGGGCAGCGCACCAGTTAACGCTATGACGTCACAAAGCTCTTCTCCATCGTCTGTGCACTGACAGGCTCGAACTGTGACGTAACAATAAAAGGTTATTCTCAGTGTCTTTAAAAACAATACGTCACAATCGAGAAATATGACGTCACAATCGAGACATATGATATCACGATCGAAAGACATGACGTAACAATCGAGAACTATGAGATCATAATCGATAAATATGACATTACAATCGAGACCTATGACGTCACGATCGAGACATATGACGTCACAAACGCACCTGTGATCGTATATGACGCGTTCAACTTCGGTCTTCCGTTATCTTCAACTATGAAGGGAAGTTTATATTCTCGAATGGAAGACGAGTAACCTTTATGTACTGTGCGCAGGTTAGCGCTGCCGTCTGCCAGGAAAAATATTATAAAGTCAATTGGAAAATATCTTCATGGAAATAAATTAAAATTGAAAAAAAGATTATATAGTAGGGTGGGGGAAGATGGAACACTTTAAGCACATAGTATCCGAATATCCTGACCGTGTTTTAAACAATTAACAACGGTCTATGGAAGTCGTGAGAATACGGTTTTATAATTCTTTGACTGTTTTTTGGTTTACTACCAAATGGGACAAGAAAATAGAACGAAAAGGTGTCCCATCCCCCTCATTCTACTGTACAAACGTTTTCTCACGACTCTATAAACTTAAAAGCGTTGCTAATTACGATTAGGAAATATGGGATATTATGTGCTAACGGTATTTAGCCTAAGGTGGCTGTACACAGTATTCGGAATTCGTCCGTTTTGTCCGTTGTGTCTGTATTTCGCTGCCGCATGCGGAACTCGGTAATGTGTTTGCATACGACTTCGCAAGCGAATTCGCATGCCGGATACTGTGTACAGCCACCTTTGCCCTACAGTAAACATTTCAAAAACGATCAACGCGTTTTAGATGAAAATAAAAATATAATCTAAATGTAGAGAAAAAAACCTAATGTCTTACCGTTGTTGTTTATAATTTCGAAGTGTTTATAATTATCGTCATCGGTGCTGTAGAACTTAAACGGGGCTCCGTTGCTTTCCGAATCGGGGTCAGAGAACTTAATGCTAGGGTAGAGGATCTATGAAATGAAAGGAGACGTTATGAATGAACGAATAAATGAATGTAGATTGATTTATCCTCACGTGGCGAAAAAAACGACAGTCGTTATAATACTGTTCTGTTTCATACACCTCGTGCTCGCTTACGAGTTACCACTATGTAACTTTGTGGTCGAATGTTCTCGACGTTAAGCAGACTAACGTTCGTTTCGTTTATTTACGTTTACACCGTTAATGTTGATTTTTTTAAATGGATACAAAAAATGGTTTTAAGAAAGGCATTTAACTGTCTGTGATTTGCGCAAGATTGTACTGTCAAATAGGACAAGAAAATAGAATGCAAATGTGTCCCATCTCCCCCTATCAGGTATTTACTCCATTCTCACCTGGCCTTTGTCGTGCCGATTGTCACACAGCACAACCTCCACTTTATCGCCTCCAAGCGGTCGTGGTGGATTGTCGTTGACGTCACTAATACTGATCGTCACTCGAGCGGAACTACCTTGCTCTAGCGCCCCTGGTGACCCCGCGTACACTGTGACGTCATAAGTGTCTTTGTCTTCCCTATCGAGCTTCCCAGCCACAGAAATCATTCCGGAAATGGGGTCGATGGCGAATTTTTTGCTCTCGTCTTTCATGAAATAACTGTGGAAATTTTTGGTAAAAATCGGTTTCAAGATTTTGAAGCTTTGACCCGAAGTAAACTTACGAGAAAATGTCGCCCTCGGGGTCACTGGCGGTCACGGCTCGAATGGGGAATCCTCTAATAGCGTCCTCTCGAACTAGAAAAGAGTTTAGATTTTAGACCAATAAAAAAAACATTAAAATTGAAAAAAACTTTTGAATATTTTTACCTGAAAATTCGAAATTGACCTCTGTGAACTCAGGCGGTTCGTTGACGTCAGTGACGGTGATGACGACATCAGTGACGTCATCCAATGCGCCAAGGTACGCAAGAGAGGGGTCAAGATGGGTGTTTCTAGCTCTCACTTTGACGTGGTATTGGTGGTTAGGGGTGGTTTCATAATCCAACCTCTGAAAAATAGTTTTTTGTTAATAAATTTATTGTTTTAAATTTTACGATGAATAGTTTTGTTTTCAAATTCTTTGGTCTAGCTTTATCATCATAAGTTCATTCTTTTTTAAGTCGTTTCTTTTAATCGGTAATTTTCACAGAATTTATAGCATTTTGTCTTATTATAGTAGGGTGGGGAAAGATGGGACACCTTTAGCACATCATATCTAAATGTTCTGATGTTTTTAAACAATTAACAATTAACAACGGTCCATGGGAGTCGTGAGGATACAGTTTTATAATTCTTTGAATGTTCTTTGTTTACTCCCAAACGGGACGCGATAATCGATTGAAAATGTGTCCCATCTTCCCTCACCCTACTATATTATTGTAAAAGTAAATAGCCAACGTACCTTTTTAACTTTTAAGACTCCCTGGTGATCGAGTGTTTCGATGCTGAAATAAGCTGAGTCACCACCGTCCTCAATGATGTAAACACTTTGAGCATTTTCACCTTCGTCAGCATCGGTGGTGGAGAGTCGGACAACTTCGGATCCGATTTCTGCCGAAGTTAAAAACCGTTTGAAAAAATAGTTTCAGCGAGCATAAACATAAATTTCCTACTGTCTGTTCAGTTATCGAAACGAAGCTTGCAATAACAACGAAGTTGTTATAACACGCTTTTGGTTAAAACAAAAATGTAAAAATTATACATCCAAGAATTTGAACCCAGGACCCTCCAACTAAATTTTTAGATATAGTAGAGTGGGGGACTAAGGGAAGACGGGACACCTTTAGAACATATTAATCAAATATCCTGATCGTGTTTTTAACAATTAACAACGGTCTATGGGAGTCGTGAGGATACGGTTTTATATTTTTTAAAATATTCTTTGTTAACTACCAAATGAGACGAGAAAATACAATATAAAATGTTGTCCCATCTTTCCCCACCCCTATTTTTAACAAACTTACTGCTGTCTTCTGGGACACGAGGTGTATAAGGTTCATTGATAAACACTGGTGGATTATCATTCACATCAATCACAGATATAGTAAGGGTGGTGCTGGAACTAAAACTTAGTCGAGCGTTCGGGTCGTCTCTTGCCTGTAAAATTGGGTTAGGTTTTATATTGGAATAATACCAAATGTGTATTAAACAGAAAATGCCAAAAATTTTTTTTTTTCAAAAATTACTTAACTGTATGGATTTTTTTGGATTTATTATTTCTTTGTTACACCTATGGTTTTCAAGTGCTTTGGTCAGCTTTTTGATTATTAGTTTATTTTATATTGTTACTCTCTTCACTCGTTAATTTTCACAGAATTTATAGATTTATTATTTGTTTGTTACACATTTCGTAGCAGGTTATTAATTTAAAATATAGTAGGGTGGGGGAAGGATGGGACACCTTTAGCACTAATTATTAAAATATCATGATCATGTTTTAAACATTTAACAACGGTCTACAGAAGACGTGAGGATACGGTTTTATAACTCGTTGATTTTTTTTGTTTATACTATTAAACTGAACGAGGAAATAGAAAGAAAAGGTATCCCATCGTCACCCATCCTACTAATATATATATATATATATATATAATTTACCCTGTGCCGTTAATTAAACTTTTCATATAATTTTATTAATTTTACCTGAATAACCAGCTCATAGGTGTCGCTCTCCTCTCTGTCCAAGTTTGACGTGATAGTGCTCACTGTCCCCCTCTCGTGGTGGATAATAAACTTGGTGGCAGCGTCACCTGGCGACGGGAGAACCGAGTATCTGATCTGACCGTAAGGCTGCGTCGGGTCGTCCGCGTCATGTGCTATGACGTCAGTAACCTTGGTTCCTATGTTTAAAAATGCTGTGTTAATTTAAGTTGCCTCGAGAGATTTGAACCCAGGATTTTCTAGACCATCTTACCCCAACATACTTGAACCATCTTATCCCAACCTACTTGGACCATCTTACCCCAAAATACTTGAACCATCTTACCGCAACATACTTGAACCAACCTACCCCAACCTACTTGAACCATCTTACCCCAACATACTTGAACCATCTTACCCCTACCAACTTGAACCATCTTACCCCAACATACTTGGTCAACTTGGACCATCTTACCCCAACCTATTTGGACCATCTTACCCCAACCCACTACACAACGCTAATAACATAGGCAGCACTGGTTGAAATCAATTGTGCAACACTGCAGCAATGATACTTACCAGACGGCGATCGTTCTTTGACACGAGCATGAAGCTTTCCCGCCGAAAACTCGGGAGCGTTGTCGTTTTCGTCTAAAACGTCAATTGTTATCTCGCTTGACGGATCAAGAGGGTTTCCCATACTGTCGTGTGCGGATACCTGGAGAAAGGAGTCGTTTAAATATAAGTTGAAAGTTGCAGTTTTGAATTTACGTATTCGTATAGTACTGTATTGTTGATGGGATACAGTTAGCACCTAAAAAAACACATTTTTCCTGAATAATTTTAAACAATTAACAACGCATTTTTAAAATCGCGGGATTGTGCTTTTGAATTCTGTAAATATTCTTTGTTTACTACAAAATGTACCGGGAAAAGTAATTGACAACGTCCCATCTTACCCACTATATAGTAGGGTGGGGGAAGATGGGAGGGAGATATTCTTACCCAAAGTTAGTATAGACCAAGTTAGGAAACGGCGCTCGTGTCCGCCATTACGGAGCCCACAAAGCGTGAATCGCCTATACAAATGCATGGTCGGCATGTGTTCATGTAGTTCTTGTAAGCGATACAAAGCTAGAAAACCCGTATAGCGGTTGTTTTAACATTTAACATATAATTTCTAATATAATTCTTGTTGTATAATATTAAATCTAAGAATTAATGTGAAGTAAATTAATATTTTGACTGGTTTTCAGCGTACAGTGTGGTTTAACAGGATACTTAACGTTGGCGATTAATACTAGCAGCAATCAGCTTAGTTTACATAATAGTATATGATCATACCTACGAATCTGCAGAACCAGTATATACTACATTTATAATTCAACATGAGTGGCCATGCAGCTCCAAACTGCTTAAGTACTAGCAGATAAGGTGTTCGCGTATTCCGATTTCATAAAGACCAAGAACGCAGAAAAGGTAGCTTATTAATTCAAGCAGAGGATCAAAAATAGTAACTCAGTATTGTTTACCACAATGTCACTTCGATATTAGGCAAATTTTACAAAGATTCCTTAAGTTTCGTTACCGGGTATACGTGTTAAGTTTGTGAGCCAAAAAGGAAAATCACGGTAATTTACATGTAAAACTGCAGCTAGATACACTAGTATATGTTAATGTTATGCGTTTTTGTTTGTATTTTTATATTTTAAACATGTTCTTTTATATTTCTGGTTGGTATACTTGATATTTTCTGTTTTTTTACTCATTAATCGATCGAGTGTTCAATAAAATTTGATTCTTTATGTGAGGTTTATTATTGTGTTAAGATATAACATTAGTAGAAAGCCATTTTTACGCGCAGAAGTGCTTGGTTCTTAAAAATCGCATTACTTAGGCGAAAAACAGCACCCAGCAATGATAAAATGCTATGCTGTGGGCTCCGTAATGGTGGCGTCTATGACGTCATAGACGCGCGACAATGGATAACAAGACTCGTTGTTTTACAATCCGTTTCCTAACTTGGTCTACACTAACTTTGTTCTTACCCTGCTTGAGTCCGAGAGAGAAGCCAGAAGGCTGCGATAAATTAAAAAAAAGGTTACCTTTTTATTCTATTTTATCCTCCCTTTTTTGGTAAACAAAGAACATCTGAAGAATTATAAACCGTACCCTCAAGACTCTCATAGAACGTTGTTAGTTGTTTAAAACACGATCAGGATATTTGGATATTATGTGCTAATGCTAAAGGTGTCCAGTCTTCCCCCACCCTACTCTATATATCTTATTTTAATTAGAACGCGTGTGGACGACAAGAGATCTTGCAATCGGCAAGGGATTAGAGTAAATCTCGGATCAGTGTCATTTTAACTCGCGCAAAGGGCTTAGCTCGCTTTATTAGGCCGCAGATGTGTTAAGCAGTAGATTAAGGCGATCCTCTCATAAAGTGGATCCGCCTGCATCGATTATTGCGTCACAGATCCTGCATTATTGCGTTACAGCTTATCTCACTTCTTAAGGCGGTTAATTATTTGAAACCGTGACGTCAAAGGGGAAGTACCAGCAGCTGCGGAAGTGAAGTAGTCCGAAACATATTTTTCTTGCTTGAATTAATAAAGCAGGCCGCAAATTTCAATTAAAGTCCGTCCAAGTTACTCCAAATACTTAGCGTGACGAGCGTTCGAAATTAATATTAATTTCCGATCGTTCAATATCGTACGGTCGAATGCCCGGGTGGACCGAGATGCGAACGGACTGACAGACCTTTA
The DNA here is from genome assembly GCF_009617815.1 of Ciona robusta. Lineage (NCBI taxonomy): Eukaryota > Metazoa > Chordata > Ascidiacea > Phlebobranchia > Cionidae > Ciona > Ciona robusta. The sequence goes on from NC_143246.1 coordinate 4,151,589, forward strand.
TGAGCGTTCCCTTCCCAAAGGAGAAGTCCGTACTATTTATCATCATCTTTACGCTAATCCAATCGTGCTATTGCAAAAAATATCGACCGTACCGCCATAACCCCATACTGTGTAAAACTCGCTATGTTGGCCAAGTGGGAAATGCTATTACTTAATCCTATTCAAAAGTTATTGTCCTATTAAATGGACTTATGAGTAGTTAAATGCGCGGTTACGTTCCAATTGCGCTGGACAAGCTGTTTTATTGGAAAGACCCTGACTGTGTTGAGATACTGCGTCGTAAAATGGGTAATTTTGCTACAGAAACTACTTGGCCTGTAAACTAGAATACACACAAGACACCAGCGTTTTCCAAACTTTTTTGCTCGCGATCCTTTTTAGTCTTTTTCGTACCTTCAGTTAAAATTTTCGTACCTTTACGTTTAATAGTAAAATACAATACAGTAGTATGGGGGAAGATGGGACACTTTTAAGTTTTAACTTCATTTTCTCGTCCCATTTAGTAGTAAACAAAGAACATTGAAAGATATGCCAAGGGTGTCCCATTTTCCCCACCCTACTATATATGTAGTTCTCTTTGTAAAATTGGTAGCCGCGGCGAAATGCGTTACTCCAGTTTGGGAAGCTATAATTTACACTACTGGCTATTTTACACGGCCGATATGTTAAAATATTTGAAGACGTATACTAATACACTAGGCATACTGTACATTCATTTGACATTTTTTGTACAAAAATTCGACTTACGTTAAGTTTGTATGAACTTTGCATTTCTCTATCCAGCTTTTGTTTAACGAATAAACGTCCAGTCAATGGTTCAATTTGAAACAAGGAATCAGCACCACGGCCCGATATGCTGTACACCACTGTACCAGTGAAGTTATCGTATGAAGACCGGATCTGTAATTGAAATATGTATATATAACATGGTATAATTTTCATTTATCTCTTTGAATACAGTAACAAAGATCAAATGATTGAAACAGCGAGAATAGGGAATTAGCAGCAAAACGGCAGCAGTTCAAAACACGCTACAGGTAAAAACTACTTGAGGAAAAAGTTATTTTATAAAAAGCGTAACTGCTAAAGCTTTTGAACATTCTTATGTTGCCTATGTTCCTTAGTAGGTACTGACTAAATCGACACAAAATACATATAGACTCCCACCTTTGCAATTAGTTGGTCTGGATCCCTATTTTCTTTGACCGAATATGAATTGAACACCCAGCGCCTTTGTCGGCTTCGACCGCGTGACGTCAATTCTTGATTTGTGACGTCATGTGAGTATGACATCAGTTTTCCAAAAAGTCCACGGTGTTCTACTATGCCTTCAGTCTTCGTGGATCTCAACATTGGCGTTTCAGATCTAAGCTTTAATTTCAGCAGTTTGTATTCACCATTTTCGCCGCTGTTGTATTTCAACAGAACATTTTGACTCTGAACGGCGTTTCCGCGTACTTTCAGCTTGATTTCGTATCCATAAGTCGCTACTGTAATCTTTAGCATAACTCCATCTTCGATCTCAAAAAAGTCCAAATTTCTGAAGACCTTTGGCAGTCTTAGTATTACATCTCCAGTTTGTGCAGCTTGTGGTACATGTACAGGTATCGTAGTTATTGCATTTCCAAGAGTTGCAAGCATCAGCAGCAAAGCGATCGTCTCCATGTTGTACTTTATGTTTTCGCAGTTTTAGTTTCACACTCTTATACACAACTGGTAATTAACTTTTACTTCCCTGCAAAGTGACAAGATGAAAGCTCCAGCGGTGTTAGCTTTAATGTAAGCAACGCACATCGTGTTTAGAACGCGTGGCGTCCATGATCAAATACAAGAAAAAGAAAAAAAGGCTCTACAATATGTTTGCTCATTGAACCAGTCGCACGCCTGAAGTTCAGCTTATTATTACGCCGTAAAACCCTGTGTGACGTTTTTTGTTTCCTGTCAACTGAAATTTCAAAACTCAGCACCACGCAAGATTTTTGTTTTGTTAGACTTTCCAAAACAAATTGAATTTTCAATTAATATTTGCAGCGCGCGTGTCAAAATATCGCTCGTACAACAAGTTTTCTATACTAGTTCACTGATCCAGCAATGTACGGATGTTCTATATTTAGTTATACCTGTAATCCATACATTTCTGTATCTGGTTATTTTGAATACATTTCCCTTTTTTTTATTATTTCTTAAAATAATATAAACTGTTTAAAACTGCGTTATATCCTCGAGCGCGACTTGTAATTTGTTTCCAGTACTTCGAGATGCGAAAGTATCAAAAAAAGCATTTTCGAATAGTTTAAGAAACATTATCGCCGTTTAAACAGCCTTGCTAGTCACCCGTGACCGTCACGTGACGTAGGACAATGAACTTCGTTCTAGAATTGCAGATCGATTTGAAGCTTGCGTCTCGTAGTCGCCACGATTAACCGTGGTAGTGCATTGTCTTTTCTTTCATTGATTACCGAACAAATGAAATGGCGACACATCGGGACGCAATAATGCAAGCTATTGTCGATATGGACTTAATCCGAGATCGGGAACTGCGTGGCCGGACGCGGGATATTAGCGTTTGAATTCAGGCCGCTTCACAATATTAACACCGGCCTAATAAAGCGCAGATTGTACACGTCTTAATTAGTATGTAACATTGATCTTTTATCTGTATCATCAGAACGTTTAGTCACATTTTAACTCGATTGGGAGGATTTTAAAATGGAAATTACCCTTTGATCGCAAAACTAAGTCAAATTCTAGACGGTTTTATTAAAATTGGTTTTGATAAAAGCTTTTTACGGCTATATCGCTATGATGTAACTCCAGTTTGTCCCTGGACACCAGGACACAAAACAAACTCCGGAATTAGAGCTCCCGTTGACTCTAACCTAATTCCAGACCAGGATATACGATCTCGCCGAGGGATTTCTCACGTTCAAAGTCGACGCCATATTCACACCTACCCGTGCTGAGGAAAGGATTAGCGGCAATGCAAACACCCCGAACCGTTGTGGACATTAAATACCTACGTCCGGGGCAGACAGTTTAAGGTCACGTGGTGAGAAAATTACTCAACCGGAAACGCAGCTTGACAACAATCAAACAATTATGACGTCAGAACTGCAGTCATTTTAAATCTGAGTTGAAGTCATTTAGCAAAACATGACGTCACTAGTTATTTTAATGACGTCATCTTTTTGCATATTGGTAACTCAGCAATAAAAGTGCAACTTTACTGCAAGTGCATTTTATTTCACTCACTTGACAATTCTATTTTATATAGTGACCGTATGATATTATACAGCAGTGACTTCGCATTTGACTTATTAGTTCCACTAGGCATAAACGTATGTGTTCTTACATACAATTTTACGACAGTACAGAAACTCGTAACAAGCACGAATACAAAAATCTTCAATAACTACCGCTATTATTTTTCGACTTCTCGGAATTAAAAACTTTAATTTTAATCCAACATTTCAACTGTCATTTGACAAGACAACACCAGAGTTACAAAGTAACGTTTTGTATGCGAAGAAACCAAACATTTCACAATATTACTGATAGCATGGACACCATGATATACAGTAGGGCAGGGGAAGACGGGACCCCTTTTAGTTCTATTTCCTCATTCCATTTAGTAGTAAATAAAGAATGTTTAAATAATTACGAAACTATATCCTCACGACTCCAACAGACCGTTGTTAATTGTTTAAAACACGATCAGAATATTTCGATAATATGTGCTAAAGGTGTTCCATCTTCCCCACCCTACTATACAACTATTCTGAGGCACATACTGGACTACACATAGAGTATACTACTTTACATAAAACGCCTTGCGTTATCTGTTCGCTTTCAAACCCCAATCCCACTACCATCTTGACACAGATAGCTAGAATCACAAATCTTCTTCAAACGTAAGTTTACAACAGATCAGAGCGATTACTACAATACACCGACGTCTGCTACACAAGTACTGAAGTACTGCCACAGTGCGACAAGAAAACATTTCAAACTTTGACAAAAAAACGACGCCAAAAGCTTAAAACAACTGTACAATCAACTCAACCTTGAAAAAAAGAATACAAATACCGGCAAGTCGACGCAACGCTGTATTAAACAAGTGATCTTACATAACTACTATATAGTAGACACCTTTTTATTCGATTTTCTCGTCCCATTCGGTCGTAAATAAATAACATTAAAAGAATTATAAAACCGTATCTACACGAATCCCATAGACTGTTGTTAATTGTTGAAAACAAGATCAGGATATTTGAACATTATGTGCTAAAAGTGTCCCTCCACTCTACTTCACGTTCCTTACTACGACTTTCCTTTGCGACTATAACTAAATCTGAATCTGTACATTAATACGCCCACCCATTAACAACACATTTTGCCGTCCGAACGTGATTTCAAAGACCATTACGTAATTTGCATCACTGAAAACATCGAGATTAAATCGCTTCTGTCGCTGCAACATTACCGATCGTCTACCTTACAATAGTTGTAACCCTTTCCCCCCTGTGCCCCTTTCAGTGCGCCCCTATTTAAGGTGATCCATCTTACACCCGAGAACCCCACATTCGACTGCTGTCGCGCAAGCGCAGAATTCATTATGACGTCACACTGAGCGGCGTTCCAAAAGCGACGACCAACAATCACTAAATGGCGTGGGGTGGATTAAGGGATTTCGGTTCCCATCCGCTCACAACGATTGAGACAAGACACTCCTAAAACCTAAACCATTACTTTACCATTCCAATACGAAACCAATAACAGAGAACAAAATTAATAAACCACTGCAACAACACTTCATTAGCGTCATTTACCAACTAATGCTTATAAATGCCACAGAAACTTAATAGTAACGACACGACAAAAGGTTTTTACTTGTATCCCATAACAAAAACTCTACGATTTTCGCATATTTTTGCCACAAAAATTGCCGTTATTTTAAAGATTTTTTTTGTCTAATAGTTTTAAGTTTCACGTACTACAAATATGACGTAGCTTCCGGTCGTCATCAGTTCCGCTCGAGTGGTTCCGTTAATGGCCCACATCGCTACAGCGATCATCCATCAATCTGTCGTTCGTCGTTTGTAGTAAACTCGTATCACGTGACTAGGGGTCGCAAAACGTGGGAACTTAAAATTTTCGCTGGACAATATATGGTAGGGCGGGGTAAGATATTCCATTTTATCGTCCGAATTTGGTAGTAAACAAAAATTTGTTACATATGTATATAACCGCGGCCACAGGATTTTAAAATAGCGTTGTTAGTTGTTAAAAACAATCAGAACACATAAGATATAGATGCTAACGATATCTCATCTTACCCCACTCTTATATTTCGTATTTTTGTGTTCTAAGTTTTGAAACGTTCTATTTCTGTACCCTATAACATAACACATATATTTGATGAACTTAAACAAAGCTAACAAGCAAAAATTATCTAGACGAATACGCGCCTTCTATATTATAACTTAAAACTGTATAGCCTTTCCATGTTTACACATTATGTTTAACCATAGGTTCAACTACGATTATTTCTTGAATATTCTAAATAATAGGAGAAAATGTAAACGAAACCTAAGAATATAAAGCTGACGTATAACTCCGGTTGTCATGACTTCAATTTTTTTTTTCATAACTCCCTAGTTAGCCATTTATCTTGTCCATCTGTCAACTTTTCAAAACTATCTGGCCTCGATCTAAATGTGACTGATAAAAAGCTTTGTCGGGAAAACTGAGGTGGCCAAATTAGGGCTTAGATGTAGCTCCTACTACTGACTCCCTGCAGCTATCGTAGCTTACTCATCATCGTTATCTGGGAGAGCTTTTTCGCAACATAAACTTCAGAGGGAATATTATTTTTAATATTCAATCTCTGTCTGGATAAATGGAAGAAAAATAACAACGGTCTAAGTCTAGAGACTTCCCACTGGGCAGGACGCTTAATTTCTATCAATCTTAGATATTGAAAAACACCAGTGTCCCACTTTTGGTGGGTTTGGACTCCGAAACGAAGCTCGTAAGATGGATATAAACGTTCGGGAATACTCGAACCGTCCCCGCGGCCAACTCGCTTGACAATATCCAGACGTAGATAGTTAATGGAGGCGCGTTTTGAGTGCCGCGCTCTCTGACTCACAAAACCCTTGCACCAACAGGGATTAACTGCAACAACACGAAGTGGTCTTCAACTAATCCCAGCACTCGAAAAGTCGCCGCGCGTCAGCGGGAACTGCGCTCTCGAATTCCGGCCGAGCCCGTGACTCAGGCCCGATGTGTACGCAGTTAATCCCCGTAGTAGAACGTGTCTAGATTCGTAGCATCTCGACATTTTCTCCCCCTGATGAACCGATGACAAACACAATCGACATAAACATCAATTATAGTCAAGTCAACTTAACAAGTTATTTTTCGCAAATTGGGAAACCGTAAAGTACCGCAAAACGTCAAAACGGCGACTGGGCGTGGCAGAAACTTGTCAGCACCTACTGACAATTTCATTCGAAAATCTCAGGCGCCATTTTTAAGTCACATGGAAAACTGGAAGTCAAAATTCTAAATTAAAAACCGTACTATTAGTCTTCAGTTTACGCTCACTGTGGTATGTTTTTAAACTGATGGTTTTTGACGCTATGCTCGCTGCCGAGCTCCGCGCTAAACACTAGTATACACTACAACTTACTCAGCAAATACAGTATCTCAAACTAAATAAAAAGTGTACACAAAACTTGCTATAAACAAACTTCTCCGCGCATGCAGAGCAAAACTTAAAATAGCAACAAAATTTGCAACTGTTCGAAAATTTAAGGAAATAAATTCAAAATATCCAGCTGGAAAAAACAAAGAAACTAGACCTTGAATCGGCGACTTGTTGTCTCGTCGTTAAATCGCGTCGTTCTGCAACAAACGTTTTAAACTGTGACGTCACAATAGACGGCAAGCTTGACCTTAATCGCGATGCCAAAGACAGTGGAATCGCATCGAAACCGCGGGAGAGAAGCCTGGGAGAGAAGCAGTGTGACGTCACAATTACTGAATGGTGCTGTACTAAAACTTTGATTTTTTTTCTTAATGTATAGTACTGTGGGGGAAGACGAGACACCTTTAGCAAATAATATCCCAAATATCCTGATCGTGTTTTAAATAATGAACATCGGTCTATTGGAGTCGTGAGGATATAGTTTTATAATTCTTTAAAAGAAAGAGTGTCCCATCTTCCCCCATCGTGCTATATCTGCACTACAACATATGTAATTCGTATTTTTCGTACAGTTATAGCGTGAACGTTTATGATATTTACTAGGTTGGGGTAAAATAGAACATTTTTTATTCCCTTTATCGTATCATTTGGTAGTAAACAAACACTACTTAGAAATTGATATAACTATATCCTCACTCTAAAAGACCGTTGTTAATAGATGAAAATACGATTAGGAAATATGGGATATTATGTGCGAACAGTATCCACCTTACCCCACAGTACCATGTGGCATATACCATTTGGAATTATAGGAAAACTACTAATTTGTTTAAAAACGTAGAATCTAAAATTTAACATTTTATTTCCATCCATTTTTTAAATCTGCAAAAATCAAACCGAGTTCTGTTTTGAAGCACAATTGTTATTGTTACGTCACATTGCTTCTTTGTTACCTCACACGGCGGGTCAGTGACGTCACAAGGTCGAGAGTTGGGACAATTTTCGCCATTAAGCCGCGGAAAATCGAGCCACGACAAATTAGTACAACCGGTAACTGGAAACCACATCGTTTACATGAGAGATTATGGCAGTCAGGACAAATAAACAAATCTAATTTCCCGGTTGCAGACGGTTAGGCGACAATGGCGTGTATGTATTATAGTAGGGTGGGGAAAAACGGGACACATTTAGCACCTAATATCTAAATATCCTAATCGTTTTTTAAACAATTAACAACGGTCCATTGAAGTCGTGAGGATACGGTTTTATAAATCTTTGAATTTTCTTTTTTACTACCAAATGGGATGAGAAAAAGAATGAAAATGTTTCCGATCTTTTCCCACTAACTGTGTATTATATTGTAGTATTAAAGTAGGATACGCAATGACTTGATTCGGCAATTTTTCGCAGAAAAATTTCTACAAATATATTCTAAATGAACCTATTTCTAAAAAATATTAAAATAGAGTCACTTCGTGTTTTTTAAAATCGATATAAAAAGATTAAATTCACATTCAACTCTTATTATATGCAGATGTAACTCGAACTATTACAACTTGTAATTCAATTTGATTTTGTTGCAATGACGTTTATTTAAACATAATACGACAGTACGATGGTATTATTAAATTATATGCCAATTATTACTGATTACTCTTGTCAGTTTTCAGGTTGTTTATTTGGTTCTAACATTATTTTGTTACTGGCGCGATTTGTAAAACCTTATTGTGACGTCATAGTACCGCAGATTTCCCGCTTTGTTACGTAATAATGCAAAATGTGCTTGGAGGAACGAATGACTTCTATGTGGGGGACCTGCGTAAAACTGTTCCAAAAACGTTATAAATTAAATCAATGTGTCCGTAAACCCAAAGTAAACAATACCGTACGTTTCCAGTTAAATAAATTTGTTAAAGAAAACCTTGAGACAAAACGACAATGATTGTATAGTAGGGTTGAGTAAAATGGGACATGGTTTCATTCGTTTTTCTCGTTTAATTTGGTAGTAAACAAAGTTTATGTACAGAATTATGTAACCGTATCCACACGACTCTATAAAGGCGTTGTGAACTGTTGAAAACACGATCACAAAATTTGGGATTTGTGGGCTAACGGTATATCCCACCTCACCCCACAGTACTACACTTAGAATAAATATATTATATTAAAATAGCAGTATTAATCTTTATAAACCAAACCCTCTTATTTTATTCGACGTTTTTGGAGAAAGTATTTCGGCGACTTCCAAAATACATTTAAAAATCTAGAAATCCGAACTTTTTTTAAAAACGCCTACGACATGAGAATTTTAGCCTTTAGATTAAATGGAAAATCGAATTGCGAAACCCTGCTGTGGGAAGAGTTCATAAATACCCCGCTGTGTGGATTCCAGCGCTATTCTGTCTAGAACGAAGCGGTAACGCGTCACTGCGGGGAGTTAGGAGAATGGCACAGCGCGGTAATAGGCGCGAAGAAGTCAATTGTAAGATTTTAAATTCAGTCTTTAATATGAAGATTTCACTATAAGGTCATACCTCGAATCAAATACACGACTAAAAATAAATAAACTAGTTTAATGCCAAAGGTTCACAGTTACTATAGTGACCTAATTAGGTTACATGTATAACCATACATAATAGGAAGGGACGACGACACACATTTAGCACTATTTAAATATCTTGACCGTTTTTTTTTTGACAAATAACAACGGTCTATGGGAGACGTGAGAAACCAATTTATAAATCTTTGAATGTTCTTTAGGGTTAATACTAAATGGCACGAGAAAATAGGATAAAAAGTGTTCCAGATTCCCCCACCCTATACTGTATAGTATTTTTTTCGATTAGGTTATTTCAGAATTTAGTTTTATCTTTTCGTTTTGATCAGGCTGGTGCCGAAAAGTTTAAATCCAGAAACTGGCGTTATCTCGTCATCAAAGCACTATTGTGACGCGAACCATCGATTACTTGGCAGCTATATAAACATGGCGTCGAATTTATTAAAAAATGAGAATTTCTCCGAAATTTATGATTCAAACACTCAAACAATACGAACTCTTTTGAGGGTTCACAACTAACCGCGTTTACAGCTTTGATTGTTTAAATTACAATAAAAAGCGCAGAATTAAACATGTACAATACACATACACAGACCTACGATGCTCTCCCGTATAATATTCATTAAGATCCCGGCCTATCTTATCCCATGGGATCCGTGACTTCAATTAATTGCCTAAGTGGGATTTGAATGCCACAGTATCTCGGGTATCGACTAGACACTTATAACAGGAAAGCAACATTAAAGGCGAAGCTGTGTTTTGGCGCATTAATGGCCAAAAATAACCACGAATATAGTACTGTGGGGTAAAATGGGACACCTTTAGCACATAATATCCTGATCGTGTTTAAAACAACTAACAACGGTCTATGGGAGTTGTCAAGATACAATTTTACAATTCTTTGAATGTTCTTTGTTTACTACCAAAAGGGACGAGAAAATAGAATAATAATGGTGTCCCATATTCCCTCACACTATTATACAATTATAAACATACACTACGACCTGCCAGAGCTGAAAAGCTACATTGTACAAAATGTGCCTATTGGTTCTCTTACAAAGTAAATATTAAATATACACTGAAATCTCTGTAAAACGTCCGATTGTTTTAAATAGCATTACTAAACCGGTTGACTTTGCCCATTCAAATTAACGCATTTAAATTTACATGACACGAGAGACCCACCTCAGCTTTATTGCTATTTTATCCTAAACATTCTTACTTTCGTATAGGAAATACACGTGTAAGCTGTCATGCATAGAATACACTAGCTATAAGAACGATTCGACTATATATCTAATGGTCAGCAGAAGACTACACGCAATGTTTAAGATGGCATAATGCTCGTATTCCAACTCCCTAGGCGTCCTTACGAAGACCTCGTTCTTTCACAACAGAATCTTATACGTCATTATTGCTACACCAAGAATTGCATGCGTTGAGCAAGTTCTTCCCAAAATCGATGCTGGCAGGTGTAATAACACAGGTTCCGTCGCCAAACTGCCGGTCATCGATCTCTTTCTATGATATTCGCCCACAATCGATGCGTTACAGCAATTAATGGCGTAGCATAGTAGAGCATGTTTCCGCTTACAAGTCAGTTCCAAGGTTTAAAATTGCGACTGATAAACAATAAAAACGAAAATGTTTAAGGTCTCTGAGGGTTTGGTATTAAGAGCATCTGGTCACGCTCTAGCGCGTGTGGTGACGTCACGTTTAAGCTATTTCATATTTCTACATATTGTATGGTAGGGTAGGAAGAGATAGGACACATTTAGCACATAATATCTAAATATCCTGATCGTGTTTTGAACAATTAACAACGGTCTATGGGAGTCGTGAGGATATGGTTTTATAATTCTTTGAATGTTTTTTGTTTGAATGGGACGAGAAAATAGAATAAACAGGTACCTCACCCCCCACCTTACTATATAATGGGATACGTTTTTAATATTTTCTCGTCCCATTTGGTGGTAAACAAAGGATATTTACAGGATTATATACCCATCGCGACGTTAAAAAAGCGTTGTTAACAGTTTTAAAAAAAATCAACAAATATAGGATTAAGGTTCGAACAGTATTCCATCCTACCTTACAGTACTAAATAAAAGTTATATGCGACAACATTAATGCAAAAATACAGAGAAAAAATGATATGTTGCGCCATATTTAAAGCACGTGGCTTCTCGCCTGTTGTTTTTAAGTTTTGGAATTCGAAGACTTTATTAGTAAAAATAGTAACAAAATTAGGATTTTTTAGCGCCATTATTTTTTAAAGGAAGTTTAATTTCACCAATAATCATTCGGAGTGTGTTAAAAGCTTGAAGTCTATAATTACCTTTGTAAAAACAGTAATCAAACTTACAGTTTATTTTCGCCACCACCAAATCGAATTTTGCTTCTTCCTAATTTTCGAAGATTGTACTATAATAACAAAGAATTTTTTTGCTAAAACTATTTTTGCCCGCTGTTTTATAGAAACTTAAAGTTTATTTTCGCGACTGCCGAACCAAATTTCGCTTCTTTCCAAGTATTGGAAGTTTGTACTATAATATCAAAAATCATTTTGCTAAAACTAACTTTGCCCGCTGTTTTATAGAATAGTTTTTTAGGTATAGCTAGTTATGCCTGTTTGTAAAAGCTCAAATTTGCCGATTTTACAAGACACATTTCGCATTTGTTAAACTCTGTCGTTTGCAGTGAAGAAGCGTTATTATGACGACACGAACACTCATTAGTGCACGAGCGCGAGTGGGAAAAAAGTAAAAGGATAAGCGGCACTCGTAATAAAGAAACAATTATTTGTCTCTCTTCGCGGCACCTCGGAAATACAAGGAGGAAATAAATAGCGCGTTTTTCTTTTGATATGTTACTGCATTAAATTTATATAATATAGTAGTGTGGTGCAAGATGGGACTTTTTAGCACTTTTATCCCGTATTTTCTAATTTTAACAATTACCAACGCCATTTTAAGGTAGTAAGGGTGCGGTTAAATAATTCTTTGAATGTTCTTAGTTTACCACTAAATGACTGCACCGCAGCACAACTAGTTTATTATGAAGGTATTTTTAAATAAAGAATAACCGAACGAATGTATAATAAAACGTATAGTAGGATGGGGAAAGATGGGATATCTTTTCGTTTCATTTCCCGTCCCATTTGGTAGTAAACGAAGCACTTCCAAAGAATTACAAAACTGTATCATCACGACTGCCATAGATCGTTGTTAATTTTTCAAAACACGATCAGGGTATTTAAATAGTATGTGATATATGTGTCCCGTCTCCCCCACCCTACTATATATCTTTACGTGGCGAGGCAACGAGGGTGGTTATAACACTGGTGTATTGTTACAAACATGTTGCTCCTATATTATTTGTTTTATCTGGGCATGGCAATATTAACCAAAGTTTTAATTTACGAGTGTCACATTGTACAATTAACAGAGTTGTATACCGAGTATCAGACTTGCCTTGCGCCTTCACGTTGATCGTAATGAATCATATAGCAATGAAACCGCACACGCCGGTGTAGACCAACGTTCATGTACTGTAGTCTATATATTTTAACCGCACACGTTGGTGCAGACCAGAATTGAATGAATGAATATGAATGTAATTATTTCATGTTATTTCATGTCGCCCATAGAAATCACATAGCAACCAGCAAATGGGGCTAAATTGATTATATATGTTTATCTGCGGACTCTGGTGCAGACTATATTGTAATCCCACACGCAGGTGTATACTTTTATAGTTTTCTAATCTAGCGGTTCTTTGGCGTGTATTATGGAAAACCGCTGCTCATGTCGCTTTATCTTGTCATTCATCAGGTACCCGCATTTTTGTGTCTTATCTATATCCACGAGACCGGGTATCCGATCCCAATTCGATTTGGCCTCCCCAGATCGATACGTATCTCATTAACAGTGAGGCTCCGCGCATTATAGATACCGTCAGCACATCCGTACTTACGCCTTGAGTGAAAATAAACCTAATTGGCTCCCCAATGTGGACATTTTTACAAACACCCTTACGTTTTTACAAGCGCAATAAATCAGACTGAGAATTGGCACTTACCCGCTTATTGCAGAAGCCAATTAACTTTTAATGGTTGCGTTCTTCAATAATTAAAGTTGGCTGCAGAAAAACCTCATGACACCATACGCTGTAGTTTATTGCAATTTACTAAAATAAACATTTAAAAGTGTTTGCCAAATGCTATTTTCTTTGCCACTTTTTTATTACTTCTTAGATCTGAGTTCAAATTCATGTCGGATAGAGGCAGAGGAAGTTTTGCGGCTTTGACTAAAACCAATGTATATATAACTAGTTATATAAAACAAAAGTTTTAGTTTTTACTAAGGATAACGACGGCTGGCTTTAAACCCTTAAAAATTAAAATACAGGATGCTTCCAAATTGTAATAAAATTTTAAAACTTTTGATGAATTTTTAAACTTCACAAAAACTGCCTTGCACATTAAACTCATTAAAATGTGTTTCGCGCTTTTACAAATTTTTGTGTCCCCCAAACGAAATTAATTTGTAAAGCATAAATATCGTATAAAGTTTATTGTTTTGTTTTTCTTGGGAACATGTGCGTTAATTTATTTGTTAGAGAGAAAACTAATTCATTTTATTAAGTTATTTACAGAAACGTTGGCCCGTTTGGTATGACTAGTTTTACCACTTTATAGCCTAAGAATAAGGTAACTGTTCAAATATAGAGGCTCTATTGCATTATTAGGGTAAAATGCAAGCCATAAGACAATTTCAGTCTTTGCTAGTTGGCTTTACTAAAAACGATTTTGTGAAGCACATTCTACAGTGCCAACCAGCGTATTCTACACTGCCGGATTTCTTGTTGAACTCTTTGCCCCAGTTGGAAAAAGTTGACATTTCTGAAGATGGGACCAAACTTAAAATGGAAACACAGAATCAAAAAAAATTAATAAACACTAGAAGGTTAAGGGTTGGGGTAATTGGAATGCCTAATGTTGGAAAGTCGACTTTAGTTAACGCCATGATAAACAAACAAGTAATGGCAACATCCACAAGGATAGACACAACTGTTAAAAACTCGTTGGGAATTCTCACAGATGGTGAAGTTCAAATTGAATTTGAAGACTCGCCTGGTATATTTAACAAGTCAAAATCGAAGCGGTTTCATGGAAAAATTAAAGGTAAAGACTTTCCGAGCTCCTGTTTTGCTGAGTCTGATCTTTGCATGGTAGTGGTGGATTTGTCAATGAAAAGAACGACCAATGGGTTTCTTGACCCCGAGGTTTTGGTAGAATTGATAAAACATCGACACATTCCTTCTATTCTTGTTATAAATAAAATCGATAAAGTGAAAAATCGGTCAAAGATTTATCCATTGATTCCTCAGCTTACAGGCGGGTTTGTCAACGGTGTAGACTGCCGGCCACAGTCTAATAAAGTCCCAGCAAAACCTATCGAACTGCCTCCTGTGAAAGCAGAAGTAATTCAAGCAATAGACAGAGTAGAAGAGTTAGCAAGTACCAAAGATTTCCAATTTCTGTACCGGAATGAAGAAAAAATGTTACGGCAAATGCGCAGCTGCAGAGGGTGGCCATATTTTAAAGATGTTTTCGTAATTTCCGCTCTCCGAGGCTGGGAAACTGATCGGTTAAGAAATTATCTCCGTCGTGAGGCAAAGACTGGCAATTGGAATTATCCTTGTGATTCTGTCACTACTGAAAGTAGTTATGACATCATAAAAGACATTGTACGCTCAGCATTGCTGGATAACTTGCCTTATGAGATACCGTATCATACAGAAGTCGTAATATCAGAATGGCGTAAAAAAGATAATGGTTTACTTGATCTACAGTTTGATTTGGTGTGTCAGAAATACGCCCATGCACGTCTTATGAATCAAAACATGACAACGATTTTATATTCGGCTAAAACCAGAATTGAAACTCTTTTAAATTGTGAAACTAAACTAGTACTAGTGCCTTATCTCAAATAAATGCTTGTGTCTTTACATTTTGGCATAGTTATTGTTGATAAGTTAAGATGTGGTCCTGCACTTACCGTTAGTAACTTCCCATTGCATATCTGATGCTTGCTATATGGCTGATTTGTTTAGCATGGGGAACTTTTACTCATGAAAGGAATAGTTCTACCTTATTAAATTTCACTTATAAACCAACCCAGGTTATCTAACTGTAAAAAAATCCGTAAATACTATGCTTTTAGAGTGGGACAATTCTTGTGTGTATAGAAATACAGTCAGGATCTAGTGCTACAAAATACGTAACAAACAAAAATCAAGTCCCATTGCACAATATAAGAGACTCACCTATATTTCGCCAAAAAGACATTGTCAGTTTCCTATACAAACAAAACGTATTTTCGTAGCACCAGATCCAGCATATTTACAAAAAAATGATGTAAATTTTGCCTAATTGATTTCATCAGTCTCTTATTCAAAAAGAACGTATTTTCGTAGCACCAGATCCGGATCATTCACAAAAATAATCAAGTCTCATGATATGTTTAATTTAAAAGTCCACCATTGACTTCATGTACAATTAAACACCCTAATATAAATGGAACAAATCATTTTACAATAAAATCGACCTGTCCGAAAACAGTATTGTACTTATTCATTCTAAAAATGCGATGATAAAAATGGTTTCTATTTAAGAAACTGGTCAATAATAATACAGATAATTGGTTAGTTATGTAGCATCGTGCTAATTTCATATACACTAATCATTTATTATGTACATGTGTATGTCTAATATGCACCATAGTTTTTTGTTGTACAATTAAGCGTAAGAAATAGACATCTGGTGTGTATGTTGTTGTTGCTGGTTTTTATCTTGGTTTGTCTGTTGTTGTTGCTGTTCTGTGTTTTCTCGTGAGCCGCTCACTCCAGCAGATTCTTGACTAATTTGTTGTTGGTTTATTGTTTGTAGAAAAACCTGGGTGTTGTCCGTGGGGTGGGGGTAGCTCGCTGACACAACATGGGTGGATGGGGGCCCCCGTTCTGGGTCAGCGCTCACTGTAACAGTCGCGGCCGATGAAATGATTTGTCTGATAGAAGTTGCCGGTGGTTCAACTAAAATCTGTTGCTGGAACTCAATTGCAGGTACATGTTGGACTAATGTGTTATCACTATCAGTGGTCATTGCCGTTGTAGTGGTCGATTGCGCCTCTTTTTTCAAGCGTTTTGATGAAGTAGATCCCCCAGACATATGTACCCGCATGTGTTTATCCAAATGCCACCTTGTAACGAAGTATTTTCCGCACTGCTTGCACATATCTGCCTCCCCTGTATGTATCTTCTCATGCTGATCAAGATACCACTTTGTTGCGAAATGTTTCTCGCAATATTTACAACCATGCGGGCGATCTGTGTGTTGTCCAGCCTGCGTGGGTTCTTGTTGTTGATGATGTTGTTGTTGTTGTTGTTGTTGTTGAGCAGGTTGTAGCTGCTGCCTTAAATGTTGTTGCTGTTGTTGTTGTTGAATTCTTGGTTGTTGCTGTAAATTTAGGTGTTGAATGTTGATTTGATGTTGATGGTTTTGGTTGTTGCCCTGTAGCTTCTCTGGTTGAAGATGGTTTTGTTGTTGTTGTGGTTGTTGATGTTGAACCATTGGTTGGGTTTGATGAAGTTGCTGCAGAGGCGGTTGTACAAATGCCTGGTGAAAAAAAGATAAAAACTACATTTTCCAATTCAAGTCATAAAAAACATTGTAAAGTCATAACAAAAAAAAAAGTCTTTCAAATTTATAACTATTTAATTTTTTTCAAATGTACTGTTATTTATTAGGGTTATTTTGCTTTTTGCTATTGTACATTGTTGGGTAATGGACCAACTATTGTATTCTATGCGGGTGAGGTCCTATAGCGTAGCACAAAATGGGCGAACTTAAGTCTAAATCCCTGGTTTCTTTACAAGTGATGCTATATAGTGTCCTACCACATAAAGAAATAGATTAAATTCATAGGTGCCAAACTGTTTAAAATGCAGGGGAGGCAGAGTTAGAAACACACATTCCTGTGAAACAAATCTAGCTTATTGGTTCTAGTGTTTACTAATAAATATAGTGCAGAAAAATTCAGGGTAGGCCTGCCCACCCTGCCACCCCAGGTTTGGCGCCTATGATAGAATATTCCATATACAATAATAAAGTTGTCCGGTTTTTCTTATGTAAGCACTTACCACTTGTGGTAAAGAGGCCATGACAGGCGTTACAAGTCCTAATGGTGTGGTTGAGGAACATATAGGAAGCTGCATGTGTTGCCCTGTTACAGTTGCCACAGTTTGTCCATTCTGTAAGCCAGTGTTGGTGATTCCTATCGGATCGCATCTTGTTGATAACTGCTTGTTACAATATTTGCATACATGATAAGGGGTGGTTGGCGGCTCGATAAGTACCATGGTCTGTAAGATCAAATGAAAGGTTGAATAAAGCAATATATGTAATAAGTGTATGATAGCAATAATAAACTGCATTCATTCAACTTATTTATCTTCGTGTAGTAGGGCAACGACAGTCTTCTAAAACGGGTATATGTAACTTTGTTGGTGATTATTTTTTGTTTTATGTATGGCTAACAATTTGAACAACCCATTAGTGACACTGGGTTGGAGCAATTGTTGTTAAGTGTCTTGCTCAAGGACACATATGCCCACAATGCTAGCAGCGATGAGCCTCGAACCTTTACCTCTTAACACAAAACCAGTTACAGTTTGCGATTTCATCCAAAAAAAATCTGTATTATTAACAAAACAATAATATATATATATATATATATATATATAATTTTATACATATCACAAATAAATACCTGTTGTGGTATTATTTGTTGTCTTTGTTGTTGTTGTTGTTGATTTTGTAAGCTTGTTTGTTGATGGGTTTGGATGTTGCTTTGAGGTTGTTGTTGTTGTTGTTGAATCTGTTGTGTTTGTTGCGAGAGTTGTTGTTGTAATAGTTGTTGTTGATTACTTGGATGTTGTTGTGTTGTAGGGAGAGTAAGAGCCATGGGTTGTGCAGTAATGGGGTTGGTGGTTACCTGGGGAATATTAAAAAATAAAGTTATAAATAATCACCTACAAAGTAACATACATGGTAACTCGTAGGCTGGCATGAGGTGTATGAAACAGAACACTTGTGTTATAATTACTGTCATTCTAGTCACGCGAGGGTAAAGTAAGTTACATTCACATTTAAACTCGGTTTAATTATAACTTGTCTTAGATTAAGATATAAAACTTAATGGCCAATAGTCATTATTTCTTATATGTTTTTTAACATTATAACAAGCTGATGACGTAATGGGCTTAACTGGGTTATGCCTTGCCATAGGAACGTAACCACTTTAGAATCAGCTATAATATTATGTACCAGTCATGCTTTTAACTAAATATTTTTCCCACACCTTCTACCCTTACATTATCTATAACATGTTTTAACGACTGTTGTTTTGCTGTTGATTCCTTTCTCTATTAGTTTTAAATATTATGATCTTCGCAATCGATGTCCAAGATAGGAGTGTTAAAATATGTTACGTTTAACTCACAATGTGTTTTGTACACTAAAAGTTTAAACCAGACGTTCCAAATTTAACTACACAAAAGAATATGCTATGAAATTTTACCTGTATTGGTTTTTGAGCAGAGGCAGGGGGATCCTGGGTTGAAGGGTTTTCATTTACCCTGGTGCAGATTTTCTCATGTCGTATCGCATTGTACTTTGAGCTGAAGTAGTTTCCACAGAAACGACAATATCTATTAATCAAATGTAGGTAAAAAGCTACGTTTACAAATACTTTCACTAAAAACACACCGAAAATGCGTGAAGTAATATTAATAAATGAGAAATATATAAACTCAAGGCATTGTTTCTGCTGATATTAATTTTCTGAAGAGTTAAGCTAAAAGACATATTAAAAGGCAGAAAAATAAACCCAAGGCACTGTCAGTGCTTTGTTTCAAATTCAACCATGATGTGCTTTGCTTAATACCATTATTTAGAAAATGAGTTATATACCTACTTGTTCTCATCTTTCTGGTTTATTATATTTATACAACATTATTTAAAATATAAGTTTTACAACTACTTGTTCTTACCTTTCTGGTTTGCCAACAGGAGCAGCAGCAGCCACAGTAACTGCCATTCCATTTGCTACTGAATGAGGGACAACCACGGGGTCATTGGGGCTGTGGAAAAGTCGCTCGTGTCTGATCACATTCCACTTGGTGCTAAACTCTTTGGCACAGTATTTACAGATATGCACGCGTCGTCCGTGTTCATGGCGGTCACGCTGGACGTGGTTGGCAGGGTTGTTCTGTGAAATGAACGTTTTTGTAATAATAAAAAAAGTTGTTCTTATCTATGTGTTTGTGGTTAAAAAAATGTTTTATTTATCTCTGTTTTTGAGGTTAAAAAATTTTTTTACTTATGTATGTTTTTTGTGATTAAATTTTTTTTTATCTATGTTTTTTGTAGTTGAAAAAATGTTTTACTTGTTTAAGAAATTTACTAATAAGCTTGTTATAACGACTTTCGTTTCCCCTTTACTTTATGTCCTTTTACAATGTTTATACTACTATGACTTTCGTTCCGCAACCAAAGGGACGTAGTCTAGTAAATTCTTTCGTTATTTATTTTCTGGAAATGTGTTACCTTGCATTTCTTCTGATGCTTGGTAAGGCTCTCTTGGCTGGTGAAGCCAGTTTTGTGGCAAAAGTAGCATTGAAATGTGGTTTTCCCTTCAAGTTGTTGTTGTTGTGTTTGTTGCGGCTGCTGTTGTTGTTGTTGTTGAGGCACTTGAGGTTGGGGTTGTTCTTGTTGCATTTGGGCAGCTGTGTTGGACTTGCAGATTTTCTCATGACGAACAACATTGTACCTAAACGAGAAGCACAAACATTAAACATGCTTTCAACAAGTCTGTTTTCCACACAGTAGGGGGATTTTTTGTATTTTTATTAATGTTTCTCTTCTTACCTTGAGCTTAAGGTTTTCTGGCAGTGTCTGCATGTATAGGGCTTTACAATCTGTGGAGTTCGTGCTGGGGCAAGATTAACAACTTGCCCAGTTTGCATTATTTGTGGGATGCGTCTCTGGCCTTGCTGTTGGTTGGGCTGGGTAATAATACCAAGCTGTGAGACAGGTACTGTACCGGACTGACTCAGGACATGTGAAGCCACTGAGGGATTGATACTGACCGTGTACACACCAGAGTGGTTAGGGCCCGCTAGCATGTTCATTTGTATTTGCAGATTTTGTGTACTATGGTTTGTCAAAGTGTAATATATCTACAGTAGACTGCAATGCATGAACATATGTTAAAGTTTCCTGTCTAGTTCTGTTTCATCAACGCATTACGCATTGAATGAGGCATCCCGTGTTTTGGTATATACATTAACAATGATATACAGTCACGGATTGCTACACACTATTTTACGTGCAGTGTATTTTTACTGTATAACGTCTTCTGCCTTTGTTTCTGTTTTGGGGATTACTATCTAAAATCCTCCGGTGCTCCAAAAGCACGTGGAGTAGATTGAACGTAAACAGATAATTTTAACGAAGGTGGGCAACAAAATAGCAGAACCGGCGTCCCTTTCTTGCCTGTTTACTGTTTCCTTATTTCTCACCTCGTTCCTGCATCGACGGAGGCGCCTCTCTGAGAGCATTTTTCTTTTCAGAACGACACCCCGCGCGCCACCGGAGAACTCTGAGCAGTCGAGACATGATAAGAAAGGAGAAACGCGCTGCGCCGCGACAGCAGCAAGAGAATGGCGGTATTTCGCATGAAGGCAAACTCTTGCGCTGTCACGCGCTCTAAACTGAGCGAGTACACACAACAAACCAACACATTAGACAATCATATATGTTTACACATTCCAACTGTGAACTTCTTTAAGTATACCGCTGCGGTAATTTCTTGTTTAATTCGCAGTAAAAGGCGTTTCTAGTTTCTTCTCACCAACCGCACGTTTCTCGCGAGCAAGATGGCGCCGACCTTCTCCGCGCTCGCCAGAGAAGGCTAGTTTCGCCTCACAAGATACTTTTATTTCGCTGCCTTCAGCCGTCTTTACCCTTCGTTTTTACGCTGTACTTGACACGTAGTTAGTTACTTTATTCTTTACGTTGCTTGTGGTGCATTAATTAATTAAAAACTACGTTTCTCCGCAGGATAAAAGAAATAAAAAGCTGACGCAGAGAGGCGAAAATTGGCGAGTGACGCGATTCGCTGCGCGGAGAAAATAAAGAGAGAAAAGCAGGTCACGTGGTTCTCTGGTACCCGGCCGCTCGTTTAATTTCGGGGAGCAGATTGCGGAGGAGTAAGATTTGTTGTGTGGATCTCACGCTCATGAAAGATGATTTGAAGTAAGGTTTTTATAATAAAAATGAGTTTGTATCGGTTTGTGTGGGTGTTGCGCAATGATCGGCAGCAGCTGTTGTCCAATTAAAGGCAATTATCTTACTAGGCGTTTAAATTGACGATATTATTAAAAATAGACAAAATTTAAACTTTTGACTAGTGCGTTTGGTGATAGATTATTAATAGCCTGTTAGATGTATTTTTATACCAAACAAGTTGGTGAAATATAACTCGTTCTGTTGGTTCATTCAAAAACGAGTTTGTTTCTTGTTGTGGGTAAAAGTTCACCTTCCTACAACACAAAGGCATTGTTGCATCATATACATACAAAACATGCTTTTTTTTATGAATGAAAATTTAAATTTGAATACAAAAATTAACTTTTTATATTCACAAATCAATATGTTCGGTTTAAAACAGGAAATCATTCACAGAAATCTTTTTACATGCGGCAGTCCTGCTTCTTCCAGCCAGTAAAACATCATATTTCGTGAAAAGGAGCAAAAAGCGAGGAGAAATTTAGGATGTGAGAAGCGGGACTAGCGTTTTTTGCGAAACTTTGCTTGCAGCTACGAAGGGGCGCCTGTAGAAGTTACCTCTTGTTTTGAAACGTGTTTTGGTGCGATTCTGAATTGGTAAATCAAATTTACAGATGGACTGTTTTAAACAGGGCAGGAGTAGGTCTATAGTAACGTTATGTTTAGTGTTTTAAACAGAATATTTAAAGTCTAGGTTTACGAACATGTAACTGTTTATTGTTGAGTGCATTTTGATATTTATTATTTACCAAAGTTAAAAGCCAACGATTAAAATTTAGATTATAGCAATATTTATGCACAGAAGTAGCAAATGTATTTTGCTTCCAACTCTTTTCCGTTTTATTACAGATTTAAGCTATTAGCTAAACTTATTGGGACTTTGTTTTTGGTCTTATGATACGCAGAATCTCTAATATGCATCCAACAACGTCTTCTTAAATTGGAGCTTTAAAACGTAAGTAGGGTTGGTTTTTAAGGTATAAACACAGTAACAAGTAACGGTAACCTAGTTTTCCGGTGCTATATTAAAAATACTGATACAGTAGTGTGGGGGAAGATGGGACACATTTTAGCTCTATTTTATCGTACCA
The DNA here is from genome assembly GCF_009617815.1 of Ciona robusta. Lineage (NCBI taxonomy): Eukaryota > Metazoa > Chordata > Ascidiacea > Phlebobranchia > Cionidae > Ciona > Ciona robusta. The sequence continues at coordinate 4,174,361 of NC_143246.1, forward strand.
TTTAGTAGTAAACGAAGAACATTCAAAGAATTATAAAACTATATCCTCACGACTCCCAAAGAACACCGTTAGTTGTTTTAAACACAATCAGGATACTTAGATATTATGTGCTAAAGATGTCCCATCTTTCCCCACCCTACTGTATATATAAATGTTATATACACGTAAATCGACACTCACTCAGCATAGAAGGGTGGGGTATAAGATGGGACATGTTTTTATTCGTTTTTCTCATTCCATTCGGTAGTAGGAAGGGTATATTTACATAATTAAATAACCGATTTTTCACGATTCGCATTGTTAATTGCTCAAAACACGATAGAGAAGTATGGGGTTCGGGTGCTTACGGTATCCCATCTTACCCCACAGTAATATATAATGTCTACGTCTCTATATGTATATACGCGGTAATGATTATATGGGATTTTGAAAGTTGCTATTTATAGTATGTTTGAATATATAAGCGCCCTTAACAAAATTATATAACCATATACTCACGATTTCATTTTAAAAAGTGTTTTTCTTTAATATTTTGTGCTAACCGTGTTTTTCCTACCACACAGTACTACAGTAGGGTGGGGGAAAATGGGACACCTTTTAACTCCATTTTCTCGTCTCATTTAGTAGTAAACAAAGAACATTCAAAATATCATAAAACTATATCCTCACGACTCCCATAGACTGTTGTTAATTATTAAAAACACGATCAGGATATTTGTATATTATGTGCTAAAGGTGTGCCATCTTCCCCCACTCTACTATATATATGTTTTTGTCCTATTATACAGATACACAAGTAATCAAACCACTATCATATCCTTCTCGTTTCTGTATAGGTGTCCACATGTCGCTGTCATCTTATCCAGTAATTCGGTAAGCAAGCTTTCCTTTTGCTATTATACCTTACTTGGTTACGCGCTGTGGTAAATTGCTAAACGTGCCCATTCCTCTAACCCAGATATTGCGTGTTCCAGGGTCGGTGAGGCTGCTGTATTTTTGATTATTTTAGGCCCTTACTTAATCCAATATTGAAAAGAAAATAAAAAAGGCAAGGAAAGAGTGTTTGGTCTTAATTTGTGTCTTGTGTCGTATTGCTCCCAGTACACCCTAGGCATAATAAAACGATGGTACTGAGCTGGGTGTAAGACCAGGTTGAAAGATAGCCGGCCAACAGCTCGGCAAACCGTAATAGAACACTAGCAGAATCTTACAGATTAGTTTAGGAAAAAAAAATATAAAAAAGACCAAAGATAAAGACAAAGACAATATATATGTAGAAAAGGAACAATGGTAAATGTCATTAGACCCCAGGTTTAAAGGCTAACGACGATATGTCCTTGTCAAGTAAAAACCCCAACACCTGTAGCACCTGTAGTAGTTTTTACCCGACACTTTTATAGTTTTTTCTCGCAGCGTGTTTTTACGGCTGTCGTTTTGTTGTTCATCCCCTTCTCTTCGCTGTTCTAACTAATCTTAGATAAATGCACGGTATTTTATGGTAAAGTAATCAAATAATGAGTGGTTAAATCCCTAAAAGCGATGTCAAATTTTATTTCAACTTGTTTTTATGTATTTTTGCTCTGTTTTGTCACACCGTTGATCCAACACACATAACAGCAGATGTACTTTTACCGTATATATCTATGTACCACATGTATTTAGAAGGGGCGTTTATAAATAGGAACTCACATGACACAACATAACGTTTTATGTTTTAAAATGTACACAATGCACTCTGTGTTCTTCTTTTTTACCCTGAAAAACAAATTCAAACTTAATATTTCGAATAGGGTGGAAAAAAATAACAACTTTTCATTTTTTTCTTGTCCATTTGGCAGTAAACAAAAACATATTCAAAGAATTATAAAACCATATATACTCACGCCTCCCAGAGACCGTTGTTAATTGTTCAAAACACGATATTAGGAAATTATGTTCTGAAGGGTATACAGTAAACAACAAATATTAACTTTCAACCATATACCCGTACCCCCACGATTCCAAAAAAAAGCGTTGTTAAGTGTTAAAAACACGATTATAAAATATGGGTTTTTATAAGCTAAAGGTATATCCCAACTTGCATCACAATATTATAACAATATTTGTCATATAACTACCTCGGTTGCATAAATATCGAACTCTATAATCTTTGCATTGTAGCCCCGGCTGGTGTTTCCCCCGACACAATAGTCCATCTTGTGGACTCAACATCTCAAATACGTCACCGCTTTCCCGCGCTGGTATCTGTGACGTCATATTACAAAATGATTGTTCATAATACGTCATCGTTTTTCTGGCCAATTGATTCTTTGTTCCAGCTTAAGTTTTAGAATAACGTAGTTTTCTGTTTTAATTTAACATCTATAACCCACTGTGAGTTGCTTCTTGCTTTTGATACAGTTTAACAGTAACGCTTTTTAACCAATTCTCTTTTTATTTTCTTCTAAAGGTATTATAACGACTGTCTTATTGCTGTTATTCCCAATCTCTTCATTATGCTAGTTAAATATGACTATAGTAGGGTGGGGGAAGATGGGACACCTTTAGCACATAATATCTAAATATCCTGAAGGTGTTTTAAACAAGGTGTTTTAAACAATTACTAACGGTCTATGGGAGTCGTGGTCGTATAGTTTTATAATTTTTTGAATGTTTTTTGTTTACTACTAAACGGGGCGAGAAATTAGAGTTAAAAGGTGCCCCATCTTCCCCCACCCTACTGTATTAATTTCAATCGAAAGAAAAAATAAACATTTTGTTATGATTGCTGTTATAGTTGGGTGGGGTAAGATGGGACACTTTTTCATTCTATTTTCTCGTCCTATTTGGTAGTAAACAAAGAAAATTCAAAGAGTTATAAAAACATATTTTAACGACTCCCATAAACGTTGTTACTTGTTTAAAACACGATCAAGATATATGGATATTAAATTCTAAAGGTGTCCCGTCTCTCCCACAGTACTATACGTCGAACCCGCTATCACATAATCCAAATTTAAACGTACTTACCCCATCCAATGTTTGTGCTTGTACAGCTACTGGTTTAGAACAAGCACTACTGCCTGGCAATCCTTCATCGTCGACGAAATCGGGCGATTGTGGCGACGTTTGGTCCGACCAACTTGTCCAATAAGCTAAAACGGCGAAACTTTACTATGACGTCATTTTTTTTTACTATGACGTCACATTTTTTTACTGTGACGGTAAATTTTTGTACTATTACGGTACAACTATTTACTGTGACGTTTCACTTTTGAATTATGACGTAAAACTTTGACTGTGATGCTACAATATAAACAATAACGTTGCATTCATTATGTTTTACGTCAACGTCACAATTTTGTACAATGACGTCGTAATTTTTTACAATGACGTCACGATGTTTTACAATAACGTCACATTTTTTTATGATGACGTCACGGTATTTTTACTATTACGTCAGTTCATTGTTACGTCACTAACCTTCGGCGGAGTCGACAAACGGAAAGTCAGTGCCCTTGATCTGCCCCGGTGGGCATTTAAACCGAATTTGCATGTAGCCGTTTACGGTTCGCATATCTGTGCCCATGACGTCATTGCATACGTCATCAGGCCTGTATACACGCAGGCTTCGGAGGACAGATGTTCCAGGGTTAAGTGGAAGGCTTGTGGTGTCGTAATGTGTGATGGGAAACCACATTGTCCAAACGTAATCTATACAACATTCGTTTAAATGTGTAAAAAAAATAGTAAAAAGAATTTCAGATTAATATATAGTAGGGCGGGGGAAGATAGGGCACCTTTAGCACATAATATTTAAATATTCTAACCGTTTTTTAAACAATTAACAACGGTCTGTGAGGGTCGTGAGGATACGGTTTTATGATTTTTAAATGTTTTTTTGTTTACCACCAAATGGGACAAGAAAATGTAATGAAAAGGTGTCCCATCTCTACCCACCTTACTATATTACACGTATAGTCGGGTGTGGTAATATGGAATAGGTTTAGTATTTTTGCCACGTCCTAATTGATACTAAACAAAGAATATTTACAGAATTAAACAACTGCATCCTTTTCACTTATAAAAAAACGTTGGTAATTGTTTAAAGAATATTTACAGAATTAAACAACTGCATCCTTTTCACTTATAAAAAAACGTTGGTAATTGTTTAAAGAATATTTACTGAATTAAACAACTGCATCCTTAACGACTTTAAAAAACGTTGTTAATTGTTTAAAACCGGTTCAGGGAATATCGACTATTATGTGGCAACTGTATCCCATCTTACCCCACAGTACTATATAAATTGCAACACTCCAGACTAAAAACAAATAAATAAATTCCATCGTCCGCAAATAAAACAGACCTGCTGTATTGATGTTTTCCACGTGACTTGGAAAATCTCCTACAGATGTTTCATCCCATGCGCTTAATTCCAGCGACTTTATGGAACTACATGGTATGCGTTGGTTGCCCGCCAACCTATGCAGTTTCATGGCTGCCGGTTGAATCGTTGTGAAGTTATCAGCTACGTCACATATGACGCTTGATAACGTCACAGACTTGATAGCTTCCAATTGGCCTAAAAAAAAACAAATATTAAAAAAATAGGACGTATGTAGTATTTTTTTCCTCTTTTTAAATTTGCTAGCAAACAAAAACTATTGACAAAATTATATAGCCCTAGCCCGCGATTTTTAAAATCGTTGTTGATTGTTTATAACACAATAAGAATAGATAGGAAGTTATGTTATAACGGTATCCCATATTACCACACAGTACTATATACCGAAAGGTGTACTCGATAGCAATTTCGATAAACCCAGTGGTTGAGAATGGGTTGTCCGCAAAAGCAATTTTAGTATTCGCTTATTTGTGTGTATTTCGCCACCAAACAAAAAAAACGTACCGATCTCCAAAATTTACCCACAAAGTTACATACTTTGTAAGCATAAGGTGTATATGAAAAAGAATAGCCGTGTTACAATGACTGTCTTTGTCCCACCACGCGAGAAAAAAGTTACAATTATAAATTTTATTCATTAATTCACGCATGAATGCTTTGCACGTTTCAACAATTTAATAACCGACAAGCGGAATTATAAGTTATATAGTAGGATAAGGGAAGACGGGACACTTTTAGCACATAATATCGAAATATCGTGTTTTAAGGAATTAACAAAGGTCTACGGGAGTCGTGAGAATATGGTTTTACAATTCTTCGTATGCCCTTTGTTTACTACCAAGTGGGACAGAAAATAAATTAAAAAACTACCCCATCTTCCCCCACCCTACTATACTGCATTTTCTTACTTGGTGTAAGGGTAGAAAACCTCCCTCCATTTTCGAACCAGTGCGCATCCCCTTTGCGCAGGTCACGGAACTGGTGGCCCAGCAAACACGCGAAAGTTGGCCCGGCTATTCCGCCTGCTGTCGAATTCTCGGAGATTCCTCCAACAAATAGATCTATGTCGTCCACGACACCACTGTGTGACGTCACAAATTATACGTCATAACTAATACGTCACAAGCTATAATATTTCGGACATAGAATGTTTTAACGCACCTTTTTTGGGGCCCGTATAGGCCACGGATAAGTTGTGTTGATTTCATTCATAGTGTGTTTTATTAATAATGATTCGGGCTTGTTATAGTTATAAATGTGTGTTAACGGCTTCCCACCCTACCCTATAGTACAGGGGTTCTTAAACTTTTTGTATGCTTTACCGTTTTAACAAAGATGCCTCAGATTACCCCCAATATGTAACATGGGGCTTATTTATTAAAAAGCGAGAACAACTGTCTACATCAGTTATATTTAATGCAACGGATGCGCTAGCTTTTTAGCAACGAGTTGTTCAATACGTCTGGTAAAGTAATACAATTGGCACAATTTTTCGGTCTCATTAACTGATGTGGATTTTGATTGGTAGCTCATTTACCCTCTTAATACAAGGAATTTACTCTCAGGGGTAAATTTAACCCAGTTTAAAAATAATTTCATAGTACTTAACTCCTGGTTGAAGACAAATAAATCGATTCCAATAAATACGCCATATCTTACACGCTTACTTATATAAAGTTTTCAGCCTTTCTTGCATAGAAGATGGTATGTCAATCAACTCGTCAAAAGTTGTTGCTGCTTTCAAACCGCAGAACTTTCTGTGTTCGTTGTAAGACGGCACGCCATGGTCTCTCCCTCTCTGTATATTAATCGCGGGAAGGTCCTTGCCGTATTTACCTAAAAATGAAAAATTGCATTACCTTTTCTGGTGTAGTAGGGTGGGGAAAGATGGGACACCTTTAGCACATAATATCCAGATATCCTGATCGTGTTTTAAACAATTAACAACGATCTATGAGAGTCATGAGGACATAGTTTTATATTTCTTTGAATGTTCTTTGTTTACCACTAAATGGGACAAGAAAATAGAGTTAAAAAGTGTCCCATCTTCCCCCATCCTACTGTATGTCGTTTAAGATAACCTAATCTTTTATTTTTCTCTTCGAAAACGGCAATGAAGATGATGTTATTTAAATAATAAAGAGAAAGAAATCAACGTCAAAACGGCAGGCGTTAAAACTCGCAATAGATATGGGAAAATCGGCCTCTTTATCTTAAACGACTTAAAAGTACACCAAAATGAACGTTTTCTGGTGAAAATTGCCGCTTTTCACAACACTGAAATAGTTTGGCAATTCAAACAAAAACAGACCAATGTTGTTTGAATTAAACGATTAATTCAATTTCCGTACTTACAGAGACCTGCTCAAATGCAACATATACATGCCGCCGCCAACCTGGTTTAAATGCTATTTGTTTTCAAAAGGGTTTTGAACTTAATTCTTATAAAGAAACCTACAGTTGGGGTAATATGGGACACGTTTTCCTTGTTGTTTTCTTATTCCATTTTGGTGATCAAAACTCGTTTCAATTGTTAATTTTTCAAAACATGCTAGCGGTACCCCATTTTACTCTATAGTACTAGTAAAAACACTGCCCATATTCTACTTTAAACTTTACCTTCTTCTGCAAACAACCTGTCAATCAAACCCTCAGCGAAATCTGTGTCGAACTTCATAGCATGATCAGTCAGCATACCCCTAATAACCGAACCAGCTCCAAACTTTTCAAACAAAGGAATCGCGTTGAAAAATCTGTTACGAGTAGAAATTACTACATGATACCTCTGGCAACTATTTATTTAACCTTTTCAAAAAAAAAAAAAAATTTTTTTAAAGTAAACTAAAAAATAAAAATGTGCTTTGAAATTTTTGGTAATACACCCCTTGGGTGAGGTCCTACAGCGTGGCTCGCAATTGGACCTGAAATTTAAACAGAATTCGGTTCATTACCGAGCATGTAACCACGTATTAACGTAAGACAGTTATCATAGTGGAGTAAAGTTGGAGACAGCTGGCCATTTTTACACCCCATTTGATGATAAACAACTTAAGTGTTTCAGATTTGTATGACAGGATTTTCACTACTGTATAAACCGCACCATAGCCGATTGCTGTTATTAACTATTTAAAAGGATGTTAAAATATTGGCAATATGTGCTTGAGTGACCGATCTACCCCCACTCTACTATATCTCCACTATAGTAGGGTGAGGGAAGACGAGACAACCTTTCACTCTATTTTTTCGTTCCATTTAGGACTAACCAAAGAACATTTAAAGAATTATAAAACCGTATCCTCACGACCCCCATAGACCGTTGGTAATTGTTTGAAACACGATAAGAATGTTTAGATTTTATGTGTTAAAAGTGTCCCATTTTCCCCTACTCTACTATTATTAATAAAAACCAGTGTTGAAATGTGAGAGAATATGTAATAAAGTGTTCTTGTTCCCATATATTGTACCAGAAAACGAATGTGCTTACTGTGTATGTAGGTCGATTACTGGGTCGTTTTGGTTTATCGAGTAATCGGGGTTCGGCCGAGTAAGAACATGGTTGACCAGTGTATGACCGAGTCTTAATGCTGCTGTCATCACAGATATATCCGCTGTTGCGTCATAAAGGGGATCGTATCCGTAATAATAGCCCTGTTGAATGATAAATGAATGAATAAATGAATGACATTTTTCTTATGTTTTATGCTGGTAAGTAATGAATGAAATATTTTATCCTGTTTTTGTTATAACACATTTACGAATAAAACAAAAGTCAAAACTTCTTTTTAATCTAGAAAAAAGGTAAAGTTACTTTTACTGTGACGTAATAATCAAAAGACCACTGTGACGTAATTATCAAACAACCACTGTGACGTAATAATCGAACCTTATCCGTGAGTTTGAGATCAAATCTTCTCATGACGTCATCACCTAACATGATTGGGAGAAATTCGTTGAATGTAATTTGCTGATGCATAGCGCCAACTATCGACCGAGCTGTCTGTAAGCGGTTTTGTTACAATATCTTAGAGAACTATATAATACTGTGGGGTAAGATGGGACGCATTCAGCAGATAATATCTAAATATCCTGATTGTGTTTTAAACAATTACCAACGGTCTATGTGAGTGGTGAGGATACGGTTTTATAATTCTTTAAACGTTCCATGTTTACTACCAAATGAGAGAAGAAAATATATTAAAAAGGTGTCCCATCTCCCCCCATCCTATATTATATTACTGTGGGGAAAGATGAAAAATCGTAAGCACTAAAATTCGATTTTCTAATCATGTTTTAACAATTAACAACGGCCTTTAGAGTCGTGAGGTTACGTTTTTATATTTCTGTTTGCGATTTTTTAAGAACCAAGCACTTCTGCGCGTAAAAATGGCCTTCTACCAAGCTTTGTATCGCTTACAAGAACCAAATAAACACACGCCGACCATGCATTTGTATATGCGATTCACGCTCCGTGGACTCCGTAATGGCGGACACAAGCGCCGTTTCCCGGCGTGACGTTGACCCAACCAACTACATTATGTACTACCTCGAATATCTTGGTTCCGTCCCAGTGAGAATTTATGTTGGCCAGTTGATCTGCTATCTTGTTATGCATTCTTAACCATGTTGTATGATCTGCCATTAAAGGGGTTTGTTCGTTTGCTCTGATGTCCCCTGTGTTAAATATATTTTCAATTTGTGTGAAGCTTAGACTATACTTAGACTGTAGTGTACGCCAATATCTAAATGAAGCCACCACCGTTTATACCAGTGGTTCTTAGACTTTTATCTATGTTTTACCCTTTTATCAAAGATGCTTATCAGACTTCCCCCAATATGTAATAAGGGGCTTATTTATTAAAATAAGAAAACAACTAATTACATCAGTTATATTTAATGCATCGGATGCACTTTGGGAACGAGTTGTTCAATGTTTGGTAAAGTACTACAATTGGCACGATTTTTCTGCCCCGTCAACTGATGTGGATTTTGATTGGCAGCTTATTTACCCTCTATTTTTTTTCGTCCGGCAAAAATACGTTGTCATCGGATAAAACAGACGATTTGATCATTTAAAAGGGTTTAGCCGTGTATACCAGCTAGCTGTATTTTTAAAACGCCGATTATTTACGTGCTGCACCAACATTAAGAATACGACCATTAAAAAAGTACCAACTAAGTCTCATACAAGCATTTACAATATGCTAGTAACTGCTGTACGTTATATATACCTCCGCACCGTATGTTTTACTAACGGATACTGTATCCAGATGCTAAAAACTGCAAAGACGTTGGCCGTTGAACAGACATTTTTGGCTTTCATAGCGACGGAAAATACATTTATTACACAGAAGGAATTTCCAATGTTCCATTTTTCCTTTTCCACAAATAGGCATTCCATTTTCTCACAAAAAGAACTTCCACTTTTACTTACCGGCTGCCAAACATGGTTTATCCGCTGGCTTATGGATCGCAGCATCGCATTCAAACTGACTGCTGATTTGAGAATGCATTTGTGTTAAAAGAGGAAGTCCAGAATGGAATGGACACGACGCATTGTAGGTTCCAACTAATAGTTTCCCGTCGTTCTGACCTGCGTCAAAATATAAAAATCCGGCAATTTATTCCTTTGATGAAAGTAGGATGGGGGGCGATGGGACATCTTTTTATTCTACTTTCTCGTCCCATTTAGTAGTAAACAAAAACATTTAATGAATTATAAAACCGTATCCTCACGAATTCAATATATACCGTTATTAATTGTTTAAGACACGATTAGGGTATTTGAAAATTTTCTTTAAATACTACCAAATGGGACGAAAAAAGAGAATGAAAACATGTCAAATCTTACCCCACCCTTCTAACATTTCGTCAATCTTGCTTTTAAATCCGCTATGTTTAAACAGTAGAATTAACGATAGTCGTTATAACACGCATGTTCACACACCTCGTGCCAGCTTACGAGTTGCCAAATATGTTACTTTGTGGGTGGGTGATTTTTAATAGATGTTCTTATATAGTATCCCATACTAACCTGAAACAAGGCTTGACTTGAATTGGTCATTACTTCCGTATATGTTACTTGCATCAATATATGCAGTAATAGTATTCTCCTGTTGCCTGGTATTGTTCTTACCTTGATAAGTTATGTTATGCAGGTAAATCATAGGATTTTTTCAAAGATATAAAAAAAAATATTAAAAAGTTTTACTGAGTGAAAAATATTAAGTCATTTTCCAGAGTTTTTTTTGAGTTTTTCTTTAAAGTTGGTTTTAATAACTATTTTCGTTATGTTGTCTGGTGTATAACTACTTGACAAAGGCTGAATTGGCATCGGTATATAACAGTATAGTAGACTGGGGAGAATGGGACACCATTTTATTTTTCCGACACATTTGTTAGTGAACAAAGAACATTGAAAGAATTATAAAACTGTACTCTTAACAACTCCCACAGACGGGTATTTGGATATTATTGCTAAAGCTGTCCCGTCTTACCCCACCCTACTATATATTCCACAACGCAAATATAACTCACAATTAGTATCCAGAACGCCTTTAGCTCGTACAAATGGTATGCAATCTTTTTCCGGTTTCATAATGTCGTTATCGGGAATCTTGATATTAAAGCATAATGGGTTCGAATCCCCGCACGGGCAGTCAAGTCGCAGTTTTCCGCTGGCATCTAAAACAGTGGCTCCATTTTACTAAACATTCTATTTATCTCTTCGAATTCAGTAACGAAGATAAGAATAACTTAAACAGTGAAAAAAAGGGAATAAACTGAAAAAATGACAGTCGTTATAAAGACGCTACGGTTAAAAACTATCGGAGCTAAAGTTTTAAATAATGTCGTATCTGCTTAAACCGCAATGCAGTACAAACAAATTGTATCGATATGAATCCAATTAAAACAAATTAAGAAGTTAACGGTTTGTCTAAAGCTTTAAGTTAATGGGTTGTCTAAATTCTTAGCCATACATAAAAAAAAAACAAATATTAAAAAAAAGATCCCCCAAAATGATCACCCACAAAGTTACATACGCCGTAATAACTCGTAAGCTGGTACGAGGTGTACGGAACAGATCACCCCTGGTATAAGGACTAACGTTGCGTTGCCACGCGAGGGTAAATAAATTACATTTATTCAAGAAATTGAAAAAAGCATGATGACAAACTTAAAATAATAGCTAATATATCAGCTATCACAGATTGGGTGTCTATTTAACAGATAGTTTTAAAAGTTGCCTAAAAATTAATTCTGCGTAAAACGTTAGCATTTAATTTTACCTTTATCTTCTCCTAGTTTTGAAAGGTCGTGTGCGAGTAATTGTCCCCATAGCGGAAACTGGTGACTGGCCACGCTTGATTGCTCGTTTATGTCGTTTCGAATCGCCTGGGTGACCGCACGGGCAGAAGGGAGTCGCGCGCCACCTCGCGGCGAACCTGGAAAAAAATAGACGTTAAGTGTGTTATTTCAGAACTATAGTACAGTTGGGTAAGATGGGATACCGTTAACAGCTAAATCTCCTTCTTTCTGTGTTTTTTTTAACAATTAACAGCGGCCTTCAAGAGCCGCAGTGCAATGATTGCATAATTCTGTAAATATTGTATACAACCGCACAGAACATGGGAAAAAAAGAAATGTCTCATCTTACCCCACCCTGCTATAATTCAAAATAAAAACAAACTTTAGATAATCGTATACTTCTGTTAGTTTCGTACATATGGTAATCTTGGTAAAAAAGTATCTTAAAAAGATCTCGTTGCAAAAACAATTAGTCATTATATAGTATAGGGTGGAGCAAGATGGGACACCTTTTCATTTTATTTCCTTGTCCTATTTAGTAATAAACAAAGTACTTTAAAACAATTATAAAACCGTATCCTCACGACTCCAACAGACCGTTGTTAACAGTTTAAAACAAAATCAGAATATGTGGATATTATGTGCTAAAGGGGTTCCACCCCTCCACCCTACTATTATACTGATTATATTTATTGGTGGGGTGATTTGCAGAAACCACTACTATTTACTCCCTACGGTATGACTCACCTACGCCGTCCTCGTAAGAAGCTGGCAACATCCGTTTATAAGCTCGCCTGCTTCGCCCTCGATCGCTGTTTAATCGATTGTTGCACGAACCGTCCATTGTCCGGTAACTAGTGGTCGCATTATGAAATCATAATGTTACAGCATTAAGAGAAAAGTATATAAGTAGTACTATGGGAGAGAAGGGACACCTTTAGCACACTTTAAACAATTAACAACGGTATATGAAAGTCGTGAAGGTATGGTTTTATAATTCTTCGAATGTTCTTTGTTTACTACCAAATGAGACGAGAAAATAGAATAAAAAGGTGTCACTTCTTTCCCCACCCTACTATTCGTAAACATGCTGTAGCATGTTTAAAATACTATGTGAAAACATAATGTTTAGCTTTGGTAAAGTTGATACCGTTCTACCGAACGGAAACAACGAAACAATGTTCTTTAACTAAATAAAGTAAAAAGTGCAACGTGTTTTAACGACTGTCGTTTTGTTGTTGATTCAATTCGTTTTGTTTTTTATTAAAAAATGTTATGTTATGATGTAAAGCTGTTATACAAAAAGAAAAGTCCTGGCCTTTGTTTTTAAATCTTTTGCAGCAAAAGTATAATATAGTAGGGTGGGGTAAAATGGGACGTTTTTATGTTATTTTTCGCTCCCTTTGGTAGTAAACAAAAAACGTTCAAAGAATTATAAAACCGGAAAATGCAAACACTGTACTTTTCTCATGCATCAAAGCTATTTTGAGTTTAATGAATCAATGTAACTTACTTTATCCTCGCGTGGCGGAAAACGACAGATGTTCATATTTTAAGCGGGATTTTTTGTATTTTTTTTTATGTGGAACTGGTAATTTGGACAACCCATTAGTGACCACTAAGTTAACAATAAAGTAATCAATAAAAAAATCTTACATGTTTTGACCGCACACGGTCAAGTTAGCTAAACACGGTGACGGCATCGAATCAACTGAAATTGAAAATAAATAATAAATACAATTTTTATGTAACGTTGTAATGTGCTTACTATGAAAGCAAAATTTCATCACTTTTGAATGCAACATCTACGATTTTTAATTGACTCTCTTTTCCACACATTTTCTCAGTAGCGTGTTTTAACCTTACTTTGGTTCTAACAACTGTTGTTTTGCTATTGCTGATTCTCCCATTTACGTACGTATTTCTTATTTACTACCACATATGGGATGAGAAAATTAATTAAAAACGAAACTCATCTTACCCCACCCCACTATGTGTAGTAGGGTGGGAGAAATGGGACACATAACCCTACGTCCTAGGGTATTACAGACTATAGACCATGCCTAATGAAACAGCGTAAAACAATTCACTTGTACTGACCTGCTGGTACGTGTGTTTTCTGGCACAGTGACGGTCTATGACGGTCGCATCTCAACAGTGAAACTTTCCCAGCTTGGTCCGGAGCAATTGCAGCGCAATCCGCAAGTTCTGTATTTCCAGCAGAATACCAGTTTACTAAGCTACTACTAACCGTGCCCTGCAATGATAAATGATGGGGTTTCGTTAACAGTAACATTGTGGGCGTGTTTGTATTTGTGTAAGACACCTAACGGCAATGACTCCAACCCAGTGGTCAACAATGGGTTGTCTGAATTATTAAACTCCTGGTCATGTTTTGAACAATAAATAACGCTATCATAGAGTCATGGGGATATAGGGTTATATAATTTTAAAATATACATTGTCTACTACCAAATGCAATATAATTGTAAATATACATTGTTTACTACCAAATGCGACTAGAAACGGAATAAAAACGTGGACCGTCTTACCCCAACCTATAATAATATAGTAGGACGGGGGAAGATGGGAAATATTTTATTCTATTTTCCCGTCCCATTTCGTAGTAAGCAAAAAAACATTTAAAACAATAGAAAACCGTATCTTCACGACTCCCATAAACGTATTGTTAATTGTTTTAAACACGATCAGAGTATTTGAATATTGGTGCTAAAAGTGTCCCATCTCACCCCACAATACTCTGTATATAGCTTTTAAACATAAACTCCATGCGCATTTAAAATCTAGTTAACGTTATAAAGTTATGCCATCTTACCCCTGTAACAAGGTCCAATGTTCCCTCTGATCTTTTATCGTTCATACCAACCCAGGCCTTCTTGTTTGTCCCGCCGGGGTACAGAGTGGTCACAAAACTGCAATGCAGTAAGTAATTAAACAATTATACCCCGCATCCACAGTTTTACGTGTATGTTCTGAGCAAAACGCTTAACGGCAATTGCTCCAACCCAGTGGTTTCTAACGAATTGTCGAAATTGCCAGCCATATAGAAAAAAAACACCCCAAAGTTACGTATAGTGTGTGAGGGTGGGGAGAAAGATTGGACAGTTTTTTAATCAGTTTTCTCGTCCCATTGTAGTAAACAAAGAACATTTGAAAAAAACATACAACCGTATTCTCACGGCTCCCGTAGACCGTTGTTAATTGTTTAAAACACGATCAGGATATTTGGATATTATGTGCTAAAAGTGTCCCTTCCCCCACCCTACTATACGTGGTGACTTGTAGGCTTGCACAAAGTGTATAAAACAAAACACCCGTGTTATATACCAAATGTAGCCCGCCACGCGAGGGTTACGTAAGTTAATATATATATATTCTGTGTATTCATAGTTTTGATTTAAAATAACCGTTTTCAGTCTTTTCGTACTTTCGAATCAATAGCATACTTGAATTTAAGTTGACTGTCAGAAATGAAATCACTGTAGTAAGATTTATCTCATGATCGAGAATAATAGGGTGGGGGGACATGGGACACCTTTTTATTCCATCTTATCGTCCCATTTGGTGGTAAACAAAAAAACATTCAAAGAATTTTAAAACCGTATCCTCACGACTTCCATAGACCCTTCCATAGATTGTTTAGAACACGGTCAGGATATTTGGATATTATGTGATAAAGGTGTCCCATCTTTCCCCACCCTAGTGTCCCATCTTTCCACGCCCTACTATATACCAAACTAAACATCAAACCATCGACCAACCTTGCAAGACCAGCATCGGTGATTGGGTTCGTTGCAAGTTCCCCTCCCCACTCCCGACACTTCGTTTGTCCCAGCTCATACGTCATTGCTGACGTCAGCAGGGCATATTCAATACCAGCTCTCTGAACAGTGCGGTATTTTGGTGGATTTCCTGTATTTTGCGTGTATGTGAAAACAAACTATTTTTAACCGTTTTTTTTTTTGTAATTTTAAGTTACTCGTAACCTCACGTAAAAGTTCACCGTTGAACTGACAGTTAATTTCACGGATATTTCTATCTGTGTAATTAAATACGCAGTTAATCACTTTTAAACCAACGTTTCTGCCTCTAAACCACCACCTTGCCGGTATAAGCACATTAACAACATATATTCTACCAAATCGCAGATTACACAGTTAATAAAAGATAACATACTAACTTGAAATACCATACCATTATGCTTGATTCTCATATTTTGCCGTTTACAAGTAAAAATCTTACATAAAATAGTATAGTTTTACAAAAAATAGTCTAACATGAAACTAAACAGATCGATACTTCAAAACAACTTTCTAAAATTCTCACTGAGAGTACTGTGCGGGAAGATGGAACACCTTTAACACATAATATTCAAGTACCTTGATGGTGTTTTAAAAAATTGACAACGGTCTATAGCAGTCGTGGGGATACGGTTTTATAATTCTTTGAATGTTCTTTGTTTACTACCTAATTTAACGAGAAAATAGAGTGAAAAGTTGTCCCATCTTTCCCCACCCTACTATATGTTATTTTTTACCGATTGAGACTTCGCACATTCCAAAAAATGAATTTCGGCAATCTACGTCATCAAGATGTCTTGGTGAATGTTTACATGGTTTGTTGACTATGACGACACAATCTTGATTGTTTCTATTGTCTGGTTGCGCAATATGCCAGGCGTCCAGCCATGCGAAATGCGACG
Source organism: Ciona robusta (assembly GCF_009617815.1). NCBI lineage: Eukaryota > Metazoa > Chordata > Ascidiacea > Phlebobranchia > Cionidae > Ciona > Ciona robusta. The sequence goes on from NC_143246.1 coordinate 4,190,776, forward strand.
GCATCTGCAATACGATATTCAATAAAAAAAATTAAAAAAATTAAAAATCTGAAAAAAAAAACAAAAAAGAAAGAAAGGAAATAAGAAAAAAAAACTGAACACATTGCATTTTAGTTGCGACTTTGTAATCACTACTTCGTTAAACGTGCTTTAAGCGAGCATACTTTTGCTCAAACATACTTATTAGTGCAACACCTAACTATACAGATAATACTTTTGGGTAAGATGGGATAATGAAGAAACGATATCTCATACAAATTTCAACGCCATTTGAAAGACGCGGTGCGATACGGGTATACAAAATACCGTAAATGTTTATTTGCTACCGAATGGGCAGAAAAGAATACAAGAACATGTTCCATATTGCCCCACCCTACTAGATAACTATTGGTCGTGCTTCATAAATAAAAACTTACCCCATCATTCCATACAAAGTGTCCTTCCCTTGTAATATCATCAAGTCCAACCCATACCGGCATTTCCTTGAAATAAGATGCTAGCTTCCTGAAAAAAAAAAAAACAAAGATAAAAGTTCTCTCTGTCAAAATTTTCAAAAATTTAAAATTTTCGTAGTTTTTTATTCTAAAAGAAAATGAATCGGAGGTACGTATTTAGTAGGGTGGGGGAAGTCGGGAAACCTTTAGCACAAATAATATTCAAATATCATGATCTTGTTTTAAACAATTACTTACGGTTTAATGGAGTCGTGAGGATATGGTTTTATAATTCTTTGAATTTTCTTTATTTACTACCAAATGTGACGAGAAAATAAAATAAAAATGTATCCCACCTTTTTATATGTTTTGTTTATAACAAAAAAGTGGAGAAAAATTCACCTATTAGAAACCGCCGTTCTATATATTTCCAAATTCCAACCTATCTATAATACCTAAGTGCTATATAGTAGGGTGGGGGAAGATGGCACACCTTTAGCACATAATATCCAAATATCCTGATCGTGTTTTTAATAATTAACAACGGTCTATGAGAGTCATGAGGACATAGTTTCATATTTCTTTAAATGTTCTTTGTTTACTACTAAATGGGACGAGAAAATAGAGGTATTACAACTTTACATAGAACACAATATTTTCTAATGCTAACATTACTTGAAGTATATTTGATCTCTGATCCCGTTCATGGCGAGTTTACCGTTCCAGCCTTCGCATTCTGCCTGCGCTCTCTTGTACGTTAATCTGGTCCCAGTGAGCGAATATTGGAAGCCATTACCGGGTTGATACCATCCCCGTTTCGTTGCTAATCGAGAAAAAAATATTTATTTTTTGGAAATTTAAAAACTTTGTTTTAAAAAGACAATATTACGACAACTTTTGCTGTATACTATTTGTTAAACAAAACTTTTAGTTGTTGAGTTGCTAAACGAGGAAATATTTTTTTTATTGGAAAAAAAAAATCTTGATTTAAAAAGACAGTTTTGCTACGACTTTTGCGGTATACTGGGCTAATGCTGGCCTGAATCCCAAATCCAAAGCCGTGCCACGCTGTGGGCCATCATATACATATAATACAACACGATAACATACGTTTATTATAAGTTTTAAACGTTTGATGAACCCCCTCTTAGAGTATAAGAAGGATTGGTTAAGACAATATATTTTAAATTTCTGAGCTTCTACCCCCGCAGCGCTGCGCAAGGCCAGATTGGGCTCATTTATACCCAAAGTATTAACTTATAGTAGGGTGGGGGAAGATGGGACATACTTTCATTCTATTTTTTTGTCCCATTTGGTAATAAACAAAGAACACATATTTATAAAACCGTATATCCTCATGACTCTCATAGACCGTTGTTAATTGTTTAAACACGATCAGGATATTTGAATATTATGTGCTAAAGGTGTCCCATCTTACCCCACTCTACTATATATTCACACATAAAAAAGTTAATTAAAATATTTCCACTCACCCGAACCGTTTATAGCCATCAGACTAAACATGAACAACGTTGTTATAATTTTCCACCATTCTAATCTTGCTGTCATTTTACAAAACTAACAAAACAGATCGAAATCCTACTTTACCTATTCCACCTACAAGGGAAATTTCAATCAGGTCAATTAAATCACTTACTGCAAACTTTTAATAGGCAAATGTCCGGCGCCAGGAGAAAGTGGTTAGCGCGCTTGCCTTTAACCCGAAGGTAATGTGATCAAGTCTCGTCGGTGCTACTGTTGTGGGCGTATATGTTTTTTGGGGGAAGACACTTAACAGCAATTGCTCCAACCAAGTTGTCACTATAATAGGGTATCGAAACTATCAGCCACACAAACAAAAATCAAAAATCCAAAAAAATAATCACCCGCAAAGTATATACATGGCAACTCGTAAGCTGACACGAGGTGTATGAAACAAAACACCCGTGTTATAAGGACTGTCGTTTTTCGGCCACGCGAGGATTATGTAAGTTAAATTCATTTATAAATCTCAGAACCACAAAAAGAACATTCAAAGAATTATAAAACCGTATCCTCACGACTCTTATAGACAGTTGTTAATTGCTTAAAACCTGTTCAGGATGTTTAGATATTATGTGCTAGAGGTGTCACATCTTACCCCACAGTGCTATACTTTATTTTTACCCCCTTCCACTAAAAACAACCTCTTCAAGGGTTTATATACTGAACTGTAATGAATCCCGTTAAACTACTCCTGGCCTACTATGTTTGGCCAGCACAATTCGCTGGGCTAATGTAAGGTGCTTATTTCGTGTCACTTTATTTTAAATGGTTTAAAATCTACGTTTTAATGAATTGCATCTGCAAAAACGTCAAAAACTGCTCTTAAATATACTACAAGCAAACTAAAACTCATACCTTCATAAAATAAATAAAACTACTTTCTTAAATGAAAAAAAAACACTTTAAAATCGAATACCTTGTCTTTATAACGGTCAAACTGTAAAATGTCCAAAACACACAGCAACAGTGAACTATACACTATCAAAACACCTCTGAAGCAATATCGGGCTTTATACTAAATGCTTATACTGTATTACTAACTACGGAATGTATATCGTCTGTTTAAGCATTGGTTTATGTCGTCATAGAGTATGAGACACCTGAGCGGAAACGTTAGTATATTGTCTTCATGTAGCAACGGAAATTATGTAGTTGTGCGATTCGTATATTATTATTGGTATTAAACAGATTCGGTATCCATCGTATGTTAATTAATTGTGGGTGTACGTTTTCAGATTACTGTATCAAATGTCGCTTAAATATTTAATCTATATTTTTTGATACTATACATATGTGGGTGGGGGAAGATGGGACATCTTTTTATTTTTTTCCTTGTCCCATTTAGTAGTAAACGAAGAACATTCAAAAATTTATAAAACCGTATCTTCACGACTCCTATAGACAGTTTTTATTTGTTTAAAACACGATCACGGTATTTGGATAATATGTGCAAAAGGTGTTGTATCTTACCCCACAGTTTTACGATATCGCTAAAATCGTTAAAGGTGGCGTACACAGTACCCGGAATTCGTCCGTTTTGTCTGTTTTGTCCGGATTTCGCTGCCGCATGCGGAACTCGGTAATGTGTTTGCATGCGACTTCGCATGCGACTTCGCACGCCGGATACTGTGTACAGCCACCTTAAGCCGTTGTCTATACTGCATGACTAATCCGTACGTACGTCGCCGTTCTTGCTCAATGATTCATTTCAAGATTAATCCCGGCCTTTCATTGTTTAACGTAAGTCGTATAACGTATAGTCCTACTTTGTGTAATATACTAACTGGATAAAGAAAACGCAAAGCGCAAATTTTGTAATTCTTGTATTTATTTCTGCTAGCACGTCTGGGTACATGGACGTACGTGTGCATGTGCCTCATGCTCACTGTCGAGTTAAAACAGGAGTGTTTCAATTTACACCAGGCGCACACAATGTATTGATACACCTCTTGCTCACTGTTAGGTTACAATATGGGAGCCTTCTTATAAACTAAACAAACATGGTGTATTCATAAACCGTATATGCTCAATACTGAGGTATGAAATACATTTTAAGTTTTTTTTGTTGGTACTAGACATTTATAGTAGTTTATAACATACAGACAAGATAATCGCGGAAAAGCGTTTGAAAGCGTTTAACCCGTCACAGCAAGGTGTTAGTATTTGTTCCTGTTAAAGTGTCATTTTCATGCTTATTACTTGCATTGTAATGTTTGTTTTTCTTTGAAGTAAGATCCCAATGTTTATTATCTAAACATCCGACCGTACCCGTTAAGACTAATTTAACAGGCACCGAGCAATAAAAAAACTTTGAAGTCGCTACAATTGCTTATGGTACTCATATGCTACTTGCCGTACATCGCCATATATCAAGGGTCGCAAAAGTTAATTATTGAAAAAATCCGCTTCCTACAGATAAAGCTGATGAAGCCGATTATAAGTTACTGCTATTTGCAAGCAAAGCCGCTTAGTGTGTTTTGCAATGACGCCTGTCTTATCTAACGCAAATGCAATTTGAAAAAATATAGGGTTAGTTTATTAAAGATAAGACAGTAGCTTAGATATCAGAATAATATGATGTGAGGTTTTTCGTTATATATGTGTCACGTTGCTTCTTATACATCAGTAGTGCCAGGATTAAAACTACGCGTTTTATATCGCTGTACTTCGATTGGTATACACAGTTTAGCATAAATCGTTCTTAGCTTGCGTGCCTCAGTTTAAGCTTAGCTACATAGTACTGCGGAGTAAGATGGGATACTGTTAGCACATAAATCCTATATTTCCTATTCGTGTTTATAAACAATTACCAACAGCCTATGAGAGTCGTAAGAATACGGTTTTATAATTTTTTAAATGTTCTTTGTTTACTGCCAAATGAGACGAGAAAAATAGATTGAAAAGGTGTCATAACTCCCACACCCTATAATATTTATAAAAAAATTTGGGGGGGAATTTTGGGGAATAAATCATATTTTCCTTTTAGAGCTAAGAAACCAAGATACTAAAATGGGAAAGAAAGACAAAGAAGATGAAGCCAATGAAAGCACAGGAGCGCATCATCTAATGTATGGATTGAACGACGTTCCCCCATGGTATCTCTGCATAACGTTTGGGTTACAGGTATTTATTTGAAGTTTTGTGGGTATTTTTGGTTGGTCAGTGTCTTTGAGACAAGTATAAGCTACAACGCGGACATAGAAAAGTATGAGCTTAATTTTTTACATGGGTGAGGTACCCAGCCTGAATTTGCTTACATATTTGGTGTTTATTTATTTGGAAAATCTAAAAAAACATTAAAAGAGTGTTTAAAGAATTATTTTCTTGAAAATACTAAAAAATGCTTATCAATCTGTTCTTTATTTTCTTGCAAATACTGAATAGGCTTACAAATCTATTTCTCATTTTCTTGAAAGGACTGAAAAAAGCTTACAACTTTTTTGTTTATTTTCTTGTGAAACCCCCCTCAAAAAAAAAACTTAAAAAGGTGTTAATTATTTTCTTAAAAAGGTTCAAAAATGCTTAAAAATTTATTGTTTATTTTTTAGCACCTTCTGCTCTCAGTCGGGGGAATTGTGGGCATGCCTTTATTATTGGCTCCCAAGTTATGTATGGGTAATGACGACATTGGGAACCAAGGAAGGGCTTATGTTATTGGAACTCTGTTTGTTGTATCTGGAATCAGCACAATAATACAAACGACATTTGGAAACAGGCAAGTTATGGTGCATGGTAGGGTGGGGTAAGATGGGAAATGTTTTGTTCTCTTTTTTCGTCCCATTTGGTGGTAAACAAAGACAATGCAAATAATTGTAAAATCAGGGTTGTTAATTGTTCAAAACTCGATCAGAAAATATGGGTTTTAGGTGCTTACGTTATCCCATCTTATCCCACAGTAGTATATAATAATAAATTTAAAGTTTATGGTTACCACAGCATAAAGCGTCTAATGCAAACTCTATAAAATATTCTGCAAACAAGTTGTTAAACTTATGTTTGCTTGGGCGTGACCGCTTTGCGATAAACTCATGACCGCCTTGCGATAAACTGCTGTGCGGGGTCGCTTCCCTCGTATTAATATTAACGAGTATAATTTATAGTTTGTCTAGTTTTACGATTGTCTAATCTTGACGGTTAATAAAGATTTATAGTCATTGCATACTCTGTATATATATATAGTAGGGTGGGGAAAGATGGGACACCTTATCGTTCCATTTTCCCGTCACATTTGGTAGTAAACAAAGAGCATTCAAAGAATTACAAAACCGCGTACTCTCTCGACTCCCATAGACCGTTGTTAATTGTTTAAAACAATATCAGCATATTTGGATATTATGTGCTAAAGGTGTCCCATCTCCCCCCACCCTACTATATGTATATGTGCCTGGTGTACAAAAAGAAACCCATGTAATTATAACACGACAGCGAGCATAAGGTGTATATGAAGACACCGTATGTGCTCTCTGCCATTAACCCATCAACTGACGCTGATTTTAAATCCCAGGTTACCGATTCTACAAGGAAGTTCCTTTGCATTTTTTGCTCCTATCCTTTCCAGTCTTGCCCTTCCCCACAACAAATGTCCTGACCCTTTACCCCCCGGCTCGTTTAACTCAACAACTACTTTATACAACGATACAGATGGTTCAATAGTGGACGGTGAAGAGCTATGGATGAGAAGGGTACGAGAGGTAAGTTATGACCTTTCTTATTCATAGCATAGCATAATTTTTATTATTTTTGGAATATAAGTTTAGTTATAGTACTGTGTGTTAAGATTGGATCTTGTTGGCATCTAAATCCAATATTTCTGATCGTGTTTTGAACAACTAACAACCCTGTTTAAAACAGAACACCCGTGTTATTACGACTTTTATTGTTGCTCGGTCCGACATGCAAGAATAAATAGGTGGCTTTTCGCTGCTATTATTGTGGGCGTATGTGTCCTTGGGCAAGACACTTAACGGCAATTGCTCCAACCCAGTGGTCACTAATGGGTTGTCCATCAGCCACACCTAAAAAATATAAAAAAATACCCACAAAAGCAACATACTTGGTAACTCGTAAGCTGGCACGAGGTGTATGAAACAGAACCCCCGTGTTTAACGACTGGCATTTTCGTCCGCGCGAGGATAAATTAAATTGCATTCATTTATTTGATCACACAATGCTTTTTTCAGACACAGGGCTCAATGGCTGTGGCAGCATTATTCGAAGTTATTCTTGGTATGACCGGCACAGTTGGATTAATGATGAGACTTATAGGCCCAGTCACCATAGCTCCGACTATTGCATTAATTGGATTAGATTTGTTCGCATCTGCACCCTTTCATGCTTCTACTAACTGGGCAACTGCTATTTTGTAAGTAGATTACATAAATGTGTATTATCTTAGCGCGTCGACCCAGAGTGTACGGGTCAAAGACCAATGAAGTGTATTGTAGGCGTGTGTGTACACGTAGCAGCAATTTCTTCAACCCTCAGTTGTATGAAACACATCTGCCGTGTTATAAAAACTGTAGTTGCCCTACCACGAAATGATAAATAAGTTACTAACTCATAAGCGGACTATTTATGAAACACAACCCGTGTTACAAGAACTGAAGTTGCCTTGCTAAGGTTCTAGCTCAAAAGCGAAAGATTTATAAAAACACAACCAGGTGTTATGAGAACTGTAGTAGCCCTGCCCCTTAAAATAAACAAGTAAGATTTGTATATCCTGCTCGGCCAGGCATATAACTTTATATAGTGGGGTGGGGGAGATGGGACACCTTTAGCACAAAGTATATAAATATCCTGGTCGTGTTTTAAACAATTAACAATGGTCTATGAAAGTCGCGAGGACAAGGTTTTATAATTCTTTGAACGTTCTTTGTTTACTACCAAAATGTACGATAAATAGAATAAAAAGGTGTCCCAACTTTCCCCATCCTACTATACTAATAAAGATAAACGTTCTAGTACAAGCACAGCTCTCATTGTTTCGTCACAATACTTGTCCCACATCAAAGTTCCCTTCTTCTCATTTAACCGAAAGCGCAAGTGCCACGTGATTTGGGTCCCAGCTTTCAAAATGTTTCCGGTAAGTGATACCCTTTTTATCTGAACCCCTATTCTGTTCTACGAGAGTATGTCCTACATACATTGACGCGTCACAAAACTTGACATTTACGCTGGGGTTTTATTACACCGAAACCTATGTTACCATAGCTTATATATGGCCATTAAAACCGTAACCCTAACCTTAAACCTTAAGGGCGACCATTTTTTCCATTTTAGAGGCCATTCTGAAAATCGACACCGCAGTGTCTTAATAAGTGATATTAGTTATTTTTTTGATTTTTTAATGGAATCTACATAATTGTGGTAGGACGGGGTAAGATAGGCACTGTTTATATTCATTTTCATCGCCCCATTTCGGAGTAAACAACGCACATAACAGAATTATATAACCGCATACTCAAGACTCCAAAAGAAAATCGATAAAAACAACGATTTTAAAATATGCAATATAGTAGGGTTAGGGAAGACGGGACACCTTTTCATTCCATTTTTTCGTCCCATTTGGTAGTAAACAAAAAATATTCTAAGAATTCTAAAACCGTATCCTCACGACTCACATAGACCGTTACTAATTGTTTAAAAGGCGGTCAGGATATTTGGATGTTATGTGCCAAAGGTGTGCCATCTTCCTCCACCCTACTATATTATATGTGCTAACGATATCCAATTTTGTCCCACATTATTTACTAATTTCGCAATCTAGTTCAAAAAAACATTCTTTTGAAATTTTATAAAGGATTTCTATATTTTTAGGTTCTGATAGCCCTTATCTGTGGGTGGACATTATGTTGGATATTAACAGCCACAGACTATTTATCACCGGATCCTGCAGATCATAGTTACTATGCAAGAGCTGACATAAGAATTGCAGTCATTCATAATAGCCCTTGGTGAGCATGTACATATATATCAACATGTAGTGGCGAAGCCAGGGGGAGGGTTTAGGGGGTCACGACCCCCGCCTCTTTTAAACCAAAAAAATGTTTGTTTTTTTTAATTTCTAGAATTAGAATGAAAAGTCTCATCTTTCCATACCCTACTAAAATATATATGCATATTATACCTGTCTATATACAAACTGTTTAAAGAGACAGTAAATTATTTGCCCCAAAATAAATAGCCTAGGTAGGCTATGACATCTTTTCGTGCAGGCTTATTGCTATTTCAAGTTGTTTTTTCCCATAGGTTTCGTGTTCCCTACCCTGGACAGTGGGGCGCTCCACGAGTTGTACTTTCTGGGGTGATTGGAATGTTAGGCGGGGTACTGGGAAGCACTATTGAATCAATCGGCGACTACTATGCGTGTGCTAAGCTTACAGAGAGCCCGCCACCCCCTAAACACTCAATTAACAGGCAAGTTTTTTTAAAAAAACATTTCTTAATTCAACAACTTAGATCAGTGGTTCTTGAACTTTTTTTGTATGTTTACCTTTTTTAACAAAGATACTTATCTATTTTACCCCCAATATGTAATATGGCGCTCATTTATTAAAAAGCGAAAACAACTAATAACATCAGTTATGTTTAATGCGACGGATGCGCTTGCTTTTTGGCAACGAGTTGTTCAAGGTGTGGTAAAGTACTACATTTGGCACAAATTTTCTGTTCCGTCAACTGATGGATTTTGATTGATAGCTGATTTACTCCAGTTCAAGAAATGCTGATTTATAGATTTTAGACAACGGTTAAGTGACCAATGGGCACTGAGCCCAATTGGCAGTTGAAATGCCGTTATAAATGTCTTTCCCAAGCACACACGCGACCACTATGGTAGAAGAGTTGACCGTCGAATTTGTGAGGCAGGCGCTCTTTACTACGACGGCAATTAAAATGACACTTTAAATTACCGACAGTTAAATTAAAATGCATAAATACTAATAAAAACACTTCACAATTTATCCTAAATTACTATAACAGTGTTATGTTATTCCACAACTTATTTTATCTGTGACGTCACAGAGGGATTATGATGGAAGGTATGGGTTGTGTTCTTGCTGGACTTTTCGGTACAACAACAGGAACGACTTCATTTAGTGAAAATATTGCTGCTATTGGCGTGACAAGAGTCGGAAGCAGAAGGGTGAATTATATAACTGTCAATATTTAGTGCCATAGTAGGGTTGGGGAAGATGGGGCACCTTTTAACTCTATTTTCTTATCCCATTTAGTGGTAAACAAAGTTCAAAGAATTATAAAACTTTATCTCTACGACTCTCATAGGCCGTTGTTAATTGCTTAAAACACGATCAGGATTCAAGATATTATGTGCTAAAGGTGTCTCATCTTTCCCCACCCTACTATATTTTAAGCCGAAAGCATAATTTCAAAACTTAACTTTTTTTTAGTTTACTTTTCTTATACAACATACAAATCTTACATGGCGTTTTCTTATACATTCTGTATAAAATACGCCTAAGATCATTTTTTTGGAACACGCTTGCCAATTTCCTTTCCAACAATTACAAGACTTTATTCTATGATTATTTGGTGCCGAATGCATTTTGTCACTATAATATTTCCAACTTTAAAAAGATTGGTATGTTTTAGGTTCTCCAAACTGCTGGGGCACTTTTCATTATAATGGGCTGCGTGTCAAAAGTCGGCAGCATATTCGTTACTTTACCAGAGCCGGTGATGGGCGGGATATTTCTCATTATGTTTGGCATGATAGCAGCAGTTGGCTTATCCAATCTACAATACGTTGATATGAACTCGCCAAGGTAGGACACGAAACCTTTTATTTTTAATAAAGTAGAGTGGGGGGAAACGGGACACCTTCAGCACATAATTTCTAAATATTCTGAACATGTTTTAAACAATTAACAACGGTCTATGAGAGTCTTGGAATACGGTTTTAGAATTTGAATGTTCTTTGTTTACGAGAAAATAGAATGAAAAGGTGTCCCATCTTCTCTCACCCTACCATATATTGAATTAAGTTAAATGTAACTTGGTTATCTTGATGATATGGTAAGGCAACGATAGTCGTTAAAGCATAGTTGTTCTGTTTTATACACCCCATGCCTGCTTATGAGCCACCACACATATGTAACTTTGTGAGTCATTGTTTTTTTGTTGTTGCTATAATTTTGACAACCCATTTAGTGACCATTGGGTTGGAACAATGTATTGCCCAAGCACACATGCGCCCATGCTCTATATACAGTTTCGTCTTTGTTCATGTATTAAATAGCGTGCCTAACCATTTCAACAAAAATATGATTTTGGGTATATTTATATAGAAACGTCTTTGCGGTTGGATTCACTCTCTACATGGGCCTCGCTATTCCAGAATGGGTGAAAGGAAATACTAACGCCATTAACACCGGTTCCCCGTTATTTAACGAAGTGTTTACAGTGTTGCTCAGTTCACCAATGTTGGTTTCAGCAATACTGGCAGGAGTGCTGGATAACACGTTACCTGGTAACACTGAAAACATCTTCGACTGATATAGTACATATATATATTGCCAAAAAAACTTACGTTGGTGAGGTCCTATTGCGACACACGCAAGGGAACATGGGGTGTCGACCAGAGGTGACTCATTACCCCATACGCATTACTTTACGTTTTCCCATCACTTGTGACAGTTTAAAACGCCTATTTTTGAAATCGTCACTATTATGTCATGTTTTATGATATAACGTCATATTTTGTGATATTGCGTCACAGTGTGTGCTATTACGTAATATTTTATGATAACACGTCATATTTTATTATAGTTTGTCATATTCTAGGCACCCGTGAAGAACGGGGATTCACCAAATGGGAGAACAGTGTAGCAAGCGATTTCTCAGATAATACGGATCAGGACGACTACAGCAAAGTCTGCTACAATTTACCATTCTCAACCAATTGCAGGTCAGTTTAAAAACTACATAATGTAGTAGGTTGTGATGGGGTGGTTCTTGTTTAATTCTGTTTTATGGCTCCATTTAGTAGTAAACAAATTATATTTGCATAATTTTATACCAGTAGTTTCTTACTAAATTTGCGTTGTTGTATGTAAACATTGTGGGGAAGATGGGACACTTTTGATTCTATTGTTTCATCTCATTTGGGAGTAAACAAAGAACATTCAAAAAATTATAAAAGCGTATCCTCGCGACTCCCATAAACCAATGGTAAATGTTTGGAACACGATCCGTATATTTGAGTATTACATGCTAAAGGTGTTCCAACTTCCCCCACCTTACTATATATTAAACTTTTTAATTGCAGACTTGCCAAGTATCTTCCTTTTCTGCCCGAGTTCGACGACCGTGTGAGGCGCAAAAGAGAGCAGGAACTCGAAGAGCAAACTCGCAGGACCGAAATGGGACTTCGGGAGCTTGGAGTCGAAATGAACCTACTGCCAAGCTCGGTCGTTTAACGAAGACAAGGTTTCCGCTGTCAGAAATACTTTTTGACGAATTTGAAGATTTATATACAGAATTTTGGAATGTGAGCTTCGTCTTTAGCGCAAGTAATTTTTTAGTGGTGATCAAAAGGTTTTAGTATTAGTAGAGACAACGTGTAAACAATAATTTATCATCATTTTATTGCAGCAAAGCGCAACGTTGCGAAAGAAAATTATCTCACTTAAGTTGACACCTCAAATGCCTTTTCTCTTCAAAGTGTTTTCATATGTTTAATGACCGGCCGGTATTTTATTGTGTTTAAAATAACATTTAACTTAACAGGCACTAAATTACTGGCACACTTAAATTTAAACTGTATTTGTATACAGTTATTTTGCTGGCTTTAGATAAAAAAAAGCTCTTCTTAAAATGCCTTGTATAAGTCAACTCATATTACATATCTATATGAATAGTAGTCTTCATTTTGTCAAAATCAGTTTTCTAAACATTTGTTTACTGTAATGACTATGTAAAAAATAAATAGAATTAGACTAAAAAAATGCCTGATTAATTTGTAGCACCAAACTTTTTTTAGTATCCTGGTGCGCGGAGTTCTAAATTTTCGAATTTATAAAATGTAGCCATACTTGTGGCGCGGTAACGAATATAAATTATCTCTGAAACAATACATCTCTGGCTCACCACTCGGCAAAATATTTGCGGAAGCTTTAAAACTTGAATTCTTTGCATATTTCCCACGCCTAAATACGATCTCTATGTGCACGCATATTTTTCAGATGCTATATCATGTGGAACTTAATAATAATTCCACCGACCACCCTGACGCAGCAGGTGGGCTATATATGCCAGCAGATAGTTCGCACACAACACCTATGTTGTACAATACTGTGGAATAAGATGGAATGACGTGGGCATCTACATTCTAAATCCTATATTTCCTGATCGTGTTTTGATAAAAAAAAAACGCTTTTTGAGAGTCGTGATGATAGGACTATTTAATTCTGAAAATATTCTTTGTTTAATACCAAACGGGACGAAAAAAGAGAATGAAAACTTGTCCTTTCTTACCCCACCCTACCATATAACGCAACACACGGGAAAATACTACATTAAATTAGCACAAGCACACTAGTTACAATTGTACTCAAAGTCAAAACAAAAGAACATGTGAATTTTTGCTTAGAATTCAACTACCCTAGTATATAATACAGACGAGACACGAAATAAACCAGACAGTGGTATTTTTCACACCAAACGTCAGCGATTGAAGATTACAAGAATATCCTGTTTCACTTAATTACATTATGATGGATAGCACTCCATCAGTCATATAACAAAGCATGGGAATTTGCGAACGTAGCGAAACTACCTGGCCGTCAAAATCGTATCTTTTAAAAAGAAAATCTTACCTTGAAAGAAGATTTTCCTCTTCTGTTTTAATTCCCTATAAAGTCGGATAGGGAGAGATGGGACAACTTTTCATTCTATTTTCTCGTCCAATTTGGCAGCAAACAAAGAATTATACAACCGAATTCTAGCGACTCTCATAGACTGGTGTTAATTGTTTAAAACACGATCAGGATATTTGGATATTATGTGCTAATTGTGTCCCGTCTTACCCCACAGTACTGTAATATTTAGCACTGTTTTTAAGTAAGATGAATACCGTTAGCACATATTATCACATATTTCTCAATTCTGTTTTGAACAATTAACAACGCTCTTTTAGGTTCGTGAGGATACAGTTATATATAATAGGGTTGGGAAGAAAGGACACCTTTAGCACATAATATATAAACATCCTAACTCTGTTTTAAACTATTAACAACGGTCTATGGCAGTCGTGAGAACACGGTTTTATAATTATTTGAATGATCTTTGTTTACTACCAAAATGGAGAAAAAAAAAAGGATAAAAAGCTGTCCCATCTCCCCCTACCCTACTATGATTTTTTTGATTAACTGATTTAAATTACCTTAACCATAAACCAATCTTAAAATAATACTAAATATTTCTGCACACTTTATAACATCTAACTATACAGTAACTAAACATAACCAGTTTAAATATGAATGTATAACAGATTCATATTATCTCCACTTTCAAGATTTTATGTATGCCAACTTATTTATGTACCAGCTATACCTCATGCGCAGAAGAAGAAATTGACAAAAAAAGGGAATAGAGATAAATCAGCAACAAACCGATTTTTTGCCGACGTAAAAGTCTGTGTACTGCAATTTTTGTGTAAAAAAAGGGCAGAAAAGTCTGTTCGGACTAGATAACACCAACGTAATACGTACATAATGTTGCCCGATTGATATTTTCTGTATTTATTTCAATTTTTGTTAAAATTTCGCAGATGATTTAATTTGCTTAATTTAAAGGTTTTGCTTAAAATATTTGTATAAACCTATTATTTGCCTATCTAGGCACAAATGGTCATATGTAGTATTCTATAATGTTAGGTTCCTAAACGACAAGCCATACACGAAGGCTTTGTTTTAGCATTGAGTTATTCCGTTATGCCAAATGCGTGACTTCTGCGCGTATATGTTTCTGCATCGTTGTATGATTATCATATTAGATAGTAATATAGTAGGGTGGGGGAAGGTGGGACACCTTTAGCCATCGTATCCAAATATCCTGATCGTGTTTTAAACAATTACCAACAGTCTATGGGAGTCGTGAGGATACGGTTTTATAATTCTTTGAATGTTCACTGTTTACTTCCAAATGCGACGAGAAAATCGATGGAACAGGTGTCCCATTCCCCCCACTCTAATATACATTTGACCAATAAAACGTTAACACCAAGTTAGGGATTTTTGTAAACCGTTTGTTATGTGGTTCGCTCTAGACTTATCTCACCTAACGCGCTCCAAGCATTTGTTGCTTGAAGTTGGCTTCAAGACGCGTGTTCTTGGGTGCGTTCCTCCCTGAGACTTCATTATCGTGTATTGCGTCTGCATAATAGTATAGTAGTCTACAAAAGAAGTTCATGCTGTGTTTCTTACGTCTACAGTGTTTATAGTTTACGTTGTATATATTTAAAGTTACGAATGAATGAATGAATGAATGAATGAATGAATGAATGAATGAATGAATGAATGAATGAATATAACTTACTTTATCCACGCGTAACCGCGGTAAATGACAGTCGCTAAAACACGGGTGTTCATACACCTCGCGCCAGCTTTTAAGTAACCATGTATATATGTTACTTTTGAGTTTACTTAAATATGCAGTTCCCTATATCAATAAAGTCATACTATTTGATTTGGTTATCAAGTAATGACTTAGCCTTAGCATCGGTAAATGATTTATTACCACGAAAGTTTATTCACAGCCAATAAGAATTTACGGAAACTTTTAAATATTTGAACACCATCTAGGTCACGTCAGAGGTGATTTCTAGGCTTTGATTTTGAAGTAAATATGTTAACAGTGAGAAAGGTATTGTGCATTGGCCGGGATGCCCGTATATAAAGATTACACCTTATGGGCTGACATTTTGTTTGCGACCAGATTTAAAGAAAGGGTAATATTGTTGAGGTTAAGTTTTTTAAAGTATCACTGAAATAATTAACATTGCACATTAAATCGGATTTTATAGGCTGTGGTATATGGGTTAAAGTTTTTTTTTTACATTTTATAGACGGTATAGTATAATCTTTAAGATTCAACTTAAATTCTGCAACTACTAAAATGGACGGAGTAGATAATACATCGTTTGTGGTACGTATAGCCTAAATTTATCTACCACTTATGTTTAAAATGGTATGTGAATATAGAATGCTGGGGTAAAATGAGATGTGTTTTTATTCCCTCTTATGGTCCCGCTTGGTAGTAAAGAAAGAATATTTGCAATTTATATTTCCGCGACTCCAAAAGAGATTGTTCAAAAAAGGCCAAAAGACCGTTGTTAATAGGTTAAAATACTCCAAAAAGAGATTGTTCAAAAAAGGCCAAAAGACCGTTGTTAATAGGTTAAAATATGAGAAAATGTGGGATTTAGTTGCTTACAGTATTCGATCTTACCCCACAATATTCTATAGTATTAAACCTTTTCTTTTATTATCATCAGGTCTAAATAATCGTTTTATTTAACAATTTAGAGCAACGAAATTCCACGCTTTAGTAGTAGTGATGACGTGTCGGTGAGTGATCTGACGTCACATGACGTAGATGACGACGATTCATCAGATCTGTTGTATAAAGTTGATGATGCCCCTGCCTGGTATGCATGTGTTGCCTTTGGAATTCAGGTAGGCCTACATAGTGATAGTTTGAACCAACTGTAACTGTGAAAGGGTATGTCGTATTTGCGGTTGAAGAGGTGTATTTAGACGTTCGTGGCGTATAACTTGTGTGCCGAAGTTCGCCGCGTATGATTTATATGCAGAAGTTCGCCTCGTATAACTTGTTTGCAGAATCTCTAGTAGGCCGTGGTATAAACCTTTTCGTAAGTTCGCATAACCAAACAAAAACCTTACTGCTTTTAAAAACTTTACGCATAGGCCTGTTGGCCTTCCATTTGTAGAGTTACATTGGTAAAATATTTCAGCACTATTTGGTTGCACTTGGGGGCATGGTGGGGCTACCTTTGCTCCTGGCTGGTCCCTTGTGTATTCCTAACGATGACGATGGAGACGTTGCAAGGGCTTTTATCATAAGCACTGTCTTCTTTGTGGCTGGCATCTGCACAATGCTACAAACAACTTTTGGGATAAGGTAAATTATATCCAGATGGATGAACTTTCTCTTGAAATATATGACCGTTGTTAATGGTTTAAATTACCATGAAATATAGGATTTAGATGCTTATGTTACAGTACTTCATTTTACCCTCACAATTCTAGTTGTATGTCTACTGAAATAGTAGCCATATTAGGTTATTACAATTCAAAATTCATAAGGCTAGATTTAAAGATTAGAACTTGTAAATAACCTAATCATAAAGCCATTTAAAGTATATATATATTTAATATATTCCACAACTGTTGTACCCTACCATACAAAATGTATTGCTGGAAAATTTCATAAGGTAAAAACTTTAGCTTTATTGTACCAACAGTTGTCTGCCATCCAGCAGGACTGTTTGTTTTATGGTACTTTAGAAGCAATGTACAAGCATTTGAGATATTATTTATACATTATAAATGGTTAGTCAAACTTGGCATCATTTTTAAAGGGTGTTTATCCAGGTTGCCAATCATGCAGGGCGGTACGTTCAGTTTTCTTCCACCTACACTTGCCATCCTGTCTTTGCCTCACAATAAATGCCCTCCAGCTCTACCTAGTGGCTTCAACAACGTCACATACACTCTATATAACGACACAGATGGAAGCATTATTGATGGGACAGAAGTATGGCAGAGGAGAATAAGAGAGGTTATGATAGTTACTTATAAGTATAGAGCAGTGGTTCCCAAACTGGGGTTCGTACAGCAGTTTTAGAGGGTCCGCAATCAAGCAATGATTATGATTAGACAATAAAGCTCTTTCATTAGTGTGGTTTTCGCATTTTACTCTATAGCGTTCTCTGATTTTTATAGGGCTGCGAAATATCAAAATATTTGCAAAGGGTTCACCTGCACCAGGCAAATTTTTTAGAAAAGTTTGGGAACCGCTGGTATAATAGACTATGGTCAGCCATGCCCACAACAAAGTATAGCCTGCCATTGGGAGTGTTTTATACAAAAATCTGGCTTATAATCTCTTAACTGCATCTGTTAAAAGATGTATTTATCACAGACTCACAATGAGTCACAATCTAGCCCTACTTAAATAGTTGGGTCCAATTTCAGGTTCAGGGAGCAATCGCTGTCTCTTCATGTTTGCAAATTTTGCTTGGCTTGACTGGTGCTATTGGTTTTTTACTTCGGTTTATTGGACCTTTAACCATTGCCCCTGCTGTTGCATTGATTGGGTTGGACCTCTTTTCCACAGCTTATGGAGATGCATCCACGCAATGGGGAATTGCAATGTTGTAAGTACGATTTTTTAAACAGTATTCTGGAATTTTAAAGTATGTTTTCCACATATTTTTTATCATTTACAATCTTTTGTTGTGATATAATGAATGTCTTTCTTTATCCTCACGTAGCCGGAAAGCGACAATCATTATAGCACTGATGTTTTGTTTCATACACCTTGTGCTAGCTTACAAGTTACCACAATTGTAACTCTGCTGGTGATTCTATTTTCGGACTTTTTGTTTTATGTATGGCCCACAGTTTGGACAACCCATTAGTGACCACTGGGTTGGAGAAGTTGCCGTTAATTGTTTGGCCTAAGGAAGCTTTCTCCAACAAAGGTAGCACCGGCAAGCCTTGAACCCATAATCTGCGGATTATAGGCATGTGAACTAACCAACTGTGCCATGCGGCAGACACTTCTTATCGTTTTATTAATCTATTCCTTGTTTTGTCATAGCACATCCTTTGTTCTTATTCTATGCTCACAATACTTAAAGAATGTGAATATTCCATTTCCACATTACTCAATGAAAAAGAAATTTACTTGGAAGAAAGCTCCAATTTTTAAGATGTTCCCTGTAAGTAACTTTACAAATGAAATCACCATTAAAAATATTTTAAATTTTTTTTATTAAAACTTTTATACAATTCATATAAGTATATTTCTTGATACAAAAAAGTTATCACATATGTAACTATAAGGGTAATTGTTTTTTATATAGGCTAATGTATGGCTAAAAATTTAGACAACCCATTAGTGACCAATACTTTGGACAAATTGCTGTTAAGTGTCTTGCCCAAGGATACATACGCACACAATGGTAGCAGCGACGAGCCTTGAACCCATAACATCTCTGTTAAAGTAAAGTGTGCTAAAAATCTTTTAGGTCAGTTGTATTATAACACAGGTACTGTTTGCGTTGGTACTGGCGTGGCTACTCTGCCTTATTCTAACAGAATGCAATGCTCTACCAAGCGACCCAGACAATCCTGCATATAAAGCTAGGACAGATATAAAGCTTAACGTTTTGAACAAAGCCCCATGGTAAGATAATTTATCATATTAGCCTGTGTAGGCTGCACATTTTATGTTAGTACATTTTTGTGATCCTGTTAGTTCTTCTCTATATTTGTTTGTTTAAAATAAACATCTAATGAAGATTGTTTTATTTTTAATCCTATTTTTTTTCGGCAACGCTAAAAGATTGGTTTTCACATATAAATATTTTATATTTTATTTTTTTCATATTTTGTTAAAGAGTATTCTCTTTTAAAGACTAACATAAATAAAATTGACTGTCATTTTTAAACCAAACCTTTGAAAAGAACACAATTGTGCCATATATATATATATATACTGATTGTAATGTTTGTATTCAAACTGGTCGGAAAATCTGTGTAAAAAAATCTAAAAAAATGATCACCTACAAAGTAACATACATAGTAACTAGCAATCTGTCACAAGGTGTATGAACACCAGCCTTATAACGACTGTCACCCCGCGAAGATAAAGCATGTTACATTCATCTTAAAATTTCGGTCATGCTATATGTAGAACCATATTACAAATAAGTTGAGTATTTATTTCAGGTTTCGGTTTCCTTACCCGGGGCAGTGGGGATTACCCCGGGTGACTCTTGCTGGGGTGATAGGAATGATGGCTGGGGTTGTGGCGGGGATTGTTGAATCGATTGGGGATTACTACGCATGTGCAAGACTCTCTGGGGCCCCTAACCCCCCCACCCATGCTATTAACAGGTAGGACAAAACATCTTCACATTTTACTCTTTTTTAAATTTTTTTTTTTTTTTTATAATGCATGACTGTTTTTAGTATAATATCTTTTAGTATAATATAAGTATAAAGATTTGCTGTGTGATTTTTTTGTCTGTATTAATAATACTATATCAGACGGCCCATTAGCAGACATTGTTTAAAGCAATTACTATTCGGTATCTTTCCAGGGGTTCTGTAAGAAGAAATCTTAATATCTGTCTATTTTTTAAAATTTTGCTTCAATAAATGTAGTCTGCCTATAATAGATAAGCTGTTGCGATCATATATGGCACAGCGTTTTTGCATTCTAGGGTTTCCGCTGCTGTTTTAATGAAAACTAATGTATTGGAACAGAATTAAAATTTGGTTTAAAACAGCTTCACTTGTATTAGAAATCGGTTTTAATTTTTTTAATCAATAATTGGTTTGATTTATTTTCAGGGGAATTCTAATGGAGGGGTTTGGCTGCTTGCTGGCGGGTGTCATTGGGACAAGCACGGCTACAACCTCCTTCAGTGAAAATATTGGAGCAATTGGAATCACAAGAGTTGGAAGTAGAAGGGTGGGTTGGATAAGTTTACAAATATTTATAAATATTTTAATGTGGTGTATTTACAGTTATAACATAGGTGTCTTCTTAAATACCATCATTGAGACACATTTGGTGTATTTATATTTATCCTACATGGTTACTGTCAAGGTATAACATGGGTATCTTCCTATACACCAAACACAGGCCGAGTATTCTTAAACCTCATCCTAACTATTGAATTGTAATGTGTGCGCCTATTGTTGAACTTCAATCGCAATGAATAACATGTAACAGTAATACCATAATAATAACTCCTATTTGTCTCATCGATTACGGTAGCGAAGATTTAGAAATATTTTAATCGAAAAGGCTGGATATAGTGGCAAAACAACAGTTGTTAAAACACCCTTGCAATTAAAAACATATTTACATTTAATTGGAAGAAAACGAGTGTGGTCGCTACACTTAGAGGAGAAATGAGCCATTTTTAAAAATTAAGTTGAACTTTTAATATAAACATAAGGACCCGTACAATAAGAGCATAATCCTCCATCCCAGGTCCTGCAAGTAGCTGGCTTCATCTTCTTCATCCTTGGGATGCTTAGCAAGTTTGGGAGCATCTTTGTCACGATCCCGGATCCAGTGATCGGAGGTTTGTTCTGTGTGATGTTTGGGATGATCGCGGCAGTCGGACTCAGCAACTTGCAGTATGTGGATCTTAATTCACCCAGGTTAGTGGAGAATTAAGGTTGCATGCTTAGATGCATGTATTGTATGCTGATGTATTTTTACAGCGTAATGTAATATGATGTTCATACTTTTAGTTGTAGTTTTTCCTTGTAAAAGATAATTGCAATGCAAAATTGAAAGACAGACACGAAATAACTCGGACATAGCAGTTTTTGTGATGTACTGTGGTGTCACTAACATTTATTTTAGATGAATGAATGTACTTTATCTCGCCTGGCTAGAAAGCGTTGTTATAACACGGGTGTTCTGTTTCATACACCTTGTGCCAGCTTACGAGTTACCGTGTATGTTGCTTTGTGGGTAATTTTTTATATTTATGGCTGATAATGGACAACCCATTAGTGACCACTGGGTTGGAGCAATTGCTGTTAAGTGTCTTGCCCAACGACACATACTCCTACAATGCTAGCTGTGCCAACCTTGAACCCAATACTTCTGGGTTAGAAGCAGGCGTGCTAACCACTTTGCACCGGCGATGGACAAATGATGTGTGTGGCGTGTGGGTGTGACTTTCAAGGTTCCTGTATTAGAGACCATTAATTTCTCAGGTTTTGTAGCTGAAACTTGTTATTACAGGAATCTGTTTATAATTGGTTTCTCTATCTTCATGGGATTAACAGTGCCAGAATGGATGAAAGCAAACCAAGGTGTTATACAGACTGGGGTGATGGAGATCGACCAAATATTATCTGTGCTTCTGGAAACTTCCATGCTAGTTGGTGGAATACTTGCTCTTGTATTTGATAACACAATTCCAGGTAACTACTGTTGTGGTATGTGGATTTTGGATCAGTCTGGTCTCTTCCAAGTCTTTGAAAAAAAGCAGATTTTGCAAAGTGGTTAGTGCGCCCGCCTGTAATTACTCCAACCAAGTGGTAACTAATTTGTAGTCCAAATTTTCAGCAATACATAAAAAAATCCAAAAAATAACCACCCACAAAGTAACATTCTTGGTAACTTGTTAAGCTGGCATAAGGTGTATGAACACCTGTGTATAAGGATAAGTTACATTCATTCATTTATATTGACCAAAAAAACTTGACAAAAGATATTTCCTTAACAATTAAATTATGTTTAAACAAGTATTTTTACACATATTTATTCCTTAAAATTTACCTAGGTACTGAAAGTGAACGTGGTATTGTAAAATGGCGAAACGCTAAGAACGGTAATGAGGTTCTTGACGAGAAAACTTTGCTTCAACAGGAAGCAGATTGTTACAAACTTCCCTTCCCGACTAATTGCTGCAGGTTTGGTATACTGAAGTTACAGATTCAATTTTTTTTATTTGGCTTTATCCGGCTCTGTGGCAAAATGGTTAGCGTGCCTGCTTCCAACCCAGGGTTAATGGGTTCAAGGCTCGTCGCTGCTACAATATTTTATGGGATTATGTGCTCTTGGGCATGACACTTAACAGCAGTTGCTCCAACCCAGTGGCCACTAATGGGTCTTTTAAATTATCAGCCATACATAAAAAATTAAAACTTTCCTCAAAAAATAATAATACACAAAGTAATATACATGGTAACTCGTAAGCTGGCACAGGCTGTACAAAACAGTACCCGTGTTATAACTACTGTCGTTTTCAAGCCACGCGAAGATAAAACAAGTTACATTTATTCATTCGTTTTATAATCTACATTCTATATTCAGGTTTTCTCGGTATATTCCCATTTTGCCAGAGTTCATGGGCAGGTACGATGGAGATGTAGAAAAAGGACAAGGCATGAACTTTGTCACCAAGTTTTAATGTGAAATGTAGTCTATTTGTACGTAAATAAAAATACAAAATATTTTGAATCTGTTGTGTTGTTTTTCTACTCATCTTGTCTGTTACCGAGGTATAATTTCAAACTAATCTTTATTACTGCATAAAGGAATCTTTGTTTTAACATTTTTACTTGGTGCTAATATTTTAACTTCTTGAGATTTCCATTCTGTTTGCTGCCACACATAACTGGTAAGAATGCTTTTTGTGTTTCCATAATTGGGGTGCAGTCTCGGATTCAATATTCTGTTGTGGTTATATTTCTACCTATATCATGTTAGTTGAATAAATAATGATTCTTTTGCTACTGATTTTCCTACTTAAATTTTCATTTATTTATTCAGAAATGCGTTATTATACTCTGGTAATTAAACAAATAACATGTGTATTGTTGGCCTAATGTTGACTTACTTAGACCTTATTGTATACTCGCTTTGATTCGATGAACAAACTTTGGGGTTTGCTTGCGGCAAACATGAAGATTGAAGGATTCATTGGGCTATTACATTTATTAGTTAAAAATTAACTTGAGCAGTTCCTGTTGGCGTTTGTATGTGAAGCAATCTAAAATGTTTGTGCATTAAACTGCAGTATAAGTGCTTGGGCAAAACGAGCTGTTAGTGTGTTTAAAAATGAGTAATGGAATTGATAATTTTATTATTGCAATGTGAATAACCCAGAACTTAATGAAACACATCAAATTCATTTTACAGTGACAGAATGTGTAGTTAGGAATATTAGGTGGGAATTACACTGTTTTAAAGAAAATAAAAGGTAAGTGGCCCACATTTAAAATAAACTTAAAAACTGAATAATGTTAAAACATTGTTCATTTCAGTTATAGAAGTCCGTGGTTTAAATGTAACATTTTATTTCAGAATAATCGTTTTCACGTAAAAGTATTTTGATTGCTATTGATTCACTTGCGCCAAACATAAATAATGAGTAAAAACGACGCAAGCATGACGTCATTCAGCACTATACCAGAAAAAACTCCCGAAAAACTTCCCAACGGTGAAAGCAATCAAGCTTTTGAGGTAAAAAATGTTTAATACCATTTTAGCTTGAAATCTATACCTTAATATACTAAATCAGGTGTGTTCATGTTTTTTTTAATATTTACTTCTTTATTTGTTTTTGTGTGATAAAAAAGCGTGATATATTCCGTTATAGAGGTTGTTTATGTTAAGAGCAACACCAGGTTATTCCCCGGCAACCGGGTATTGGCTATTTTCTTACATATAGTAGGATGGGAAGGATGGGACACCTTTTAGTTCTGTTTTCTCGTCCAATTTGATAGTAAACAAAAAACATTTAAAGAATTATAAAACTGTATTCTCGCGACTCCCATAGACTGTTGTTAATTGTTTAAAACAGGATCAGATAATTGGAAATCATGTGCTAAAGTGTCTCGTCTCCCCCCCCACTACTATAAAAAAAGGTCATGTTTTTACTGATTTAACACAAATGTACGTCAACGCCTAAAAACTTGATTTGTAAAGTATCTTCATTAGGATGACGATAGCGTGTGCAAAAGTGATGAAAAACAGCAAATTGAAACTGCCATCCAGGAATTAAAGGAACAAATAACCGATGATGATCATGAAGATCTCTACTTTGATGAAAGCAAAGTTAATCCTGTTGTTAAGTAAGCAATGAACTCCTTCTACTAAACATATCAAAAGATTTTTTGGTGTTTTCTGGGAGTTGTTTTTTTTTCTGGATTTTTTTTTTGCGTTGGTTATAATTGTTAAATTAAAATGAGTTACAGCAAAGTAAAGATATCAATCTATTTTTTTGAGTTTACTTAAACTGCATTATGAGTGTAGTCTATCAATTTTTCTATTTATGGTTACAATTTTAAATTCTTATTTGTTTTCCAGTTTTCTTAAGATTGTAGTAAAGATAGACATAGCGTAAGAAAAATAAACTGTTTTAATTTTGTTTTAGAATTCTTATTTCTCCCGTCAAAATGTTGGAGGAATTATTCAACAGGTACAAGCGTTTTATACCCATCATAGTTGTGGTGATCATATTTCTAGGTAAGGCTTTTAAGATTCGGAAACATTGTATACTATTATTATATTAGCTCTACAATAAATAAATAAATCAAACCAGCCTATAGCCCTAGAATAGTTGGTTAGGGAACCTGCCTCTAACCCAGAGGTAATGGGCTCAAGGCTCGTTACTGCTACTATGTGGGCGTCTGTGTCCTTGGGCAAGACACTTAGCGCAATTACTCCGACCCAATGGTCACTAACGGGTTGTCCAAATTATCAGCAACACATAAAAAAAATGAAAAATTCCCCTCGAAAAATAATTACCAAGAACTTAACATACTTGGTAACTCGCAAGCTGGCACGAGGTGTATGGAACAGAACACCCCTGTTATAATGACTGTCGTTATCAGCCACACCAGGATTAAGTTCATTCATTTACCAACTGTTTTTCTCTTACTAATATAAATTAGGAATCGTAGAAGGATTACTTGATGCAGACAGGGGCGGACCAACTTGATTTTTTAGGGTGTAGGTCTCAAAATAGATTTTTTGTTACTGATTCCATGGCAAAAAATGACATTATGCTAAAAAAAATTGTTTAGTAAAACACACCTCTTTTTCGCCTAAAACACGCCCCTTTTACGCCTTGATGTACGTATCTTAGTTTAATAGGAAATGACTCAACCTCTAGTCATTGTAAGAGCATTTTAAAGTCAATAAAACACTAAACTGTTTAATGTATAGTATGGTGGGGTGAGATGGGATACCTTTAGCACATAATATCTAAATATCTGAATGGTGTTTAAAACAGTTAACAACGGTTTGTTGGAGTCAAGAGTTTAAAGTTCTTTGTTTACTAACAAATAGGATAAGAAAATAGAATAAATAGCTGCCTCATTTTACCCCACTTTACTTTAATAAAAGTAATTATATAATTTTTTAATATATATACTTTTTTTTTATTGGGGCAGGGACTGTTTCCTGCCCTACCATGATGTCCGCCACTGGTTTTTAAATTAATCGCATTTTCATATCAACATTACTTACCAGGTGTTACAGCTTACATGGTCGTGGCTTTGATATGGAACTTCAACCGAGCTCTCACGTTAATGGTGATATGGCTTGTAGTGGTAGCATACAACATCTATGCTTTCATACGAGATTATTTTGGGGATGATCTAATGCCTTACCTTAAGCCTGTGTATAAGACAGTCAACAAAAATATGTTCTGGTTACAATGGTAAGTTTTATGGCGGGAATCTTTAAAGGAATATCTAATTTTAAATATGCCACTCTGTTATTAGGATTATTATATTTTGGCTAAAACAGTATTAACCTTTTTTATTTTATTTTTTAAATGTACTATATTCTTAAAACAGTAAAAAACTTTAGTAATAATGGTTTTAGTGGCACGAATTTTGATTCTGATTGTACTAAAATTGATATAACAAAGTTATTTTGTTGAATTTTTTTGATTAGTTATTGTACTTTAACCTGTAGTTTAGTATTTGTTCGCGCATGACGGTTATGCAACCTCATTCTGCTGGGTAAACATCTCTATGTAATTAATGCCAATATTGGTGACTTTTTGATATGTGTAACCTCGATTGTAGTGAAAATATAACACTCAATTTAGTTTAGCTTAGCAGTTAATGTGCATAACATGCATGTCACATTGTTTTTCTAATCGATATTAAAAACTATGTTATTTGAAAGAACATATATAAACCAACAACAAAGAATTGTTTTTACTGCTTAGTAATAAATGATATAGTACTGTAGGGTGAGATAGCACACACATAATATCTAAATATCCTGATTATGTTTATGTATTATGTTTAACAACATATAAGTATTATGTTTAACAACAATGGCATATAAAAGCTGTGATGATACAGTCTTATAAATCTTTGAATGTTCTTTGTTTACTACCAAATGGGACGAGAAACAGAATGAAAAAGTCTCCCATCCCACCCTACTATACACATTATTTCTTTACATTGTCAATTTCTAGGGTTTTTGTTGCATGTGTGGTGGGGGGCTTGGCTACATGGATTGCGATAGACACTTCAAAACGACCGGAACAACTTATTTCTGGCGCTGGATATTTGGTTTTCTTGTTCATTTTATTTCTAACCTCAAAACACCCAGAAAGGGTAGGTGCTGTATTAAATCAGGGGTGATTAACTATTAGGGCCATTTCATTGCATATTTTTCACTGCCTGCTGGATCTTTTTTTGGTTCTTAATATGTACACCAAATTTAATAGAATTTGAACAATACTTGCCAAAAAATGAATTAATTATGAGTTAGTAAAAATTTTGTGACACTTGCAAACCAGTTGTAAAGCATACTGATGTGCTGTGGCATGCTCCTTGCCCACCATCTAAACACAATTTGATATTTCTGTATTAGAGAAGCCACAGATTTATTTTCTATTCTATATGGATGGGGTCCTGTCGCAAGATGCTTGGGACGGTTAGGATTATTGAGTCAATATAATATTAATAACTTTAGATGTCTCCCTGATTACAGTAGCAAAGATTGTAGAATATTTAAACAATAAGACAGTTTATGGTGACAAAACAACAGATGTTAAAACACACTTATTGTTAAAAACATATTTACATTTTTTTTTGAAAGAAGCATGGTAAGCCTTCACCATTTGTGTTTAAATATTTTCAAGTTAAACTTCTTTTGCAAATCAAAATGTGTGTAAAGGTTTAATTTCTTTATCAACAGGTTCGATGGAGGCCTGTCTTCTGGGGTTTATTGATCCAAGTTTGCCTTGGAATGTTTATCCTTCGTACACAAGCGGGCTTTGATGCTTTTAACTGGTTGGGAAATATTTTTCAAACTTTTATCAACTATGCAGATGAGGGAGCTCGATTTTTATATGGGGATGATTTTGCTGACCATTATTTTGCAATGAAAGTGAGTGTCCACTGATGTATGTATTATATATTTAAAAATATTTGAACTTTATATGAGAACTCAAGTTTAGTTTTGTATGTACTATACATCTGAAAGATTTATGTGTTATATATCTGATATCAACACTATTAGCAAACCTATTAATGCTGTCTTCTAGTTGACATAATAACATTTTTTTGATTAGGCATTGTAGGCGTATGTGTCCTAGTGCAAGACACTTAACGAGAATTGCTCCAACCCAGTGGTCACTAATTGATTGTCCAAATTGTCAGACGTACAAAATAAAACAATCACTCATAAAGTTACACATAGGATATTTGTAAATTTGCATATAGTATATGAAACAGAACATTTGTGTTTCTATTTTATTCCATGTGGGTAAGGCCCCACAGCGTGGCACGCCATGGGCTCTAGGATTTAGGCCACAATTGACCCATTACCCCAACACCTAGGGTGCTACTGCATGGACCTGAACATCCGTCACCTATTAACCAAGTTACATTCGTTCATCCATCTAAATAGAGTTGACAATGGTTTTCTGATAAACCTTTCCCTATAAATATATGATCGAAAAAAAAACATAAAACTAATTCACATTCCTTCCCTTTAGGTTCTGTCCATTGTTATTTACTTTGGAGCTTTTATATCAGTGATGTATTACATTGGAGCAATGCAGTGGCTGATATTTAAGATTGCTTTTCTCATGCAAATCACACTCGGGACTTCCGCAACTGAATCCATGGTGGCAGCAGGTATGAGATGTAATAATAATTACAATTATTTTAATACATTCAACCAAAGTAATACCTTAGTTTTATAAATGCGATTAAGTATTTAGGTTGTGTGGTCCTTTTTGTGTGTTTTTGTACTTTGAGGTACTAGGTTCAAAGTTCACAGTGGGCGGTTGATATGTGTGCCTGGCTCCAATCCTATGACCTCAGGAAAAACGATATGCGTAAGAGTTAAAATAGGGGCTATATCATACGTTTAGGCACAGTTTGATTACCAACACAGCTTTTACCTTGTAAGTGTAATGTGTTTATACAGACAGAGCTAAAATTCACCACTTTAATCAATCGTTTTTTTTATGATTGACACTTATGTTTGTAGTAACTGCACTTTAACAATGTAAACAATAGAATTTGTTAAAATTTAAACAATAAAAATGACATGTATACATAAAACCTCACCTATATAGAATAAAACGTAATTGCTAACAACACATTAAGGACCAACGTTTTGGCTTAATTTTTGTGTATTACCTTTTTAAAGCACCAGATTCGTACTGTATTTCTTTACACAAGAATCGTCTATAAGCACCAGATCAGGGTCAGATTCAAGGTATCTAACAGTCAACAAAAACATATTTAGCTCAACAATTTCGTTACCCTTTTGGTCAAAAAATCATTTCTATTTTGCAGGAAACATATTTGTGAGCATGACCGAATCTCCATTGCTTATTCGGCCTTATATAAATGACCTTACCACATCTGAACTGCATGCTGTTATGACTGCTGGCTTTGGAACAATTGCTGGAAGTGTGTTGGGTGCTTATCTAGGTTTTGGGGTGAGTGTTATAGTTATAGTATTGTAATTGCATATATCATATGTGTGTCTTTTTTTAAACGTAATATTTAAAACTTTCGTCCAGTTTAAAATATAATTTAAGGTTTTTTTTAATATTTTTAAGATGACCTATGAAAGCTATTCACACACTCATAAAGGTTGTTTTGTAACTTTCAAGTCTATTTATTCATATTTCACTCTGACTTTATGGTTTATAGTATACCAATAACACATAGGTGTTTGCAAGCCATAAAATCAAAGTAGTAAACTTTCTAAGCTATTTTAATGTTAACGATCTAATAAGCTGTTTCCATAACCTGCATTTGCTAAAATGCGGCATTGAATCACAATTACAAAACCGGTTTATTCCAGATTAAAGCGGTATACGTGATCATGGCGTGCTTCATGGCTGCACCTTGCGCACTCGCTGTGTCAAAACTTGTTTATCCCGAAACAAAGAAATCAAAGTTTTTATCGTATGAGGGTTTGGTGGTAGAAAGCGAGTGAGTATTTTGTTTCTATGTAATCAGTGAACCATGGAATGAACATTTTTACTTATTTTTTATTAAATTCCAAAAAAATATACCATGTGTGTTCTGTTTCAAACACAGTTATACCATGTGTGTTCTGTTTCAAACACCTCGTGCTCGTTTATGAGTTACCACATATGTAACTATAACTATTAGATGGTTAATTTTTTTAATTTTAGTTAAAATATCCTATTTATTTTCAGTGGTTATCGTAACATTGTAGAAGCTGCTTCAGCTGGAGCTTCACAAGCTATTCCTGTTGTTTTAAATGTCGGTGCAAATCTGATTGCATTTATTTCACTTTTAGCTGCAGTTAATGGCTTTCTTAATTGGTTTGGGGGTCTCCTTAATTGCCCTGAACTAAGTTTTCAGGTAAAATTTGCTAATTTAACTGTGCCAAGGTTTATAAATATGAATGAATGTAATATACTTTATCCTCGCATGGCCAGAAAACGACAGTCGTTATAACACGAGTGTTTAAACACCATGTGCCAGCTTACGAGTTACCATTTATGTTACTTTTTAAATGATTAAGCATGAATGATAATTTAAACAACCCGTTAGTGACTACTGGGTTAGAGCAATTGCCATTAAGTGTCTTGCCTAAGGACATACGCCCACAATGGCAGCGGCAACAAGCCTTGAATGAATGAATGAATGAATGTCCGGCGCCGTGGCATAGTAGTTAGAACGCCTGCCTGTAACCATTAGGTAATGGGTTCAAGGCTCGTCGCTTCTACCATTGTGGGCGTATGTGTCCTTGGGCAAGACACTTAACGACAATTGCTCCAATCCAGTGGTCACTAATGGGTTGTCCAAATTATCAGCCATACATAAAAAAAATAAAAAAATCCCCCCCAAAAAATAATCACCCACAAAGTAACATACATGGTAACTCGTAAGCTGGCACGAGGTGTTAAACCCGTGTGATAACGACTGTCGTTTTCAGGCCACGCGAGGATAAAGTAAGTTACATTCATTCAAGCCTTAAACCTGTAAACTTCAGATTAGAGGCAGACACGCTAACCATTGCACCACGGTGCAGACATGATAAATACAATTCTATTTAGAGTTAATTTTGTGTCTTTGGTAATTTTAATCAACAGATAGCTTAAAATTTAAACATTCTTTATAACTTTTTAACCACATTTGTGTAATTTTAGATGATATGTTCATATGTGTTTATGCCGATAACTTTCTTAATGGGGATCTCCTGGACAGATTGTTTCAAGGTATAATTTATTATTATTATTTTAAATTTGACTTTGCTGTTAATTATAATTTAGATTTAATCATGCAAATTTAACAATGTAGTTCGTTATTTTAATTTTATATTTTTTGTAAAAAAATTTCTGTCATATGCTCTATAACTGCATTATCCTACAGTTAAGAAATATTTATAAAAAAACAACATTTTTTCAGTGTGCAGAGC
Organism: Ciona robusta; assembly: GCF_009617815.1. Lineage (NCBI taxonomy): Eukaryota > Metazoa > Chordata > Ascidiacea > Phlebobranchia > Cionidae > Ciona > Ciona robusta. Next base: position 4,222,449 of record NC_143246.1, read on the forward strand.
TTATTGGGTCCAAGATTTTCTTGAATGAGTTTTACGCTTACGAGGCACTTTCTGACATGCTACAAATCCGAGACACTGGTACTGTACCCCATGTTGACCCTGTGACTGGGGTGGTTTACTGGGTGGATGAAAGATCTGAAGCAATCGTTACTTACGCATTATGTGGGTTCGCTAATGTCAGCTCAGTTGGAATCATTTTAGGAGGGTTAGGTGAGTCATGGATGATATTGTTCGACGGTGTACCACAGTTGGTTACCACTCCTGCCTCTAACCCAACGGTAATAGGGTCAAGGCTCTTCGCTGCTATCATTGTGGGCGTATGTGTCCTTGGGCAAGACACTTAACCTCAATTTGCTCCAACCCAGTGGTCACTAATGGGTAATTATTGAAATTATCAGCCACACATAAAAAATTAAAAAAAATAATCACCCACAATCAGTGGCGCAGCCAGGGGGGTTTAGGGTGACGCAACCCCCCCCCACTTTCAACCCCCCGAAAAAAAATTATTTAAAAAAAAGTTAAAAAAAAATATTTTAACAATTCTTCTGATTAAACCCCCCCCCCCTCTTATTTTTTTTCTGGCTGCGCCACTGCCCACAATGTGACTTGGTAACTCGTAAGCTGACACGAGATGTATGAAACATAACACCTCATAGTACAGAGACTTACTTGCAAAACCCAATGTTTTGCAGATGAAACGTTGTCACTTTAAGAACACAAAACAATAACAATTGCTAGAAGTTCTCAAATGTATTTGTTATAATTGTTTCTTTTTCATATGAAAGGTATCATGGCTCCTCACAGAAGAGGAGAGATGGCTAAGATTGTGATCAGAGCTTTGATAGCTGGAATATTTGTCAGTCTTCTTAATGCTTGTGTTGCTGGTATGTATTGCTATATTTACCTTAACATATTTAATTTTTTAGCTTCATGTACAATTTGTGTAGCTTATTTACCTCATGCTTTTGTTCAACTATAAAAATGGGTGTCTTCTTTAGAGGACACATATGATATACAGTATTGATAAACCTCATGCTCATTGTCAAGTTATAACACGGACTTCTCAAACACATAACATATATGATGTATTCATACACCTCATGCATACTGTAGAATTTTAACATAGTTGTCTTCTTATATATACCATACACACAAGGTGTATTCATAAAACTCATGCTTATACTGTCGAGTTATAACATGGTTGTTTTCTTATATACCAGCCACACATGATGTATTTATACACCTCATGGTCACTGTCCAGTTATTACATGGGAGTCTTCTTTTACACCAAACAAACATGGTGTTTTCATACACCTTGTACTCACTGTCCAGTTATAACATAGGTGTCGAGTTACAACATGGGTGTCTTCTTGAACACCAAAAACACATGATGTATTCAAACACCTCATGCTCACTGTAGAGTATAAGATGTGTGTTTTCTTATCCAATAAACACACACGGTGTATTTATACACCTCATGCTTACTGTTAAATTATTACATGAGTGTCTTCTTACACACCAAACACACTTGGTGTTTTCATACATCTCATGATCACTGTCAGGTTATAACATTGGTGTATTCTTAAAAACAAGACATAAACGGTAAATTCATACACCTCGTACCCACTCTCAAATCATACCATGGGTGCTTTTCTTACATCATATCAACTCCTTCCAAATTTGTGTTTCAGGTTTCCTTTACGTACCAGGAGATATATTTTGTGATAATATGCTTGCTACAACTAACTGGACCCGTACAGATCCAGACCGACTCTGGCAATGTTGTTCAACGGTGGTTTTTCCAATGTAAGCATTACGTGTCCATTTCCCAGCGTTATGTTTTGGTAACAATTTCTAAAAAAAACAGGGGTATAAAACTTTTAAAATCCATTAAGTCTCAATTGTGGAAACTTGTAAGCGGGCCAAGGTGTTAAACAGAACATCCGTGTTATAACGACTGTCGTTGCACCGCCGCGTGAAGATAAATAAGTTATAGTATAGAGTGGGAGAAGACGGGACGCCTTTGGCACATAATTTCCAATTATCCTGATCGTATTTTAAACAGTTAACAACGGTCTTTGGAAGTCGTGAGGACATGGTTTGATATTTCTTTGAATGTTCTTTGTTTACTACTAAATGGGCAAAAAAACAGAATGAATACGTCTCCCATCTTCCGCCACACTAATAAATGAAGGTCGAAAATATACAAAAAAAAACGACAAGACAGGTGGAAACAGTAAAACAACAGTCGTTATATCACGCCAATGGATAAAATATTCAAAAATTATAATGGGATTTTTTCATTGCAGTTCACCAGACACAGAAGCTTGTCATAATTGCTGCGCGTATGATTGGGCGTCAACGTTGTACCAGATTAATTGCACCAATGTATGCATGTAAAAGCACGCAAGAGTTCCTTTTTTCTTCACCTTTGTGCATAAAATCATCGTTGCATTTTCCAATGTTAAAAGCCCGTACATTGAACAACAGAATACATGGAAAATTTTAGTATGTCTTGATGCGTATAGTTGTAGTTTACTGGTATTTTCGTCGTTACATTTTCATCATCGTACATGGTTCAATGTTAAAAGCTTGCACATTGAACAATGAAGTACATGGAAAGTTTAAGTATATTTTGAAGTGTATAGCTACAGTTTCTTGGTAGTGTTTTTGTTTAGAATTTTCTACTTCAGCACTTTAAGTAATCTTTTATTTCAAAGAATCACCAGATCAGCAATTTCCCGAAATGACATTGTTGTGTATAACTCAAGAGTTTTATGTTTACATAATCCGTGTATCGTGTGAATTGGCATACGTGTAGCATATCTTTACACTGCTAACAGAACAGAACTTTTAGGCATCTCTACAAAAACGTTAGCGAAAAACATATTACTAAAATATTGAAGAGAATGGAAAATTCGGGAAAACGACGTCGTCAAAACACGCTATGTGCTGGATAAAAATACTAGGAATTGCATCAGATAAAAAGCGTGCTTGGGTGAATTGAACCTATAACCCTTGGTGAATACGCATTACAGTCATATAGTGCGGAGGGGAAGATGGGACATCTTTTCATTCTTTTACTTTTTCATTCCATTTGGTAGTAAACAAAAAACAATCAAAGAAATATAAAACCACATTCTCGCGACTACCATAGACCGTTGTTAGTTGTTTAAAACACGGTCAGGATATTTGAATATTCTATGCTAAAAGTGTCCCATCTTACCCCACCCTACAACACATTACAAATAACATTCAGAATGCCGAAGTGCTTTTCTGTTGCACCTGCAAATTTTAAAACCCCGTCTACTAAGTTTATTTGCATACAGATCAACCAGTTTCTTCTTAAAATCCCCCTAATAGTCTGACGTGTCTCGGTGAGGTATGACGTTTTGTTTTTTTTGCCGACTATACTTGATGACGTCATGTCTGTGAACGTCATCGCCTTTCAAAAATCCGAAAACAGATAAATCGTATAAATATGCGAATTGTGCCTTGAAACTGGCACAGTATGTATATATCGGTACGGGCGTACGGCCTATACTGTAGTTGTAGTATATTATCGAAGGCCATTATGCGAGTTTGGCTAGACATAGTGTAATGGGAACCACGTAGCCCACAGCCAAAAACATTCAATATTTTGTGATACAACCAATTTAAAGCAATGAATGTAAAATATACAATGTAAACCTGGTTTGCAGACCCGTTTCGCTTTAGTTATGCATTAATTGTCGTTCGAAAAAATGCTTAAAAAGCATTTTGTTTCTAAACCGCAAAATGTTGAGTGCTTTCTCTTGCTGTAAGTCCGTATTTAGAATTAAAACCGACGCCAACGAAGGTCTAAACAAAACCGCACAGTCTTTGAAAGGTATGATTCGTATACGGTTTTGTGTTGCAAACAGATTTAACCGAAGTAAATTGTATTTTGTCAGTTTAGCAGTGTTTGCAGTTTGTCTTTATTTTAAACAAAAATCTTCTGCAAAGGTTACAATGGATTTACACAAAAGACGCCCTCAATATTTAAGTAGATTAACTTTTGCAGACTTTTGGAATTTGAATGTCTTGCTCTAGAAAACGGTTAGCTACGCCTTGGTGATTTTACTTTCTCCGGCACACTCTGACTGTGGTTGCAGCAGAAGCAGACCTGATTTTCTGCTTCGTTAAATTTGGTTTACTTTTACGTTGCAAGGGATTTAAACTCATTTCTCAAAAGTTGAGGTTTCATACTTACCGTGTTTTCGTGTGCGCAGTGCTAGATTTTCGATAAGTAAAATATATAGTTAGTCATCTCTGACGTCAGTTTTAGCTACAATGGAAAAACATGACGTAAGCAGTCATACGTCACTCGAGAGGTCACCCGAGGTCACATTGTCGCCGAATAATGTTCCAGTTGGCGAAAAACAAGTGGGATTTTTGAACGAAGCATTTTTGGTAATATACTTTTACCATTACTATACAAGCCAGTCAAATACAGTGGTTTAATCAATATACCTATACCTTTATCTGTGTTTCGTGGCCGCTGGCGTATCCGTTTAATAAGAACATGCCTATCTGCTTTAGATAAGCCACCTCTGTAAAAACATGCCTTCTGCAATGGCGCTTGCCTCAGTTCAATATTAAAATCGTTGCTGTTTGTACACACCCCGTATAGTATAGTAGGGTGGGGGAAGATGGCACACTTTTTAACTCTATTTACTCGTCCCAGTTAGTAGTAAACAAAGAACATTCAAGGAATTATAAAACTATATCCTTACGACTTCCATGAACCGTTGTTAATTATTTAAAACACGATCAGTATATTTGGATATTTTGTGTTTAAAGTGTCCCATCTTCCCCACCCCACTATATAGCCGTACTAGGACCAGATTTAAATCGTTTATAAAACATGTTCAACCGTAAAGAAAATCTAAATTTGACGATCCAATTTTTTTGTAAATAAGTCTAATTTTACATGATTGGTGTTGCGTACGGATGTGTCTGCATTTTAAAACACATTTCGAAGCCGACTATCTTATATGGTATTATGGGCGGAGACGGGAGACCTTTAGCAAATAATATCCAAATGTGTTTTAAACAACTAATAGCGGTATATTGGAGTCGTGCACGAGGATACGATTTAATAATATTGTGATCGTATTTTAAACAATTAACAGCGGTCTACAGGAGTCATTCGCATACAGTTTAATAGTTCTTTGAATGTTCTTTGTTTACTACCAAATAGGACGAGAAAATAGAATGAACAGGTGTCCCATCTTCCCCACCCTTCTATATGTAAATTGCAATGCAAAGATTTAAGCTTAAAGTTAAAAGAACCAATTAAATTTTCAAATTGATTTCTTAATGTAATCAAAAAACTAGCTGTAAGTCGGTGACGTTTCGTATGTATTTTGGCAAAAACAACTGAAGGTTTTTTTTAAACCAATTGGCGACTACTTGGTCGGAGCAAATGACCGTTAAGTGGCTTGCCAATGAGAAACTCCTTGCCATAGTTACTTATAAAAACTAGCTGTTATAAAAACATTACGTGCTTGAAGGCTCATTGCGTTTCAACCAAGAGTTTTGCATACCCTTCATAATCTAAAACTATAATAATGACGTTATAAAAAATAATAATAACGTATATGGGGGTTAGATGGATACCGTTAGGACAAAATATCCATATTTTCTAAAACAGCAACGCTCTTTCGGAGCCGTAAGGATACGTTATATAATTCTGTAAATATTCGTAATTCACTGCCAAATGGGAATTTCAATGAGAAATAACACATTGAACATTTTACTCTTTCCTGCTACATTTTAAAATGTAGCATACAGAAAGCATCTAATTAGTAGCGAACGTGCGACTTGATCATTGACAATAATAAACATTGTATAAAACTAGCGCACATTCCACTATAGCTGACCCCATTGTAGTATATACAAAAAGGTAACGTTCTTTTTTCACACAGAGTGATGCGGTTGGCCATAATGAGAATGGCATTGAAACTGGAGAACTACCGAGTGCGAAAAAGAAAGTAAGTTGAAATATACTCGGCAAAATGATTTGAATGAATGATTGTAACTTGATTACCCTCGCGCGGCGGAAAAAACGACAGTTGTATATAGTAGGCTGGGAAGACGGGACACCTTTAGTACATGATATCCAAATACATGTATTCTGATCGTGTTTTAAACCAAAAACAATGGCCGGTGGGGGTCGAGAGATACGGTTTCATGATTCTTTGGATGTTGTTTGTTTAACTATCAAATGAGCCGGGAAAATAGAATGAAAAGGTGTCTCATCTATAACAAATTATTCGTTTTAATTAAATTCGTAACATTGTAGAATTGTATTCTGTGCTAAAATTCGCTTCCAAGGTAAAAATTCCGTTTCTGCTGTTGTAAATTTAGTTTCGTATGATAAGATTAATATGGAATGTTTTTATATGTGTTAAAATGATGGCGGTGATCTTTGAATACATCGGTTGATTTAGCTTACTATAAATTAAGGTATACTCGGGAAGACTGGATAATGGAAAAATTACACAATTTCATTTAATGCAATGTAATTATCCTTTTTTGCAATATTTCCACACCCAAGCTGTTAAAGTTTGCCGATAGCGCACTGAGTCATCTAGCGGTTAAGTACTTTTGTAAAATAATTTGACAACGAAATGAGTCGGCATTAATGATTATGTACCAAAGGTATAGGAAGTTTCTAAAATGTATGTTTTTAAATATTTTTACGTTTTGTCTGCTCCTAACGAAAATCGGCTGTAAAATTATTAAATAAACAACGACTACAACGCAAAGCGGTGTTTAATATAAATGGGTGGCGCGCAATGTTGTTAAATATTAACGATTTCACAAAAGTTTAATTTATAGTAAAGTCTAGTTAATGATTGAACACTATGTGAAGTATTTCTAGGGCGTGTAAGTTTCATTCATAAATAACCTCACGCTATTGGTTAATATTTTGGCGAGAAATTTAAGTAGTACAAAGGTAAAGTTTTATTTTATTGTAAAATATTTTTGAAATAAATAAGAGTTTTATTTAAAAATAATCAAACGAAAATTAAATTTTAATTTATGTTAAAAAAAAATTAAAAAAGAAAGTATTTTTAAATTTTAAGGGAAAAACTGAATTTCCATTTGTTTTTTGTCCCCCTTTAAAGCACAACACGTGTGTAGTAAAAGTGACGTCATACCAGCCGGTTCGATAAACGCGCAATTCGTGCTTTAAAACTGGTCTCGAATTTTAGCGCGAACGTTTCGAAATTGGCGGGGTAGAATCTTTTTGTTTACGAGAATACAGGCTTGTGGTATTTTACCAGAACCAGAAGGAAGTATAGTAACATTCTAAACTTGAGTGTTCCGTATTTGGCCGAAAAATCGAAATCCTATGCGACGAAACGCATGTAATTCAATATAGCCAAGTTCCAGTAATCAGTCATAGATTAATAGAAGCCGTACAGTTGGATTATTAAAACAAGAAAAACTTAAATTTTATGATAATTACAGCCTTTAAATGGTTTAAAAATTGGTTTACTTTGTTTTAGTGTAAACGTTTAGTTCCTATATTTTTTATAGTTGTCTCTGGTTGGATTTGCTATTTATGAATGAATGAATGAATGTAACTTACTTTATCCTCGCGTGTCCGGAAAACGACAGTCGTTATAACGCGGGTGTTCATACACCTCGTGCCAGCTTACGAGTTACCATGTACTTTCTAACGCTTTAGCCGTCAAAGCCGTGTTTACATGAAAGTACCTACTGTTAACTCCACAGCACTATCTCTGAAAGTAGCTTGTAAATAAACCAAATAACAACCGCTATGAGCCGAGTGCGAAGGGTGTCAGGCCCCGTACCATCCTGCCACAACGAAGCCAAATATTCTGTGGATTTCTTCGCAAAACCAAATCTTCCAACGTCAGTGGAAGATCTTTGCGCCGCTGAAGAGGCTGACTTGAACGAATCAGCCCTACCTCTACTGCCCCCTAATGGAAATAATGGCCGAGACTCGTTTATCGTCAACATTGGAGACCCAAATGAAGATAGTTCTGGTTTTTCCTCATTTTCCTCCAACAGGGTTAGGAAACTTACAATTCTTACATTATTTCAAAAAAATTTTACATTCGATTTTTAATTTCTGTCCGAAACACCCATGTCTGCTGTAGTTCCCCTCATTTTCTTCTAACAAGGTTAAAAAATCTAAAATTTCTACATTCTATTAAAAAAAAATTTAAAATTCATTTTGCAATTTCTTTCCGAACTCCTATGACCGTTATACGTCACTGAATGTAGTTGGTGGTATGATGTCCATAGTTTGTATAGTGTCTGTTGTTTCATCCCTGTTTAACCTACTTGATTTCAGTATGTTATGATTGTAGCAGTGCTCTTATTATAACAAGTCATAAAACATGTACATTGACTGTATTGACTTAGTTTAAAGTTGTGAACTCCGGCAGGGCTACAATTAATTGGTTTAAGAATAAATTATGCCAGAAGATAATTTGGTAGGTTATGGCACTTATATTAAAAGATGCTTCGATTTAGATTTTATCAGTCATGTGTAATCCTTATTGTTTGGACTTCTAAAGTTTAGTTTTGCAAAATTTGATGTATATATATTAACTTCTTTATGTGTTTTATACAATGTTTATATATTATAGGCCTATAGTCTTTATAGTTAATAAGATTTTATTGTTTGATGGGATTTAAGGTTTTCTTCGTTTTGTTGTATAGAAATATAAACAAACGGAAATTTATTTGTGCAAAAACCAAGGGAACAATTTTATGGTTGTGTCAGAACCTTTTACGGCCATGTTTGTCAATAGGTTACGCAAGATATGTGTGTTTAGATGGTGAAATCATTTAAACAAACAGTCTGTATTTTTCCGCTTCTGTTTCATGATATTTAGCCAGCAAAGTAGTTAGTATGTCTGCCTTAAGCTCTGAGTTTACGTATTGAAAGCTCAATGCTGTTACCAATGTTGGCGTCGGAGTCCTTGGTAAAGACACTTAACAGCAATTTGTCCAAACCATTAGTCCTTGTTGGTTGTCTAAACTCTAAATTTTCAACCATATAATACAAAAATTATTCAAAATTCCCTCCCAAAAAAATTACTTAAAAATTTACATAAATTGCCCAGTTACTGGAAAATGAATAATATACATTATTTCATTTGATTATCTTACAGTCGGACGAAGCAGATTCAAATTCGACAGGAGTGGATTCAAGCCAGAAAAAGTTGATGTCATCACCTGACGCCTCCAAGATCGAGATGAACAAAGATGACGACAGCGATGACGAAATGGATTTTGTGCAAACCAATCCTGTTTTACGGTATTTTTTTATCTATATATTTATAGTAGGGTGGGGATTCCTGGGGAAGATGTTACACCTTTTTATTTGAATTTCTCATCCCATTTGGTGGTAAACAGCATTCAAAGAATTATAAAACTGTATCCTCACAACCCAAATAGACTGTTGTTAACTGTTTAAAACACGATCAGGATATTTGGATAATATATGCTATTATATGCTATAGGTGTCCCATCTTACTTACCCCACAGTACTATACACTCTTTTTTTATATAGAAATTTTTATACTTTTTGAAATTTATGTTTTTTTAGCTATTTATCACCTTCAAATTATAAAACCTGTAACCTATAGATAAATTATTGTAGATGTTTTAAGGTGGCATACTAAATATTTCCACCTTAGGGCACCTATATTTTTAAAAAGAAATTGTTGTTCATTGAAGTCGTTTCCATGGACACTTATACATCAGTATTTGAATATACTGTTGTTAAATCCAAAATGTATATTGCTAAATAAATGGCTCGCCTGTTAGGGGTTGACTTGTATTGCGACCAGGCTTTTTTAACAATTCAATTGTACTATGTTTTTATAACTTGAAGCCTGTTTTAAATTTTCTTTCTTATCTTTTCTACCATAACTAAAAACACAAATAAAGCCTTTTATTACTTTTATTATTAATATATTAAGTAGGCCCATTCTTGCAAATAACCAAATAGCCTACCCAAACAAAGTGTACGTCAAACGATGTCAATATTTTTTTTGTTTTTTTAACACTTTTATTTAATTTGGTATTTCCAGCTACAATTAATCACATTATGACATCACAGGTGTATTGTTTTACCAATCGAAATGTTTTCAAAGTTTGTAACACTCAATAAAAGACTCATTCTCCTCATATTTGGTGCTTGCCTTGCTTTGGGTAAGTAGACAGTTGAGTTTTTTTTTTTTCTAAACCTTTATATTTAATATTTATGTACAAAGTTTGTTTAATAGGTTATATAGTAGGGTGGGGAAAGATAAGATACCTTAAGCACATAATATCCAGATATCCTAATATTCCTAATTCTGTTTTAAACAATTAACAACAGTATGTGTGAGTAGTAAGGATAAGGTTTCATAATTCTTGGAATTTTCTTTGTTTACTACCTACTAGAATGAGAAAATAGAATAAAAAAGTGCCCCAACTTTTCCCACCTCACCCTACTATATTTGTTTATGTAAAAAATCCTTGTTTTTTGTATCCTAGATTCCTAATTATTCTCTATATTGTGATTTTAATATAATATAATCCAATTAGTAGTCAATTATAAAACACATTTATAAATTAAATAAATTCTAATTGTTACAAAAACATTTTCTATAAAAATCTTTAATATAATATACAAATACTTTTCACAGGTGTAACAGCATACATGGTTGCCGCTTTAATAACCAACTTTCAACGTGCTTTAACTCTTCTTGTAATATGGCTGGTGGTGGTGGTGTACAACATGTACGCTCTTCTTCGTGATAATTTTGGTGACTCAATTACTCACCACATGCGTCCTGTGTTTAAATCTTGTGGAAGGAACATGTTCTGGATCCAGTGGTATGTGTGGTGGTATAGTAGTTTTGGGTATATACTATATATTTATATACCATATTTTATTGTATAGTAGGGTGGGAGAAGATGGGACACCTGTTTATTCTGTTTTCTCGTCCCATTTGGTAGTAAACGACTCCCTCGTGTTATTTTATTTCCGACATCTTATTTCCATTTCCCGATAAAGTCTTGCTGGATTGCGGAAGATACGTCAGAAATAGGACACGTTTTTATACCAGATGGGCCACTGAAATATAATTTTCATTTTTTATTATGCCTGGTAGCAAAAATAACAAAGTAATTGTAGTTATATTGAATTGAAACTTAGGGTCTACTGTACAAAAAAACCCTTAAAAATTGAATTGTTGTTTAAAAAAACTGTACATTCAAGTTTGTGTAATAAACTTCAAACATATTTAGTATTGTTTCCCATTGAATGTTTGTTTACTTTCATTACTCAACCACTGAGCTGATTTTATTGATATTTTTGGCCGATTTAAACAATTTCTGAGATCATCCATGTTAAATTTGAACAGTGTTTAAGTTTCCACAAAATAAAAATTTAAAAAAAACTTTCCAGGGTTTTTGTTGCATTAGTGGTGGCAGGCTTGGCTACATGGATTGCGATAGACACCTCAAAACGTCCGGAACAACTTATTTCTGGCGCGGGATATTTGGTTTTCCTATTCGGATTGTTCATCACTTCAAAATATCCTAGTCGGGTCAGTTTACCGCTTACGCAAATCCTATATGCGTGCTTCCTGTGTTAGAGCACTGGGTTGGAGTTTTGATAGGAAACAACACGCGTGCCATACTGTTGTGTGGGATTTTATTGTGGGATTTTATTAAATAACTTTGCCAGTAGACCCAGCAGGAATGCAGCAATTTGAATAGGATCACATTTTGAATGTTTGCATTCATTTCCTATGTATAGTAAACAACACATCAGATAATTCTCTCTCTCTCTATATATATTATGTACAGTTTAATACATAATATAATGTAGCTACCTATTTTCAATCCTGTTACTACCAAGGGGAAGTATTTTAGTTTCCCATGTAATTATTTTAAATAGGGAAAATATCTTTTACTATTGTTAACTAAGTAAGTGTGGAATAAATCTTATTAAAGAGACACTAGGCCCTAGGCTTAAGTGATCTGACATTTATTAAATTGGTTATTACACCAAAATGACTTCATTATTACATGTAGTAGTTTTCCTATATTAAACTAACTTTTTTATATGGAAACCCCATGCAACATGACGTGTTTATAAGACTCTTCAGCTCATTATTACCCCAAAATAACTCTTATTATAGTAGCATGGGGGAAGATGGGACACCTTTAGCACAGAATATTATAATATCCTGATCGTGTTTTAAACAGTTACCAACGGTCTATAGGAGCCGTGAGGATATGGTTTTATAATTCTTAAAATGTTCTTTGTTACTACCAAATGGGACGAGAAAATAGAATGAAAAATGCCCCTTTCCCTCTTTCCCCCACCCTACTATGTAAATATATATATATATTTTATATAGAAGCATGGTAACCCACTATTTCCTTTGTTATAAAGAAAATCACCTGTCACTTACAGGTTATTTGGAGACCTGTGTTTTGGGGGTTGTTTATTCAAGTTTGCCTTGGAATGATCATCCTTCGTACACAAGCTGGTTTTGATGCTTTTAACTGGCTTGGTAGTTTAGCACAGACTTTTATCAACTATGTAGATGCCGGGGCTTCGTTTGTGTTTGGAAAGAACTATCTGGACCATGCTTTTGCTTTCAAGGTTTGTTTCCAATGTTAATGGTTTTCTGCCATAATACTGGATATAAGGATTATGGTTTTTAGACCATGGCGTCCCAAACTTTTTGACCCCTTTTTAAATAATTTTAATATCCCAAAATTGTGTGTGCATTTTTTTTAGTATGTATATATATATTATTGGGAATAATAAAATGCATTATTTTTGTAAAATTTGATACTTTACTCCCCAAACTTTTTTGACCCTCTTTTGTTATCTTAAATTTCGCGACCTTTTATGTTTAATCGTAATTAATAGTATAATATATGCAGTACTTTATGTAAAGTTGGTAGTTTGGAAGGTTTAGATTGCTGTTTAGTTCAATTAGAAATTTACTTGTAAAATGTTTAGCTGTAACTTCAAACTTATAAAGTTACTTTTTGCTGATTTTTAGTAAAATCCTTCATACAAATGTAGTCACATCGCATTTAATTTGCTAATACTTGTAAGTTTGGAATACTGACAGTGTCAAAGAATTCTTAAACAAAAAATTAAGTAAAAAGTTTAAATAGAAGAATGTAACTGTATCACATTTCATCGTTTAATTAAAATGCTCTGGACTGTACATTTTAAGATTCAATCATGGTTTTTTTAGTTTTTTTTTGTAAAATATTTATATAGTTATACAATTATTTTTATGCAGGTGCTTCCTATAGTCGTTTACTTCTTTAATTAAAACGCTCTGGACTGTAAATTTTAAGATTCAATCATGTTTTTTTGTAAAAAATTTATTTAGTTATAAAATTCTTTTGTAGGTGCTTCCTATAGTCATTTACTTCAGTGCGTTTATTTCCATCCTGTATTACCTTGGAGCAATGCAGTGGCTCATATTCAAGATAGCTTGGCTTATGCAGATGACATTAAACACATCGGCTACTGAATCTATGGTAGCAGCAGGTAAGAGAAAACAATGCTGGCATGTTGGGACTTGGGATATTATACAAACTTTTTTGTAAGGGAAGCGACAAAATAAATTAGTTTTTTACTTGAGGTTTCGGTAATAAATGCTGTTTAGCGGTCTTGGATGATAGTATTTTAATTTGTAGCTCAAAGGGGATACCGAAAAAAAATTAAAAGTTGTGTATTGATAGAAATGATCAAATGTGATCTAAAGATACCATCAAAGTTTCAAAAAACAAACAGCGAATAAAAAAAAGGGAAAAACATATGAGCTTTTCTATATTCATATACAAAATTTTCTCTTTTCTTTGGTATGCCACATTATGCTAAATGTTAAAATACCTGATAATACCAAAGAGTGAAGACTGTAAAATAGCATTTATTACCCAAATTCCGCTGCAAAGGTGAAAAGCCCTCTTGATGTTGTTTTTAGTGAAGCTACCTATTTAGTAGATTAAGGAAAAAAATAACCTGAGTAAATTTCCAATTAGGCATATGCTCTGAGCAAAAAAGCTGCACTCTTAAATAATTTGTGCCTATTTTATGGTCCTACCCAAAATTTACGCACAGTTTTAGTTTGATTTTTGGTCTTACTTGACTAGGTCAAAAAAGTCTTATATATAAAGTTAATCGATTGTTTTCTTTGCTAGGGAACATTTTCGTTGGCCAGACCGAGTCCCCACTACTGATCCGCCCTTATTTGGACGACCTCACCACATCTGAACTACATGCTGTAATGACTGCTGGCTTTGGAACAATTGCTGGAAGTGTGTTGGGTGCTTATCTGGGTTTTGGGGTGAGTGTAATGCAACATATGCATCTTTAGAGTCTTCCTTGAGCTACATTCAGTATAGTATTTTAAATTTTTTTTTAATAGAGAATAGGTTTTTATGCTTAATTTTGCAAAATGCCTTTTTTACAGCCTTTTGAATGAATCTATTTTATTTATTCTTTAGTAGCAGGGCAACGACAGTCTTTAATTCGAGTTATAATACAGTTGTTTTATTTTATACACCTTATCACTTCTTATGAGTTACGACATAAATTTGCTAATGAGTATTTTTGAATTTTTAATATCTTGAACCCATATCCTCAAGTGGCAGATGGCTACCTTTATACCATGGCACTTGGTTACCATTTATAATGTGATCAAACTTGTTGTTTTAGATACAAGCGGTATACGTGATCACAGCGTGTGTGATGGCGGCACCTTGCGCACTCGCTGTTTCAAAACTGGTTTATCCAGAAACAAAAAAATCGAAGTTTAGGTCTCATGCCGGCCTTCTGCTCGAAAAAACGTAATTAACTTTCTTATTCTCTTGTTGAAGTGCAATTACAGTTTTTTGTTATAACACGGGTGTTCTGTTTCATAGACCTGTGTCTGCTTACAAGTTACCACGTATGTAACTTTGTGGGTAAATTTTGGAACTTTTAGGTTTTATTTAATGAAAAGACACAAGCGCCCACAATGGTAGCAGCATTGAGCCTTGAACCAATTACCTCTAGGTTAAAGACACGCTAACCTTTGTGCCACGGCGCCGAAATATTGCCAATGATGATCCAGCCATGCTAATACTGAGAGAAAATTGTTTATTTTCCACTGAGTACAACTTTCTCATGATTCTGAGGCATTACCCAAACAGAAAAACTAATGTTTTTTTACTTAAAATCCTATCAGTAAATGTTTTTTTTAATATAAAAGTAATTTTTTTTTTTAATTTTAATATATTTTTTTAATATTTTTTTAATACTCAAATTTTTTTTATATTTAAAAAAAAATTAATTTTAATTTCTCGATATATTCTTTTACAGGGAACATAGAAATATTATAGAAGCAGCATTTGTTGGGGCTTCTCAAGCAATTCCTCTAGTGTTGAACATTGGTGGAAATTTGATCGCGTTTCTTGCTCTTCTTTCTGCTGTCAATGGCTTTTTAAGTTGGTTTGGTGGTCTCATGGATTGCCCACAGCTTAGTTTTGAAGTGAGTAAGTTTTAGGAAATATAGGACAGTGGGGTAAGATGGGATACTGTTTGCAGTTTGCACCAAAAGATCTCATATTTCGTGATCGTGTTTTGAACAATTAACAAAGCTCTTTCTGTAATTATTTTTTGTTTATTACCAAATTAATGGGGCAAGAAACGACAATAAAAACATTTACCATCTTACCCCCATTCTAATATAAATCTAGGCATCTGGTCTAAGGCACCAAACCTGGGGTGGAAAGGTGTCAGGCCAACCCTGGATTTCTCTGCACTGCATTAACACTAAAACAGTAAACATTACAACAAACCTTTTTTTATAGAAATGGCATAGAAAAAGATTCAATTATTTCTGCCCACTTTGATGCCTAGGGTTAAAAAAACACTTGTATTCTCTGGAACTTTTTGCAGAACAACCAAATTTTAAAAAGAAAATTATAAATGTGTTTTTTTTTTTAAATGCCAAAAAAATCTAATTACAATTACAAAGCATTTATGAGTTTTAATAGGGACTTCTGAAACAGTTTCAGTTTATTTTGTACATTGTGCCTACTCTACCCCTACCCCCTACAGAAACCCTAAATAACTTTTATAGCTTCCAAGTCCTCAGTTATCATAACAATAGTTTGTGTTTATTAGAAATCATGAAGAGTTTTATTGTTTTTATTGCAGTTGATTTGTTCGTATATCTTTATGCCCGTCACTTATCTTATGGGAATCGCTTGGAAAGATTGTTTCAAGGTAAACTCTTCACAGAATATAGTACATACAGGTTAAAGTCGACGCCGTGGCATAGTGGTTAGCGCGCCTGCCTGTAACCTAGAGGTAATAGGTTCAAGGCTCGACGTTGCTACCATTGTGGGCGTATGTGTCCTTGGGCAAGACACTTAATGACAATTGCTCCAACCCAGTGTCACTAATGGGTTGTCCAAATTATAAGATCCAAAAAAAATAATCACCCACAAAGTAACATACATGGTAACTCGTAAGCTGGCACGAGGTGTTAAACCCGTGTTATAACGACTGTCGTTTTCCGGCCACGCGAGGATAAAGTAAGTTACATTCATTCATTCATTCATTCAAAACCCCTAAGTGACCACTTTGTTAGAGCGGTTGATGTGTGTTACTCAAAGAAATATACACTTACAAGAGTCATAATATACTCTGGGCTAAAGGCAGGTGTGCTAACTACTGTGCCATGGCACCAGACATTTGAATAAACTTTAAGAGAAGTCTGGTCACTGCTACCAATATGGACGTATGTGTCCATGGGCAAGACACTAAATGAAAATTGCTCCAACCTAGTGGTCTAAATTGTCAGCAACACATAAAACAAAAAATAAAATATTTACAAGAATATAATCACCCACAAAGTTGCAAATGAGGTAACTCGTAAGCGAGCACGAGGTGTATGAAACAGAACATCCGTGTTATAACGACTTTCGTTACCCCCCACCCCCACACAAGAATAAAAAAGTTACATTCATTCATACACAACTTTTGTCCTTCTATCCCAACAGGCTGCTGAGCTAATAGGGACCAAGATATTCCTCAATGAATTCATCGCTTATGAGTCCTTAGCTGGTATGATAAAAGCCAGAGACAGTGGAGTTATATTACGCATTAGCCCCAATAATGGTACAGTAAATTGGATTGACGAAAGATCAGAGGCTATTGTCACTTATGCTTTGTGCGGGTTTGCAAATGTTGGTTCTTTGGGAATCATGCTTGGTGGGCTGGGTGAGTTGGTTGAATTCAGTGTTGCAATTTAATCAAATCTTCAGTGTTGCCTGCAGCTTTTGCAGATATTTGCGCATCAGTTTGTTATTATTACGGAGTATTTTAGTGTTTTAACATTAATAGAGTGAAGTTTTTGAAGTTAAAGTATAGGTGGTATCAATTCAGTGTTGCAATTTAATTAAATCTACAGTGTTGCCTGCAGCTTTTTCAGATATTTGAAATTATTTAAATTACATCTATTTATTTGAGCACCAGTTTAATAAGTAATGTTAAAGAATGCTTTGACATAAATACTGTAAAGTTTATAAGTTTAAATATAAGTGATATCAATTCAGTGTTGCAATTTAGGTAAAATTACAGTGTTGCCTGCAACTTTTGCAGATATTTTTGAATATAAAGAAATTACATTCATTCATTTAGGCAACAGTTGAATATAAAATATTTTAAAGAGTGCTTTGGCATCAATAGTTTTTTAAGTTAAAATAGAGTGGTCTCACCAAAAAAATACATATATATATTTAGTATTAAGATTTTGTATAGAACAAATGAATAAATGTAACTTAAGTCTAAATATGGGTGGTACTGTTAGTAGGATGGGGAAAGTTGGGACATATTCTAACTCTATTTTCTCGTCCCATGTGGTAGTAAACAAGGAACATTCAAAGAATTATAAAACTATATGCACAGAACTCCCATAGACCGTTGTTAATTGTTTAAAACACAATCAGAATATTCGGATATTATGCGCCAAAAATGTCCCATCTTACCCCATCCTACTATAAATAATTAGGTATTTTTAATACTGAGATTTTGTATAAAAGGAATGAATAAATTTAGCTTATTTATCCACATATGCATGCCCCAATGGTGGCAGCGTCGAGCTTCGTACCTAACCCTCTTCGCCTAGGAAAGTGTGGCATCTAATGTGCCAGAAATAGGATTTTATTATTGGCATCACTGTTAGAAAATAACTCGCAACACTGTAAATACAGGTAGCATGGCCCCACAGAGACAAGGAGAGATGGCTAAGATTGTGATCAGAGCTTTGATAGCTGGAATATTTGTCAGTATTCTCAATGCTTGTGTTGCTGGTATGTATGGGTGTTTTATCTGAAATATTAGCAGTCTGGTCTGGCCAAAGTTTTCCTTTGTTTTTCCAATTTCTGAATACAAAATTGTAATGTTAGCAGTCTAGGCCCAAGTTTGCCTTTGTTTCTCCAATTTCTGAATACAAAACTGAAATGCTAGCAGTCCAGGCCCTAATTGCTTGTGTTTTTTTCAATTTCTGAATGCAAAAGAGTAATGTCTGTCTCCTAATTTAATCAATGGTTGCATGCCTTGATAGTTACTGACAAATTAGTAATATGATTTCAATTAGACTTTTGAGTGTTGAAAAATAATACGCTTTCAATTTTGCTATGAAATTTGGAATAAGTTATTGGTTATGTAATTATTCAAGGTGTGTAAAAAACAACTGCAAATCAAAGAGCCCAAACCACAGGCATACAATTTGGTTTTAAATAAAAATTTACACCTAAAAATTACAATGTGTTGTATATTTTTTGTAACAAAATGTTTGGTTCGCCAGAAAACTCTTAAAGGGTGGAAAAAAATTTGCACCATGGGCTCTTTAATTTATTTTATAGTCTCTAAAAAATGTTGAGTAAATTATTATTCTATTTCCAGGTTTCTTTTACACACCTCGTCCAATCGTATGCGACCACATGTTACTTGCTTCTAATTGGACGAATACTGAACCTGCTCGGTTATGGCAGTGTTGCTCAACAGAAATTTATTCCGGGTAAGTAAAAATATCATAAATTGAATAAATGGATGTAACTTTTTTACCTAGTGACAAAAATATCTCACAAATTAAATGAATGTATGTATTTTTTTTACCAGTTGACAAAATATTTCACAAACTCAATGAATAGTTTTAACTTTTTCACCTAGTGACAAAATATTTTTCAAATTGAATTAATAAATAAATTTTTTTACCAAGTGACAAAATATATCACAATTAAATGAAACTTTTTTACCTACGCATTGCAAGACAAGGACAGTCCCCGCTTACGAGTTAATACGCCTGTAACTTTGTGGGGAATTTTTTAAACATTATGACTGACTGAAATTAAAAAGTTCTTTTTTACACCAAAATAGGTAGATGGTATTAGGTAGTTTAAATGTTTAATATATTTGTGAACTTGGATATAGAGTTTAGTTGCTTTAAATCTGAAATATGCGGCTTATTTTAACAATTAGATAAAAGGTATTTATGTCCAAAAATGTGCCTGGAAAAAAATTATAAAGATTTTTCTATTTACAAATAAAATCTGGAATTTGTGACTGGTTTTAAGCAAGTACTGAGATAAAGGGTATTTATGTTCAAAAATGTGCCCAAAAAAATTATAAAGATTTTTCTATTTACAAATAAAATCTGGAATTTGTGACTGGTTTTAAGCAAGTACTGAGATAAAGGGTATTTATGTTCAAAAATGTGCCCAAAATAATTATAAAAATTTTTCTATTTACAAATCAATAAGACAAATTGTCTTTTCAGGGCAACTAATACCAGTGCTTGCCTGAACTGCTGTAGTTATGATTGGTCAAGTACTCCTTACAGTTTGAACTGTACGAATAGATGCTTATAATCTAGGCTTATAGTTACATGCTTGAGGTTAATTTTAAACATGCCCAGTAATGCTAAGCTTACAACAGCGCAGCATATTACTAAACTCTGATACCCTTCAAATTTTTTTAGCTTTTGCTGTGAATTTTTAGTGTTTGTATTTATATGCTGCCTTGTTTAATATCGCCTACTAAATTGAAAAAATTCAGCAGTTGTTTTTTAGTTACCTTACTCAAATGACACAATTATACTCGTATGACACAATATTTTACCCAATCCGTAACTTGCTCAGCCTTTTTAGTGTATGTAACATATTGTGCACATTTACTGATAAGAAATTACACTTTGTTTTTTGACTATATAGTGTCTGACGTGACTTAACTGTGTTGAATGACATTGCCAGCGATTTAGTTCCAAAGTTCCAAATTTCATTTTTGTATCACTGTTGCTAAAATATTAATCTGTTTAGTTGCTGGTTTTTTTCCGTAGTAAGAGCTGTTGGTGTTACAAAGATTCCAACAACTTTAAAATTGTTTTGCATTTTAATGCTACCATGTACAGATTGTGTTGCATGAATTCTGCTTTTAATTCCAGTTTTGTTTAAATCGAGATAAATCGAAAATAAACAATTTAGTTGCAATGTAGGATCTGTTTTTTTTTGTTACAAAAATTTCAGTAAAGTCAATTTTTTCCATCAAATTTCCACTTTCTTGCGCGGCGTGCATCTTGCCTTCAAAGAAATCCTGTTGTTTTCAAACATAGAGATCTTATACTTCATCGGCGGCTTATTTTTTGTCGAATATCTCGTTCATTCTGGTACTGCCTCATGTCGGTTCGTTCCAAAAATGACATTTTTTCTAGATACCTAAAACAAATATAAATTTTTACGCGGAGCTGGGAAAAGATTGTTAAACACAGGCCCTCTGTTTTATACATCTTGTGCCAGCTTGAGTTACTAAGGTGTAATTTGTGGGTGAATATTTTTGCAGATTTTTAACGTATGGCTGATAAACCCATTACTGAATACTGACCCAATGTGTTTTGCTGAAGGACACATACGCTCACAATGGTAGCAGCAAAGAGCCTTGAACCCATTACCTCTGGGTTATAGGTAGGTGAGCTAACCAACTGTGCTGTAGCACCAGACGTGAAAGCTAAATTAATTTATAATATTTACAATAATAAACTGCAGTTTGTCTACTTCTTAGTTCTTACCCTTCTTTCCCTTTGTTGTAGCTTTTCAATTCATCGTCAATTCCCTCCTCCGCTTTGTATTGATTCCAATCTAACTTTGACTTCTCCTGTGGTAAAGTATTTACAATCAGAACATGTATGTATATTCTGATTGGTAAACAAAAAATATTTGTAGAGAACTTTAGCCTCCCCCCTTCTCGTGAAGACCGATGTCAGGTGCTAAGTGCGAGCGTTATCCCATCTTACTCTATAGTACCTACGTATCAAATAAATGTGTATCATGTCGCATATGTATACATGGGGTAAAGGGCCAATCCTGGCCTAAATCTTAGGACCTATGGTGTGCTACGCTGTAGGACCTCACCCACATAACTTACTTTATCCTCGCATCGCCGGAAAACGACAGTCGTTATAACACGGGTGTTCATACACCACGCGCCAGCTTACGAGATACCAAGTTTGTTACTTTATGGATGATAATTTGGACAACCCATTAGTGACTACTGGGTTAGAGCAATTGTCCTTAAGTGTTTTGCCCAAAGACACATATGCCCACAATGGTAGCAACGACGAGCCTTGAATCCATTACCTCTGGGTTCGAGGCAGTTGCGCTAACCAACAGTGCTATGGTGCCGGTGGTATCATATGTATGTATTTACTAAATTTTTAAACAAGAGAAACTGCATACACATTTGTTCTAATAAAGTCAAGCTTGAATTACCAAGGTGCTTAGCTTTGGTTTCTTCCCTAGTTTACCAAGCACATTCCCTATCCCTCCACTTGGCCGTTTCTTGAACCTACTGATCCCTGGTTTGTCTGTAGTATTGCTGAAAAAAATGTAACTTTAACATGTACAGTTAAATATACATGTAGTTAAATACTATTTACTTAATTTTTGTTGTATTGTCTGCAGGGCACAGGTGTTTTTAAACTTTTTTGTATGCGCTGCTGTAGGGTGTCACGGTTTTGCATTTTATCCAAAACGTTATTTCTTTCTTTTTTATCAATAAGCATGTTTAACAACTGTTGTTTTACCGTTACTACCCGTCTTTTCGCTTTTGTAAACTCAATGTAAAATTTACTTTTGCCGTTTCAGGCTAAAAATTGATTCGTTTTTAAACTGTAAAAAATCCTAGCCAATAGGTAAACTACAACCTATCCTAGAAGGAATCAAAAAATATTTGGAATTTTTAACAGAATTTTTTTCCAGCTGTTAATAAAGTGCTTTCTGTAATAATGAAACAAACTTACCTACTGTTAGATGATGTTTGATTTAAATGTTCAATTGCTTCTTTTGAGTCTTTTTTCACTTCTTTCGTTACTCTAGCACAGTAATGGAATAATTTAAGTTACATACGGGGTAACAAAAAGGGGACACAAAGTGTATAAAATAGAACACTTGTTAGGGGACACAAAATGTATAAAACAGAACACTTGGTATAACTTTTATAACGACTGTCGTTTTCATGCCCTACGAGGATAAAGCAAGTTACATTCACACACTGATATGACATCATATTAAAAAATGCTGACTCACTTTACGTCCTCTCCAGCGAAGTCGTAAACTTTTGTGATTGTCACCGTATCTTTTGATGAGTCATTCGTTTTCGGTAATAATGACTCATCAGGTATTGCAGCTGATTTTTTTTCGGTAGATTTCTCAACCTGAAAGAAAAAATAATAATGATAATTTGGACAACCCCATTAGTGACGAAAATCAAAATAATACATATTTTAATTACGGTATACTTACTATACATTAAAACAATATAAGTTGTACTTTTTGTTGTTGTGAATGAATGTAACTACCTTTATCCTGGTGTGGCTGGAAAATGACAGTCGTTAAACACATGTGTTCTGTTTTATACACTTATCACGTATGTTACTTTATATGTGGGTGAATATTTCATTGTTTCATGCTGATAACTTGGACAACCCATTAGTGACCAGCACTTGAACCCATTACGCGACGAACCTTGAACCCATTACCTCTGGGTTACAGCCTTTTACAGGCAGTCGCTTCCCACCAATGCTAAACTACAAACAATGTAATTCATTCCATGTCTTATATACAAAGTTTCTAAGGTTACAGGAAATCATCAAGTTTTGACCTACTGTATTATTTACATCAGATTTCGGTGATGGTTCTTTCTTGGACTTGGTATCTTCTTTAAAACTTTTCCACAATTCATCTGCTTTTTCAGACTCAACTTCGTTTTCCTCTCTTTTTACAAAACAAGCAATGAATTTCATGTTTGCCAGGAAAAACAAACCAAAGTTTCATCATACACTTACTTATTTTCATGATCATTTAGTGTTTTATCGACAGCTTCGTCTTTGTCGTCTTCTCTGTCGCTTCCAGAGTGTTCTATACATAAACAAATGCGTAGTAATTCATAGGGTATGGTGAGAGGTTTTTGCAAGGTATAAAATAAAGGTTTACCTGCATCATTTGGAACGTAGTCTTCGTCTTCAGATGAATGCTCACTTTCACTGGACGACATTTTCCTAAAATTTAACTACAAAATTGTGAGAACAGACGAAGTAGAAGAGATTTCTTTTACGTTTGTTATTATTTTGTCATTGCAGAGGACAGCACACAAGCAAATTTACAGTGATGCCAGTTGAAAGTTAATAAGTAAAAATAACACAAGTAAAACTTTAGTTGATTAATTTATGACCCACTTGGTATACTTCAATATTAACATTCAGTAGTTGATATACATCCTAAAATCTTTAAAAAAATAAAACTTTGCTATCCAGAATATAAAATTAAACATTTCTGGAAACACTGAAAGCATGTAAACGTGACGTCACAAGTGGGATTGGCATGGTATTTCGTCATCAACCAAACTACGTCACGAGTAATACAGTTTGGATTTTAAACTTCTGAAACCCTCAAAACGGTCGCCGAATCCACAGAAGGAACTAAAATGCCGGAAATTCAACAAAATGCTACGGCACCACCGTCACAATGTCCTGAAGGAATGAGCAAACCAGCTAAAAAGCGACCAGTTGGAAAAGATGGAAAGCCTTTGAAGCCTTGCTGTTGTTGCCCGGAAACTAAAACGGCAAGAGATGAATGGTATGTTGTTTTTATGTTACTAACAATAAAAGTATTTGTTAGTTCTGTGTTCTTCTATTTTTACTTAACTTAGCAAAATATATTCTTTCAAATAAAATAATTGTGGTATTTTACAAATTTACAACACAGAAAAAGTTCAACCTATATTGTTTTACTGTATTTTAAGTATACTATATTTTGTGTCATTGGACAAGACACTTAACTGCAATTGCTCCAACCCAGTGCTGGTCACTATTGGGTTGTCCAAATTATCAACTACTCATAAAACAAATAAAAAAAACAACAAAAAATATTCATCCACAAACTAACATACTTGGTAACTCGTAAGCTGGCAGAATGTGTATAAAACAGAACACCCGTGTTTAACGACTGTCATTTTCTGGTCACTTGAGGATTAAGTAAGAAGTTACATTTTTTTTTCTTAAACTACAAACATGCCCAATTTATGAAACATTCATTCATTCATTACATTCATTTCATTCATGTTTGATTTCTTAACTTATTATTATGTTTCAGCATTGTAAATAGAGGAGAAGAAGCTTGCGGTGACCTTATACAAGCGCATAAACAGTGTCTTAGAGATCTTGGTTTTAATATATAACATTATGTTCACATTTTGATTTTGTTATTGCAACTGTCTTGTATGTTAGTTTAGTAACTGGTGCCTCGCGTTGTTGTATGTTTAGTCTCTTTTTGTCATTTTTAAATATATTTATCATCCCTTACTGCGAGAGGGACCTCATTGCTAAATACATTTTTTATGCTGTGATTTGTAATTGTTTATTTTTATTGAATAACAAGGAATCTCATATCACATTTCAGGATTTAGAAAAAAACAACTACTGCCAAAAAGAAATTTACACACTAAACTGTTTTTTGCAACTTTTTTGAAATCTACCATTTTTAATTACACAAATTATAATCCCATCAGTTTTGGTTACTTTCACCGAATATTGTGTGTGTAATAAATTATTAATTCGGTATTGAAAATTCAAAAATTGTCTTCTAATTTTCGGGGTCGAAATAACATTTGAAGTTCCCGTTTCTCATGTTACGGTCCAATAAACACTAGCATATTTGGGGATGACGTCACTTTTGTTTTCAATTTCTAAACAACATCTACAGAAACCGTCGTGAGTACTGTTCATTTTCGGTGCGTGGTAGAGCGCATTTTTACTGGTGCTTGGCTAAGTTTTAACTAATTTGTAAAGTAAGGACAGATATAAATCTACTTACACCGTATTAAATTCAAAAAGTTCATTTTAGCGGTTAAAATAGTAAAATCAAAGTTTTTGCATTTCGATTCGACACGCAAAACAAATGTAAATGAGCGTACTAGTTCAGGCTTGGTAAAAATATTTTTTTTTATTTAGATGAGTGTTGTGCAATATTAGAGATTAGGAAGTTACGATTTATACGCGCGTTCAAAAATCATGGTGTTGCATACATTGGAATTCTCCGACTGTTTTCTTGACTCGCCATTCTTTAGGAAAAGTATACAAGAGTACGAAGACGAACTTGAAAGAACAAATTCACAGATCAAGCAACTTATAAAGGTAATTTAATGTGTCCAGGTAATCCGTAATAGAGTTACTATGTATGGTTGAACTAAGCTACATAACAGATTGTGCTGACTTAGCACATTTTTTTAAACTTAATTTTTAAGACGAACGACCAACTTTTTCGTAAAAAAATGGCATATCATGTATCAGTGAAACGGAATAAACATTTTTACCATAATAAAGGGGCAAAAATTAACTAATGCGACTTGACGTGTTATGTAGGAATGTAGGCTATGTAGCCATGTTTAATTGAGAAATCAAATCATAAAGCCTGTATGTTAAATTGTTTTGATATATATTTTCGCAAAGCAGAAGTATTTATTGTTAAAGCTACAACAAAATCAAGAATAGTACTTAGAAACTAGAACGGTCAAAGTTTTTTTTTTCAGGAAAATCCCTTGCAAAATTGTTTACTTTAGCGGTTGGATTTAATGTAAATTCTTAAACTTAGGTGGTACCTTTAGATCACATTTAAGCATCTTTGTTTTTTAAATCTTTATATTCAAATTGTTTCGATTTTCCATTGGTATGGCTCCTTAAGTTCAGGCGACATTCGATTGGAACTATTATCATATTTCAGTTCAAGTTACATTCATTACAGACTAAATCATAAACCCGTATAAAAAGATTGTATCGTGATAATAAGTTTAGGCAGTAGGCACCTTTTTACTGTATCATCTGGCCGTATTGATATCATGTTTAATGAATTTGTATCAAAACATTAGGTGACATTGTTAAAATGCGGCTACACTTTTTACAGTTGGCAAACATATTTAACTTAATTGATTAATAGAGCGATTGCAATGTATATACTTTGACTCTGCTTGTTTGTATGGACATATAACAGCAATAGGAAATCTGCTTTAGGTACAAAACTGGATTGGTAAATCATAATTATGATATCACTCCTGTTTCAAAAGTTCGGTTACCCCAGGCACTCATAACGGGTATAATGAAATTTCTGGTGTTTCTATAAAAACCTGGTTTATCAGGTTGTCAAATTCATTTTACATAAATATTACTTGGACAAACATTGTGCCAATTTGCCTCACAAATATTGTAGTGTAGCTTTCCAGGTTCTTTTGTCTAAATTAAACTGTCGGATGTTTAAATCCCACGGGGGACCATGTCATTTCCTACTTGTAACGGAATGTTGAGTCACCAATAACAATTATGACGCAGCGTGAATCGTGTATACATGACACATCATGCATGTGTTTTCACTTGCCCCCGTCCTTATTTGGAGTTCTCTTCTCAGCTAATTATAATGCAATTGTTATTCTAACGAATGCATGCGAGTTTTTAAATAACATGCTAAAAAAACAGACTTGCAGTTTAAACTATGTTTAATTGAACGTTTTTTCAAAGTTGAACCATGTTTAGTGTTTAATTGTAACTTGATTCAAATCATTCAAAAGCCTATATGTAAATTAGTTTTTAAAATGATAATAAAGTTTCGATTTGTAATTAACTATTTGTTTAAAATTGTTGATTAACACTTCCCCTTTACTCCTAGTATAATTTTAACAAGCCTTCATTTATTTATCATAAATAAACATATTATCTTCTTGTCCTTCACTGAATTTTATGAATGAATTTAACTTGTTTAATCCTCGTGTGGCCAAAAAAAACGGAAGTCGTTATAACATGGGTGTTCTGTTTCATAACCCTTGTGCCAGGTTACGAGTTTCCTGGTATGTAACTTTGTGTGTGGTTGTTTATTTTCATTTTTTTTCATTTTGTATGACTGATAAATTTGATAATTTAGTCCACCCATTAGTGACCACTGGGTTGGAGCAATTGCCGTTAAGTGTCTTACCCAAGGACACATACGCCCACAATAGTAGCAGCGACAAGCCTTGAACCTTTTACCTCTTGGTTAGAAGCATACACATCACCAAATTTACACACAATTTCTAAACACCAGGATGCTAAGAATATGCTGAATGCCTCACGACAACAGGGAAAAATGATGAATGTTTTTAATGACCGACTCCAGAACTTCCAGTTTGATTGCATCGGCGAAAATTTAACTGATACAGAAAAAGGAATAGGTAGGTCTCTTTGGCTTCGAGCTTAATTCCCAATGTTGTGTCAGTTGCGTTGGCTTTACTCTGTCTTTACTTGTATGCTTGTTTAGATATGTAACAGTTCGGTAACCAATTTTTTAAGGGGCCCTTTTTTTGGTGCATGTATACTATGGTTACAAATTAACTATGTTCCTTATGTCATTAATGCCAACTAGATAGATATAGCATACATGTACTAGTTAAAGGCCTGATTTTTAAAGGTTTAACTTGAGAATCCTAAAATATCATGTCTGCTTACCAATATATATTAGAAACTTGGTATATGGACTTTATATACCTGTTATAATAAAAAAAGGCATTTGATTGTAAATGGTAGTCATGGACCTCATGGTCTCATGGATACAAGTTCACAGTATCATAATTTAAAGCTTAAATACATATATACTTGTAAATATTGGTATTTTTATTCAAACTTTAACACCCATCCCCTCAAACTTGATTTTTGATCGACACACAAATAATTTGATAATGGATGGCCTGTGGCTATAAAAATACTGCAGAAGTGTCATGTAACTGCAGCAATAGCCTGACCTTCACTTTCTTTATCTTTAAGCTGGATCTTTAAAGGAGTTTGGTTTAATGCTTGAGGAGGTGGCTAATGATTGGTCAAGCACAATTGAACGATCTGAACTACAACTTATTAAACCCTTAGAAGAGTAAGTCACATTTGCATATAATTTTTTACAAAAACCCCAAAGCCTGTTTAGGTATTTGATCAATTTTGATGTTTAATGATGACTTTTTCTAGTTTAATCCAGTTAGGTGGTTTTTACTTAATTAAAAAACAAAATTAAAACCTTTCAGAAGAGTAAGTCATATTTCTTATACCATATCATCAAAAAAAAAAAACCCACAGCATATTTTTACGTAGTCATGTGATTAATTTTGATGTTTATTGTTTAATAATGGCTTTTTGTAGTTTGATTTAGATTGGTTTACATAAAAAGAAAAAATAATACAGCGGGAATTTTGTGTGTCTTACATTATAAACCTAAGAGTTGTTTGTTTCAATTTCTGATTGTTTGAATGCATTTGATTTGTCAAATGGTTTACAGTTGGTAATATATTTGTCCCAGGACATAATATAATGCCAACCACACTGCTGTTAATAGTCTTAGAAAAGCAACAGTGCTACAGAATTTCCTGTTACACTACTGTAATTCCAGACAAAATGTATAATTTAAAGCAGGAAAATAATGGTCTAATCTACATTCTGTGGGGTCTCTTTAATTAGTGCATGTCCGCTATGTCCACAATATTCACTATGTCCACTTTGTCCGCTATGTCCACAATGTTCACTACATAGTGGCCATAGCAGACATAACGAATATTGTGGACATTCACTACATAGTGGACATAGCGGACATGCACTTATTTAAGGGACCGGTATTTTACAGTTTCAGGAAAGAACACATCCACAGCTACAGAAGTTCAAAAAAAGCTTTTGATAAAGCAAGTGAAAGATATTACAAACAACTGGAACAAACCCTTGCCCTGTCACACAAGAAAAAGTGTCAGCAACTTCAAGTAAGGTTTTACCTTATATTTTAACAATACGTTTTGTTGTGCAAGCTGTTACCTTATTATGGCATATCAGTTTTTAACCTAGAAAATGCATGTTATTTGTAGACAAGTAGAACTTGATTTTTTCATATTATTTTTATTTTAAACTGTCGAAGCAATTGTTTGTGTAAACAACTAGGTTTTCAGTTTAAAATGTCATATTGCAAAAAATAAAAACTTGATATAATTACTTTGTTTGCAATATTTGTTGCAATATGTTATAATATTTCAGCAATTTTTCTCAGCACTTTAGAAATTATTTTTCATTGTTTTTAAAGTACCAATAAAGGCATTTTAAATTTGCATTTGTTACCAAACAATGCGTTACCTGCTTTGTGTTTCGTTATAATACCAGTGAGTAATACTATGACTGTATGTCTGTAAAAAATATACATTATTTCCATTCTGATTTGAGGCTGTGTGTTGCATAATGCAGTCTGAGAACTTATTGTTAAATTATTTAAATATAACAATATAACATTATGCTTAAGTTTAACGGTTTCTGTCCCGCTGTTTAATCTGGGCTTTGAAAAAACTAAAAATGATCTCATTTTATGCTAAAATTGCTTGTGTTTTTGTTAGCATGGACCTATTTTATGGTTGCAGTAATTTTTACAACCAGTGGTATAAACTAATTGTTTATGAATGAACAAAAAGCTTGTAAAAAGGTTCCTTTTGAGTGGCCCATTACACATTTATAGCTGCATTGATCAACCAAGTTTTAATGCTTCTACAACTTCCTATTTCTAGTTTAGAAATTGAAAGTTGTTGTTTGTTTACACCAATGTAGTAGGTACATGAACCCTTGGTTCAAAATTTAACAATGTGTTTGTTCCATACACTCTTGTCTTGAATGGGTAATTGTGTTCATAGCGTCACATATTTGGAATTTTTAACAAAATCTGGGTGACATGGTTAAAATGCAGTTACATTCATAGCTCAAAACATGTCTCTAATATGCAATATTTGCCCTGCTTGTTTGTATGGATACTTCAACAGTGTAAAACTCTAGGAAGACCAATTCATAATGTTGGTGTGATTTAGTGGACATGGTCGTGAAGTCCCCACAAACACTAGATACTTTTCGTCTGGCTCTTATATAGTCCCAAGTAGTACAATAACAATTGAGGTCCGGGGAAGCATTGGCAAAACCACTCAGTTCCTTGGTAGCGCATAGTTCTCCCAACGTAAGGAAGGCTGCCTGATAAATGGAGCCTAAGATTGGGAATGAGAAGCGCATACGGTTGAAGTTCGAGCTTGCAGTAAAGCAGAAACTGAAGCTACTTGCAACCTACTACGGCCATCACCCAAATTGACCTCTTTGCTAAAAATAACTGTTTTCTAAATTCATGTTTCCCCACAAATACAAGATAGTTTTGGGTCTTGCATGAATATAGTTTTAATTAGAAGAATAGTGATTGAGGTCCGGGGTAGCATGGCGAAACCTATCTAATATTGGCCTAGGTATGCAAGTCACAGAACTTAGTGTCTAGTGCCATAGTGTGGTCATAGCTCAGCAGCAAAAATGGGCAAAAGACCCATCTCTGATGCTCCACACATAGCCATCACCCAAATTGACCTCTTTGCAAAAACTTGTTGGTTTTATCTGTTTTTTCCATCTCTAAGTCTACAATGTTTGACACTAGTTCATAGTTTATATATAATATATATCTTGTTATATTTTTGGATGAGTGTCTAAATTCCCACCGTAACTTTGTGAGGGTTATTATTATTTATTCTTATTCCTTACAATGCGCTGCTTAGCCTGCTAATGTCATGTCATATATGTTGTTTCTATAATTGCTTTATATTGGGTAGAAATACCAGTTTGTCCTGCAGATGTATTTTAACTAATGCCTAATTGTTAAATATAGTGACATTAAATTTGTTAAGTGTAAATTCTTTAACTTTGACGTTGCTTAATCAAGCGATAAGCTCTGTGTAATGTATACCAGCTATTCAAGTGTATCAATTACACTACGTTGTTGGTACTGCGCCAACCCCACAAACAGAAGGTATTTAATGTTCGATGGATTAATAAGTTCAACTGAGTAATCAGACTTTATAAGGTCCGACCCAATGCAGTGCACCCAACAATGTTCCTGATGTCTTGTAATAAGACCAACAAAAAAATCATAAAAGACAAAACCCAGAAAAAAATAAAAAAATAGATGCAAGAAAATCAAAAAAAAAAAAAAAAAAAAAAAAAAAAAAGTGCTGGATGGGAAATTCGACCTTATTATTGTTGTAGACTAACCAAAACTTCAACTACATCTTGACAGAAGCTTGGTTGTATAATATTGATCAGCAACATTCTGTCTTTGTATAATACCTTGGCACACATACATACATTCATTACTTTGCTGCATACGGCTTAATCAAGTTTTTTGGAATTTCGTTTTTATATGATTGTTTAAAATGGTCATAAACCAAAACTGTCTTTACTAGGACTCTATAATAATATTTCACCCAGCAATTTTTATTGTATTGAACCACAGCTGTACAAAGTTTGGCACCCAACTATAGCCAAAGCTATCACGTAGCAAAAATTGAGGAATTAAGAAAGTTGCATTATTTACTAATGTTTTAGACATATAGTAGGGTGGGGAAAGACGGAACACCTTTAGCACATAATATCTAAATATTATGATTGTGTTTTAAACAAATCAATTAACAATGGTCTATGGGAGTAGTGAGAATATGGTTTTATAATTCTTTGAATGCTCTTTGTATACTACCAAACAGGATGAGAAAATAGAATGAATGAAAAGGTGAAAGGTGCCCCATCTTCCCTACCCTACTACATATATAATTATTGAGAAGTAATGCTTTTTATTAACCATATCATTATCTACAGGAGTCTGACAATGAGTTGTTTACCCACAAGAAAACTTTCCACAAGGAAGCTTTGAACTATGTCTACAAACTGCAGGAGGTGCAAGAAAGAAAGAAGTTTGAATTTGTGGAACATTTGCTTATGTTTATGCAGGTAGGATGGAAATATTTAATCTACAGATGGTTTAAAACTAATGCACAATTATATATATAGTGGGTTGGGGGGAAAATGAGGCACCTTTTTATTATATTTTATCGTCCCATTTGGTGGTAAACAAAAAACATTAAAGAATTATAAAACCCGTTTCTCACGGCTCCCATAGACCGTTGTTAACTGTTTAAAGCGCGATCAGGATATTTG
Source organism: Ciona robusta (assembly GCF_009617815.1). NCBI lineage: Eukaryota > Metazoa > Chordata > Ascidiacea > Phlebobranchia > Cionidae > Ciona > Ciona robusta. The sequence goes on from NC_143246.1 coordinate 4,255,079, forward strand.
GATCGTCTTACCGCACCCTACTATATAGTGACACTTAAATTTTAAAGTGTAAACTGTTTAACAGCAGTACCCAGTCTGTGCTGTACAGTTTGAAAATCTGTATTAAGCTCCCTTAGTGTTGACTACTGTTATGCAAACACAATGTTATTGTGCATAGCTGGTGTAGCAATGTCGGCATATTACTGGTAATTGTTGATAGTGAAGCATTTAGCTAACATACGATTGCTGTTTACTGAATAACTGAAATAAGTTTCAAGATTTAAATTTGAATAACATGTGTCTATTTCTTAGTAATTTTGAATTTAACAATGCAGTGAATTGGTATGAAGTTTTATGGAAGTAAACAGTGTTGTTGTTAAATATAAGTTTTTTTGGTATTTTTTTGTTAATTTTTTTTCTTTTTAACCCTATATATGTAAGTTATGTGTGTTAAAATTGATGTATACACTACACAGGTTATCAGCTATATTATTTGTCATGTTACCATGTATTATTCTGTTCTATGTAAGTGAGGTCCCGCGGCGTGAAACGCCATGGGTCCTAGGATTTAGGCCGGGATTGGCCCATTATTACCCTATACCATGTACTAACAGGGGCCTATTATTACCCCATCCCATGTATTAACCGGGGTGTCATTCTCGGGTAGCAACTAATCTAGTTGCTGCCTAAATCGACTGACTAAAATTTTACTTCTGTAATAAGTAATGCACAGAAATTTAGTCATTGACTGAAAAATGCGGCCAACAGTAACCGCGAACGACTAACTTTTAGGTAGCCAAGAATGTCATTCCCGTAGTAGTTAAAAAATCTAAAATTCCAAAAAATGTAACCTAGCACAAACTAGAAGTTGTTTCCAGTTGCTGAGATACAAGTAACATAATATTGTCTCTTCTTATCAATATATGTTTGTTCAGTCCAGAAGCACTTGTGACATCATAAGTTATTTTGATCCAGGTATATTTCAACTTCTTCCATCAAAGCCATGAAACGGCAAACGACTGCAAGGATTACATGAAAGAGTTACAGGTTGGGATAAAAAAATACTTTTAAATTTTTTTTTTTATTGTGTTATAAATGCTGTGAAAGTATTTGGTAGTGTTTGATTAGGACAGGGGTCAGAAGTGTGCATTTTTTTACAGAAGTGCTGGGTATAAATTACTGGGTGAACCCGTAGACTACTGGGTGAATTTGGCCCGAGTGAAATTACTGGGTAAATTAGGCCTGAAGACTGTAGGTTTCACACCCATGGCTCAGGATATAACTTTAGGATACATTATATACCATATAAGAAAGATTCCCTGTTGAGGTAGTTACTGAAAGTGATATGATTGTCATCTAGCCTAAATCCTAGCTGCTTCTGGTCTGCCACGTAGAAACTGACCTATCTACATTATTTAATAGAATTGGTGTAATTACCAAAATAGAAACACCATATTTTGGCCACATGTTACAAATATGTGCACCGGAGTATACACATTGCCTTTTCTGGTTGTTTTTATGGATGTGTATAAAATCATCTTTTGTTTGTTTTTTCTCTTTTTTACAACCAACAAAATAAAAATAAACCATTAGCTGCTTAAATATAAGTTTTACTTTAAAAAATATTAATATCTTTAAATTAACATTTTATTCATATTTAATTTCTTTAAACAATTTTATTTTTAGTTTTTCTATACCTAATTAATTTAAATTTAAACTTTATTCATATTTTTCCCCAAAGATTCGACTCGTTTCCACTCGAGCGCAATATGATGGGACTCGGGAAAAGACGAAAACACTGATGAGGAAGATGTCAGATCATCCAGATACTGCTGAGGAGTCAGCTGGAAGCGGGGTGCAGTGGACCAAGGCAGGATACCTTTTTCTTAACGAGAAAAATCCTATCAGTTCAAGGTAAAATTTATATATTTAAGTTGTGTTGTGCTTATGTTAGCATTACTTAATTTTCTTTAAACAGCTTAAAATTTTAAATATATAGGTTTTTACTGAAGTTTAATCATTTTGAAGGAGCAGCCTAGCACTACTTAATAGAATATCACCCTGTTTCAGTAATTGTTGAGGTGGTGTATGAACTGATATATGTCACTATATATTTTGTGCTGTTATTTTCACTAATTAAATGTATGTTTCGTTGAATATATTAGTGCCATTCAACTGTAAAGGACTGGGAAATATCGGTAGACAAGTAAATGTCAGAAGAGGTTTAAAAACCAAGCTTAGCAGCAACAATTTATACATTTATAGATATTACTGTAGGTTGGGGGAAGATGGGACACCCTTAGTACATAATATTCAAATATCCTGATTGTTGTTTTAAACAATTAACAACGGTCTATAAGAGTTGTAAGGATACGGTTTTATAAATCTTTAGATGTTCTTTGTTTACTACCAAACTGGACAAGAAAATAGAATGAACAGGTGTCCCATCTTCTCCCACCCTACTATATACATAGATAGATACCACATACGTTTATTACATTATTACTGTGCTAATTCCAGGTTCACTTCCAAATGGACAAAATACTTCTGTATGTACACCAAAGAAGCCAAGTTGTTTCAAATGCTTACCCCCTACCACCACCCTACATCTGCCATTCCATCACTAAATCAAGCTCCAGCTGTTGGGTTCGCTGAACCAGTTATTGTGAAGACTTGTACAAGGAGAATAACCGACTCCATTGATAAAAGATTCTGCTTTGACTTGGAAGTGGAGGTGAATTTTTACTGTTCGTAAATAATATTTAAAAAGCTGTTTTAGAGTTACACACTTTTTGTGTGTTTTAAGTTACAAATAAAGTTACACACATGTGTTTAAAGTTGCACACTTTATGTGTCAATTTTTTAAACCATTTTATTATTTTTGGCTTTTAGCAACAAAATTACAATGTTTGCAAATCTAAATTTTAAAATGCAAAATGTTTTGCGTTGTTTTTAAAATGATAGTACATCCAATGATTTTTTGTTATTTTGATTTGTTCGTGCTTCTTCTGATACTTTGATCTATACTACATTACAATGATATTGATATTGTTATTGTTGCCTTAAGCCAAAATATATACCAAAATATGATATTTCATAATTCAACTGATTCATGCTCAACAGAGGCATTGAGTCACCATTGTTGTGTAAACAAGTTACATATATTATATACCTAAATAATGTAATTGTAACAAAAGATATCTATAATTGAGCCATATGTAATGTAACTCCTATATGATAAGTTATGGTTCAATAATATATTTTAACGGTGGCCGTTAAACTTTTGTAGGCTCTTAAAGTCTTTGTTAATTTATAAATTGGTGTAACCAACAAAATGTAACCAACAAAAAATGTGTCTGCCATATGAATGGTAATATACATTAGGTTATAAATTATAATGATAATCTTATTATATTGAAGAAACTACTTCATAATAAACTATATGTTAATCTCTCATTACTTCTTAAACCATTTTGTTGACCCCTATAAAATTCCAAAGCTGTCTATTGGTTATCCCCTTTAAGTTGTATGTTTGTGACCCCTTTAACTCCCTAACTTTGTTCCCATTGTTTTTTGTATATATGTTTCCCATGTTTTGTTTTATGAGTATATAACCTAAGTTGTAAAAAAAAAATTTTTTTATAATATTGTATTATAGTAATATCTCAAACTTTTTTGTAAAAACAACATGCAATTATTACGCTGTAGCCGATTCTCTTTCGTACTTGTAAACGCTTTGCTTTTTTCACTTTTTTTTTTATTAAACTGTAGGCTTATTTTAATTGGAACCAAGGCATTACCTTCATTTTTTTGTTACAGTGAATTCTTTAGAAAAAAAATTGTTACAATTTTTAAAAGTTTTGTTTAAATTTAAAAAAAAAATATTGTAAAAATTGTTTACAAAAATTGAGCTATAATATCATTTTCCACCTAACCTTCATTTTTGATCCCAGGATCAATCCGGGAAACAATCACTCCTCACTTTCCAAGCAGTCTCGGATGTGGATCGTAAGAAGTGGATGTCAGTGATGGATGGGAGGGAGCCCGAGTACATCAAGACTAAAGTAGGTCCTCTTCCTTGCTTGGAACAACATCAGTAAAAATATGGTGTTTTTTTAAGTCATTATATATAGTAGGAACCCCACTGCAGATCATTACTGTTTTTAGTAGCAGTCCCACTTTTTTGTTGGTCATTACTGTTTTTTATACTTTTTATATTTATATATTTTTTATACTTTATATTTGTACTTTTTTTATGCCAAATGAACTTCTACTTGAACTAAAAATACATTTAAAAATGGGTAATATTTGGTTATTATTACCAGAAGTATATGTGTGTAGTTGTATGTTTACCTTGTGTGTTGTAAGCCAAGCAGGGGCGCAACCAGGGGGGCTGTTTTGCTGTCATGACAGCCCCCTTTTCCGCAGACACGCACGCAGCCAGAAAGTGCTAAGACGCACACACACGCGCGTTGCATTTAATATTACATTCGTTCGCTTAAAATTGGAATAACTTTTCGTTCAATTGTTACGTCACTTGTCCTATTGTAACGTAACTATTAATTATGACGTTTCATAATATAACAATCTGGAGGAATGTGCTAACTGCACAACCAACCACGAGATCGAAACATCGTGTATGAGCGTCACATTTTTACGCTCTGCGCCGGCGTAGGAAATAAAGGAAGACGCATGTGGTAGCATACATTCAACACTTAACAAACGAAGCAATCGTTGTGAATTTATTCTCGTGAAAAGTGACGTAATAAAACTCTGGTTCTCGTGCGGTGTCATCAAACGATGTTTCGGTGGCCTTTGTCCAAGCTCTGCCGGGGCGATACTTTATAATAATATATTACAATTTGTGTTGGTTCCAATTTACTGATAGCGTCGCTCCTCGCACTTATATTTGCACCAATTAAAATGCATAATAATCGCGGGTTTATCAGCATTTAAATCAGTGGTTACCAAACTTTATCTACTCGCGTACCACTTTTTGTTTCAAGCAGCGTTCTCAAACCACCTACATACTAAACTACTAAAGGCTCGTGAACAACTCATTTTAAATAGTGAAATTAAAAACCGCACGCACACCTATTTTTTCCGCGGGCATGAACTTGGCACTGCCTTTCTCAAAGTTGAAAATAAAAGTAATTTGCCTATTAAACAGGGCAACAGGCGCGGTAATAAACAACCTAAATATGTTCCAGAAGTAGCACTGCTGTATATTTACGATGTTTTCCTCAGCCAAGCAGCATAATTATTACGAAACAGTAGGGATTCACACGTGGATTCATCGCGTCATAATAGCGATTGTTTGACCTGGGAATTGATTACGTCATAATAGCAGTTCACACGTTGATTATTTGCGTCATATTAGCGATTGTCCCCTTGATTATTTAGCCTGCAGGTGCTTGAAAACAGGTTGAATATTTGCCTTTTCATGCGCATAAGTAAAGATAGGCTTGCAAAAATATTCTGTACACGCGTAAAACAACGCCTAGGTTTAAAAAGTTAGAAACACCGGTGTAGGGAATATAGCATGGAATGTCACGCTGTACGTAATTTATGTGGATTAAAATAATGCTTACGAAAATCACTAAAAGATCATTTGCGATCGTTTGGTGTGAACTTAATAAGGTGCTCGCGTACCACCTGGGAGGCCTTCGCATACCATAGTTTGGGAAGCACTGATTTAAACTAATCATCAGAAACAGAAATCATACAAAAACTACAGATCGTATGGGAGCAAATAAAACACGATTGTTTACCAACAATCTCGTTTGTGATGGAACAATCGAAATGGTTTATCAAAGGTATTCTGACGTAAATAATCGTTACATTAACATGCGTAAATCTGCAACAATGTTTCATCTGTTTATATTAATTTAGATACGTCTTTTTAATAATGTAGTGTTAGTTTTAATTTACCGCGTAAAATAGGATATATATTCGTGTGCACAACCAATAAAGGGAGTGTTTTATCGCGTCAGAGATAAACGTGGACTAGACGTAAATATGACAGCCCCCTTTTGAACGCGCTGGTTGCGCCACTGAAGCCAAGGGACATTTAAGGAGACACAAAAAAACAATATTGTGTTTTACTTTATCACTGGTTGCCTTTTAACCCGCATACTGTTTAAAATTTGTTCTTTTTACACTTTCATAAAATACCCAACATAAAAATTCCGTCATTTCAGCATGATTTTAAGAAGAAGGAAGGCCAGTTTAAACTGGATGAAACCGGTTTTAAGTTTGTGGAGCACGTGATTGCTGAGATAGAGAGGCGTGGGGTAGAACATGAAGGAATATATCGACTTGTGGGGGTTTTGTCGAAAGTTGACTTGCTTCTTAACCAAGCTGTTAGCCCTGCTACTTGTGACAGGTTGGTTGGGGGTTGTTGTGTTTTGGTGGCATGTGGTTTTGTGACAGGTTGGTTGGAGGTTGTTGTGTTTTGGTGGCACGTGGTTGTGACGATAGGCAAACTGTTGGGTACCTGGTGTGACATGTCACCCACATTATTAAACATGGGTGACATTTTTTTGGTGTGACATGTCGCCCAAATTTTTAAACGTGGTTGATGTTTTTGCATTATAGGTAGAGTTTTAGGTTATATATACAAACAATCAGAATCACATTTTGGACAACCAATGTTCATAATATTTGACAACCAGGGGTGTAACTGCATTGTACCAATGTCACCCCCAGATTTTACTAAAAAAAGAACGTCAAACATATGGTTGTGACAAAATGTGTAAGTAAACTAGCATTTTCTTGTCGTTTTACATAGTGTGGAATACAGCAACGACAGTGAGTGGGAAATAAATACCCTCACGAGTGCGCTAAAGAGCTGCTTCCGGAATCTTCCAGAACCCATCATGACGTTTGAACTTCATCGAGATTTTATCAACGCAGCAAAATTAAACAATCCTGATGATAGGGTTACTAAGTAAGTCCACAACCAATGTTGGCATATTACCCTGTCGTCAATGTATTACTATTATCTACCTTCAGAAAAGTGACCGTATGTGGTGTTGCACTTGCACGTTATATTACAACCACACCATTTTAATTTTTAACTATATTATACATACATTGCAGTTCATTTTCAGGCATACTGTATGTAGAGTAACACTATATATAGTAATTAATCTATTCCACTTTCCAGAGTAAAAGAATTGATCCACAAACTCCCGAAAGCGAACCAGCGCGTCCTCTCCCTCCTTGCTCCTCATCTTCGTAAAGTCCAATCGCATCATTTGGTCAACAAGATGACGGTCCAAAACCTTGGAGTTTGTTTCGGACCCACATTGATGCGGGAAAGAGAGGTAGGAAGAATTTTTGGATTAAAAAAAAGATTTTTTTTTATTAAAATATTATTATTTAATACCATAAGAATTTTGGTTCCAGACAGATAGGTAAACTTTAAAATAAAATATTTTTTGAGGGGTTTTATTTTTTTGCAAATTTTTATTCAAAGCACATTTTTGGAAGAATGTATTGTAAATTTAAAATTATTTTTGTTCAATTTTTAACAGTTAGTAGCGTTTAGTAATGGAATTCATGTTTAGGTATCGAACCTATAAAAGTTTTTGTAAAAGTTTTAAATACAAAATATCAGACCTTTACGAAAATTAAAATACACATATTTTTAAAATTTTTAATACAAAAGAAAAATACCTTCTTGGCCTTAAGCATTTTTTGTAGATTTAAAAATCACACGTTTGTGGGGAAAAAATTACTAAATATTCCCACCAAAAAAAAAAAATTCATACGTTTGCATAAAAAAACTTCAAAATTCACACTTTTTTAGGAAACTGTTCAATCGATCATGGAGATCAAGTTTTCCAACATCATCGTTGAGATCATCATCGAGTTTATGTTCCTTGAGGAAGATGAGGAAGTATTCAGCGACACGGATGCGGAAAAGTCCTCCACACCTCACACACCAAACCCTAGGATATCAAGACTTCCATCACAGAGGTAAGTTAAATGTTATTTTTTTTTATAAGGCAAAGATATTGTGTTTGTGTTTTTTAAGTCCAATAGCAAATATAGTTCTACTCCCCCACTTGCAACACATATGCCCACAGTGGTAGCAGCGATAAGTCTTTAACCCGTAACCTTTAGGTTCGAGGCAAGCGTGCTGACCATTGTGCCACGGCGCCGGACTAAAACAATAGCCTACGTTCAATATTTTCTACTAAGTATCTCTTTTTCTCCTAATGTTTCTTTTATTTTATTAAACATATTTCATTTCTCTCTTCTCTGCTTTGTTTTTTTATTTTCTCTCTTTTTTACTTTTTTATTACTCTTCTTTTCTTTTTTAAAGCACCTTCTCTCCTTGTCTTTCTTTTTTCTATTACTCTCTTTTTCCTTCCATCCACCCCACTCACCAATCTTCATCAATGTCTTCTCAGATTACGACAACGACCTCGTCCCATCTACGAATACGCATCAGTACCCGGGATCTTAGAAGAGGATGGAGCATCCACAGAGAGTGATGGTTCTTCCAGATTCAAGAGATCCCAAGCGTTCCGGAGCCAGAATCGAACTCCAAGTCCCAACATCACTACAAAATACAGAAACGGTTCGTTTTTTATCTCATTTTCTTGTTTCCTTATTAAGTTACTATCGGTTTATCAATACTTTTTTCACTATAGAAAATATCTAGCACATATTTTCTTCTACAAAAAATGGAAATTTTTGGATAAAATCTATGTCTTTTTCTGGATAAAAAAATCCATGGTCAAAACCTTTTCACTATAGAAAATATCTAGTACAAATTTCCAATTAAAAAATGTTGCCATTCATGGGGAATAAGTACAGTTCAATCAGTTCAACTATGTACTTCTATTAAAGTTTCATGTTTTATCTTTAAATCCACAGAAAGAGATAAACTAGATCATACTCCGGATCACAGTTTATCCTCTTCCGATGAGGATGATGACTTTGGAGAGAGATCTCCTCTCGATATGAAACTCAACATTGAAGATATGACTCCTAGCTCCGAGAAGACTTTTGTCTCCGGAGTTAAAGAAGAAGTTAAGGATGATCCTGAAGGATCAGATAGTGAGATCAAACCAACATCCGGAAAGAGCAAAGATAATCTTACGGTTAAAGAGACATGGACTCCTAAAGGAGGATTGAAACCGAAAGAACGACCTAAAATAACCCCTCGTTCCCCGCGCTTGCGTGGAGCAGTGACCCATAGTGAACCCAAAGAGTCAAATTTAACCCCGAGTTACCCTGATGCGGAGAACAGCATCACTCGTCGCGAAACTGGGAAGAAAACAGGCGCCGCTAAGCAACGGGTGACGTCATTGCTACGTCGGAAACCTGTTTCAGCCGACGACCAAGTTGTGTATGCGAAGGTTGATAAGACTCGCAACCACAATAGCAACAACAATAATGTGTCGAAAACTGTGTCCATCGCTCAGAGAAAAATGAAGCTGATGGCTACAGCTGTTACTGCAGGGTTGCCACATAAGACGACAAGGAAAGATGCAACAGTAAGTTCCTGTTAGTTTGTTTGTACTCAACGTAGTTTGTGTGTTTTTTGAAGCAAAAATAAAATATCTTGTAATTTTAGCACAAGAACCATTACAATATTTCGGAAAAAAGAATTATATGGTAATAACAAAGGACTGTTACATGCCACTCTGACTAAATGCACTAAATATCAGTTAAAATAGAAATGTTTCTGTTTTTGGCATAAACTATTCCATTTAATAATTACTGAATCTATTTGATTGCAGGAAGCAAAACGACCAACTCGTTTAAGCGATTCTTCTGAACGAAAAGTGTTAAAGTCGCCAGCTATGAACACGAGACCGAAATCTGCGTTGATTCCTGCAGCCTTTCTTGTCGAAGAAAACAACCCATCTCCACTTACAGCTACACCAAAGCAATCTAAAGACCCATTAGCCACGCCTGTACCTCTACGAGCTACCACTGAAAAGCACGCCTCTGAGGAGAATTCATTAAACGCCATCGGTACCCAGCCCTCATCCTTTTTATGGGGCCCTACTGATGGACCCAGGTCTCGTCCGCGGTCCTTTGCCATGGTGACGTCACCGGACAGGCTTTCGCCGACAGGAAGTGACGTCACGATTCCGAGTTTGGCACGGACGCTATTTGCATGCGAGGCCGAACGCGATGGGGAATTGTCCTTCCAGCCTGGTATGCTGATCAAGCAGTTACAACCGACGGACGAACCTGGCTGGTTACGTGGTGTGCTAAACGGTGAAGAGGGTTTGGTGCCTGAGAACTACGTTGAGTTTATTTGACACATTAAAGGCATGTATCCTGCTAAAAGCCAACAATTCTTCCTTTTGCTTGGCGTACAAGCCATAAGGACATATTGCGCCACTGAAACTGACTTTTTTAGTTCGTCTAGTCAACACTGAGATTGGGAGTGGAAATTTTTTGTGCATCACTGAGTTACCTAGATATTTTCGTCCGCCGATAACTTATGCATTTTTTAGAGCCCCGATTAGCAAACAAGTTTCATTATAATATCTTCTAAATGCGTGAGCCCGTGAAGTGAACCCTGACACAGGGAAACAAGTTTTTTAATTTCACCTCCGCTGTTATCTTAAGTTTTTTTTATTAGTGTCCAGATTTTTTCAAATATCTGTTTGTGGAAAAAACACGATAAGTATCAGATACCCAACGCTGGGCGTTGTAAAATCTGTTTTTTTTCACCCTAGAAAACATAAGTTTTTTCGTTATTTTTCCATCATGGCATTTTATCATTTTAGCTTTTTCCACACACACTCGTACACATGGCCCATAACTAAATTCCAAGAACAAGCACTTTATATCTACCGTGCAATTTGTACGTAGCAATAACCACCTGTAATAAAAGTTTCTATTTAAATCCCCATGCTGGCTGCTACACCAGTAACTGTAACAACAATCGACTGACACCTCTGTCTTTAAAAACCAAGTTATATACCGATCAAAAACTAATTTGTTCACCGGTGTTTTATACAGCAACACAGTTTTAACTACATCTGCACTAACAGTGCTAGTGTTAAGAGATACATTTACATTAACTAAGCCAAGTATTTACATTTTTGTAGTTTTACACTTGTCTTCAAATGGTGTCGCGTGTATTCCTAATCTCCATAATTTTCCTTTTAAACTCGTTTTCTTCGTTACTTACCTGTTTTTCTTGCTGAATCATGTTTGCTTTGATGACTTGCAGTATTTAAAGTCTCAGTTCATTAAATAAAGAAATATTCTTTCATTTAAATCACTGCATAAAATACAAACAGTCGTCCATAAATATTCTCCAGCCAAAAGGTAAGTTTTTCTTCCACTGTAATTAAACTCCTAATCATCCAATTAATTCAGTTTATTTTACAGGTCACTTGTGGTCACTGACAAGTTCTATGGTACTTGGAAATTATGATGGATTTTGAAATGATTGGAACTTTTGAATTGTAGCTTTAGTCGTCCTGCATTGCTTGTCCTGTTATTTTCAGGTCTTTAAACTGTGAAACTTACCCCTCAATTGGTTGAGTCACTTTCAGGACGTGACTAATTAATGAATGTATGCAGCTATTTATGAACGAGTTGGATTGAGTTATATATATGTCTGCTTCTCATATGACGGTTCTGTGTGCTCTTGCAAAATGGCGTAGCCTGATTTGCTCCTTAGGAAAATCCGTTGAATGCATAACATATTTTTTTATTTATATATTTAAAGACAAAAACGAAAAAAGGATTTTAACAAAACAATTGTAGTTGCTTTTTTACATGATGAATTACATAACTTCTATTTCTTTCGCCGTTGAAAATCTGTGTTTTACGCCTATAGGTGACTTGTATCGTCCTACATATACAGACACTCTGGTGCTCGACAAACCGGATACGACAAACAGGTTAGTAGGAATGTATTGGTAGATTAGATCAATTTATATTTGGTTTCAGTCTGTTGTTTGAAGGTGATGGTACCTTCACAAATTCAAACACTACAAAATCTGCTTGAAACTTCTTAATTGCGCTGTTACCGAAACTAAACCTAAAACAAGCTGTGTATACATATTAAGATTTGCATTTCTATTAACTTATCGCATGCAAAAGCTTATCTGATAAACTTCAATTACGCGTTTTCGTTGTCAGTGATTGTGATGTATGAACAACTACTGTGGCGTAAACGAAATTCCTCCCATGTTTTTATAATGGTTTTACCAGTGACCACAAAATTGGCTTGTGATAGCTCATAATAACAACTCTGGATTGGTATACAAACATAATTTCAAACAATTTTGTCTTTAAATTAAATACCGGTATTACTTTATGAAAATGCACGAAAATATTATCTAACTCGTCTGGAATTTATGGGTAAAAAACAAATTTCTTTAAGTTTTGTCTGTTTTGGCAAATTATTCGGATCGTATTACTTGGATTTCTTGATATGTAGTTCTTCGATACCAAAATCTATCTGCTTGAGATTTGTGGTTTCGTATTTTGTAAGGTATTCCTGAAATGTAATAGCAAAATTAACCGAATTCAAAACCACCGGAGTTGTTAGAAATACCACCTTGTATAAATGCGGCTCCGGTGGCAAAAAAAACGGTTGTTATCTGTACGCGATTTAAGCTATAGCTTAAAACCAAGACAAACTTTGGAAACCAAATAGCTTGCTAGTAATTGATATTAGCTTGTTTACGTTTTCCGCTTTGTAAAGTAACATCAGCAGTAGCGTGGTGTTAAAGACTGTAATTTGCGGTAATTGATTTTGAAAAATGAAGCCTAAATTTTGTAATACAAGCTGCAAGTGGCGGTAATCCTAAAAAACGAGCAAATTTTCTTGTCTCGGAACTTAGTGCTGTTGCTGTAACCGTTATCGCGGTTGGGCTTTTAGAAAAAGGATGTTTAGTTTTTAAATCCATTAATACCGGTCATTCTTGTGTCGAGTACAAGCAGAGACCTTCCATCACACTTAAACCGGACAAGCACTCGTCCTGAAACTACGACGCTTCGAAAATAAGTTGCTCTCGAACACAAACTGGTGCCATGCCGACGACAGGCTGCTGGCCAACACACTTCGAATGATGAATTTATATTTAATTCGTTTCGGGTCGAGCCAACTCTCAGGACACCGGATAGCGACCGCCTGGTTGGAATCGCCCAGCACCCACAATTCGCACAATCTCCAGGTCGTTGTATATCCTCAACGGAAAGCATTAACACCTTAGTAACCTGCAAAAGCCATATATGATTCTCAACTTCAAAATTTCGTGTCAAAACACTCGGGAAATTGTGAAATGTCAATCATAGTGACATGTAGATACGATCTCAGAAACAGTTCCCATCTTAATATACCTCCTATTACGTGATGTTGGTCACATCCAGTCCTACGTGATGCTCTTTTATTGGTCTCCACTGTGTCTTGTGAATTTCGAGGCAGTCTGTAGTCGGTTTTTAAAGCTCTCCCATTTCCAAGTTTGTGGTCGAATCGAACTGTACTTGCTTTCAATTCAACTAGTTCCTAGCCCCCAAGTATTTTTCTCGTTTCCGATTCCCATGTACTGATACAGTAGGATTCTGATCAGCCCTATTTCCTTTATTACCTTTGTTACGCAAGGAAAGTTCATTACCAGAAAAATTCTGACTCACGTCGTCAGATTAGGGCAAATAGAATGTCACCACATAGTGCCATTTGGGGAAATGTCATTACTTAATTTAGAAAATCCTTCGAAAAATCGTCTTGGTCACCCAAAAGCACAGCCACGTTTGCAGCTTAAACAGGCTGCTACTTAAAATATTTGTTCAAATCTAGCCTTCACTTTTGGCCGTTAAAGATCTTATCTTTCTAAAATCTTTGGTTCGGAATTTTAAACGATGTTGTACAAAAACCCGAAACCTCTTTTTAAAAACTGAATTTAAAAAAAAAAACTTGCCGCTTAGCGAAACGACCAAATTTGATTAATCCTTCTCAGTCCGTGGCTTTGTCTGTCAAAATATTCCGACATGCTTTCACAAAGGCCGCCCTTCCAGCACTAATCTGCTGTCTAACGCTAATTAACGCTTTTATCCTTTAGGCGAAGTCCAGAGTCTTCTTTCATGTATGTACTGCTATCTTTAGCAAAATCTTCACCTTGTAAAGGTCAAGGGACATTGGCCAGTTTAAATTTTTGCGATTATTTAAACAGCAGTTAAGCTAAAACGTCTGCATTTTGACAGCCGCTATATCTGCTAGAAATCCATCAGCACGTGTTTCGGTTAATCTGATTACTTAACCATCCACACGGCTTAGTGGTTGAACTGTATATGTTTGCAGTTAACGCTACAAATTCGCTATGATGCAATTCTGCCAGGTTTTTGGGTTATTTTATTAACTTCTTTAGAAATGACGATATTGTATTTTTAGCTTGCCACTGTTTGGACAAAAGACGTTCTGTAGTTCAGGTTTACCCTCTGAGCTTCGAATGACGTAGGTGCTATGACGTAACGATCGTAAAAGAACACACGCGCGGAAAGATTTGATTTATCACTCGCTGGTTTTACAGAAACTTTTCGAAAACCTTAAACAATGAGGCATTATATGATCGACTATAGAGATATACCGCGATAGCGTAAAAGGTGTCGATTAGGAGAAGTGTTTATCGCGTTTTGCTCCAAGATACCGACAGTTATTCGAACAATTTGTGCAGATATTTCGGCCAAGTTCTAACAGGGCAATTTTTCGAACATTTGACAGTGAAGCGGAAATTCGCTTAAGTTATAATATGACAGGCCATTTAATTGACCAACAGTTGTACAAACATTTCGAGCAGAATTTTTATAAAAGGTCAAAGTTATAAAAGGTCATATATACAGACCTAAATACTATATAGCATAAAAATGAAACGTTTTTAGCTATTTTTGTCAAAAAATATATATCGTGACCACAATCACAGCTTAAAAATGCGATTGTTTGCGCCTGCAGGCAAACTGCGAACTGCAATCTCAGATCGTGTATTTCGCTTTAAAAACCCGTGTTAACTACCCAGTCCTTAAACCGTAAAACTTTAGTCAATTAGAATGTTTAACCTCTGACCTCTACCGGTTAGGTGCATAATTTGATTAACTGGGTCAAAGGTTAACCGCGTATCGGGCACTGCTTATGACGTAACAAGGGGATTATTGGATTGTCTTATCTCTGTCCCAAAGTATACGCAGTGATTAGTTATGTCGTTTGACAGCGCTGTATGATAATACAGACTGAGTGTGAATCTAAGTTTTACCGACGATTTTTTAACTCTTCATTTTTATAAAGCCACGGAAAATTGATAAAATAGCTTCTTTAAGTACACTACGTAAAATATAGTAGGGTGGGGGAAGATGGGACACCTTTAACACATAATATCCAAATAGCCGGATCGTGTTTTAAACAATTAACAACGGTCTATGGTAGTCGTGAAGATACGGTTTTATAATTCATTGAATGTTCTTTGTTTACTACCAAATGGTAAGAGAAAACTAAACGAAAAGGTGTCTAGTCTTCCCCCACCCTACTATATAGTTTAAGCTTGAATTTGGAGCAATGAGAATTGAAGCCAGACGATCGAAGTGCCAGACCTTTTTTGTCTGTATGTTTCGCAAAAGTTTATTGTGTTTACGCCCTCAGTCAAATTGCCACAATTCTGGTGCTATTAATGATACCTGCCATGTAGTACTGTGGGGGAAAATGGGACACCTTTAGCACATGTTATCCTGATCGTGTTTTAAATAATCAACAACGGTCCATGATAGTCGTGATGATATGGTTTTATATTTCTTTGAATGTTCTTTATTTACTACCAAATGGGGCGAGAAAATAGAATAAAAAGATGTCCCATCTTTCCTCATTCCACCATATCTGTATTGTTATCCTATGGAGGCGTAACCTAACTTCTATGTGTGTGGTATCGCGGTACAATGACTTGCCCGTCTTGAAAATAATTCCCATCAAGCTATGCTTGTTCTCTCTTGGGTGTTGTGTACACTTGAAAGACAAGACATCAAAAACAGAAATATTTTAATCTGTTTCTCTCGGGGGCGACCCTCAAAGGGGTTTGAGGTTCATAGCGTTTCTCGCTTGCCAATACGTTTAGTTTGCCTGTATAGTTTTCGATAATAGTCGTGTTCATTTGCAAGTATAGTAGGGTAAGATATATAAGATAGAATATGTTTTTATTCTCTTTTCTGTACCTAAATTTGGTAGCAAACAAAGATTATCTACAGAATTATATATAGTCTTATAGGTCGCGACTCTAAAATAACGTTGTTAATTGTTCAAAACTTGGCCGAGAAACATAGGGTTTAGGTGCTAACATTATCCGTCTTACACTACAGTACTGTATGTCAAAAAAGTGCCAGCTTTTTGAGTCGCAATACTTGTTATCCCCGGAAGATTTAGGTATTAATTTAACCACACCGAAAATCGTTCAAGGAATAATTGGTTGTAACATTCCTATGAAAATAGGTATTGAGGAGTTGGGTTGTTGTGTTATTTCGCAAAACTCACTGCCAGGAACGGCAGGCCGCGGCTCGTAATGATAATTGAAAGTTTTGGTCTGGCTTGTGATAACACAAGTATAAGAATTGACTGGTTAAGTGCAGTAATTTTCTGAACAAACAACTCGGCAGTTTCTCTACAAGTCAGTCCAGGACCTTTGCTCTGCCGTTGTAGGAAGCCATTGGTTCCCAATCGGTCGACGGATATACTTTTTCGTTTTTCAGCGTTTCCGAGGCCACTCCAAAGGCTTGCAGTTGCTCAACCATTTTAAAACTTACAGCTCTGTGAAGCAACAGCAGTGTCGGGTCTCTTGAAATTTGTTTTTTTCACAGCGGTTTCAGATAAAAGTGTAACGAAAGCATATTATATAGCGACCAATTTCTTTGTAGTTGTTTTTTTTAAGTTTTTATAAATCGGTTCCAGAATTAAACAAAAGAGCAAATTTTAAACTATTAACCATCGAGTGTTTATAGCGTAGTTAGTTTCGAAACAGAATTTAAACGTCTTTTATTCACAGAGAAACTTATATAGTTAACTAGTTAATCTTCGTTCCTATTAAAAACAAACTTACGTATTTCAAGATGGCGGCCGATTTAAACAACCTGCCAAACTACGACTGGGTTTACGGTGGCGAGGCGGGAACGGACACCTACATTCCCGGCAAAGAGAACGGCCAACTCCCGATCTATCCGGGCGATTACCCAGACTTTCCCGACAATGGTTCTTTATTGTCGCCGGGCATCGGGCGTATGAATTGCTCAGGTCGTGAAAGTTTCTACCCCGACGTGATGGAGTCGTACCCCTCAAGTCAAATAGTGGTACCAATTGTTTACTGCATCATGTGTCTAATCGGATTAATCGGCAACGGCCTGGTAAGCGTATTGTATATACAGTAGGGTGGGGAAGGTGGGACACCCGTTATTCTATGAAACTGCCCGCCCACCTTTTATACCGAAATTTGGAACTTATATTCGAACACTACACCCATTTTCTTAACCACAAGATTCCTATTTTATAGTATGGTGGGGTAAGATGGGATATCTTTAGCACATAATACCCAAATATCCTGATCGTATTTAAACAATTAACAACTGTCTATAGAAGTTGTGGGATACGGTTTTATAGTTCTTTGTTTACTACCAAATGAAACGAGAAAATAGAATGAAAGGTGTCCCATCTTCCCCTACCCTACTTTAGCTCTGAATTATAACGTCACAATAATATTCAAAACGTCACAACGACCATTGAGGTCAATTTTTCCTCATTTATTTCGAGTTTAAATTTTCACTGTCGAGCCTTATCTCGACGCTTAGCGTTGTTGCCATTGTTGACGAGCTTCCGTCGACACTGACCTCTTATGACGTCACAGGTGATGTTTGTTATCTTCGGGAGCAAGGAAATGACAAAAACCGTGGCAAATATTTACGTGTGGAATCTTACAGTGGCAGACACCTTGCTGTTGGTTTCACTCCCTTTTAATTCGACCCAAAGGCTCTTACTGAACTGGCCTTTTGGTTCAGGGATGTGCAAGGTATATTGTTTTCAGTTTATCTTTTGTTTTTAGAGCACTGTGGGGGAAGATTGTTACCTATTTAGCACATGATATTCAAATATCCTTATCGTGTTTTAAACAATTAATAACGGTCTATGGGAGTCGTGAGGATATACCGTTTTATAAAAAAAAGCTTTGAATGTTTGTTTAGTACCAAATTGGAAGAGGAAATAAATTGAAAATGTGTCTCATTTTTCCCCACATATCAAACACCCTCGGACTTTGTATTTCTGTGTTTTTTTAATTTATTATGAAAATGCGTCCCACATATAATAGGCGTAAACATGTTTCAAATTAAAAAAAAACACAATTTCATATGACATTAAACACACGCTGGCATTGTAAAACTGTATTTTATTATTACTGCTTCGAAAATTGCCAACCATGTATTGAGAGACATATCATACGGTGCCGCATCAGAAATTGTAAAATGTCCAGAACTTCGGAAACTGTATTTTAAGAAAAATAGATACCATTGTTGCATTTCATTTACAATGCTGTTTAATTACTACCGTTATAATTTAACAACGGCAAAGGCAAACCGCTTCCTGTATGCCTGTAACATAGACGACCGCAGTCCTGCCAGGTGTCGGGACAGATTCGAAAGTTTTGATGTATTTTCGCAGCTGTTGAAAAGCTCAGCCACAACCTGTATTTTATACCGCGTAATAAGGGACCTCAAATCTGGCAATAACGACCTGCTCGCGAGCTCCTGAGGAGCATAACCTTGGCCGACACTTTGAGTGGATTTAAGGTCGTATGAAGCTATTATAGGGTGACGACCCATGATGATATCAAGCGTTAAATTTCGAAAGCCATTTCGTGACGATTTGAACTAGAGCGCATAACGGAAAGTAATTTTAAATTTCTGTTTTATTTCCAGCGTCAAATGTGTACAATTTTAATATAAATTGGTTATTATATAAAATATATATATATAAAGTCTATGTCAATATAAAAAAGGGAAAAACTTTTAATATGTTATTTTGCTTATTTTTAAAATGTAGAAGTATTTCCCAACCACTATTGCACAAACGTACAGTTTTTGCCAAAGGTTGAGAAGAAAAAACGTAACGACCGCTGCGTTTGTGCCAATTCGAAATATTTTAGTCGGCGCCAGTTGGTATCGAGCTCTTAATGAACAAATTAGAATCGGATGCAGCGTTATATTTGAATCAGCAGCTTGTTCTTACTTTCTGTAACTCTCTTAACTAATAAGTGCCAGCATAAGTGGTTTCCTACTTCAATCCTTTAAGTTTGTCGGCCCAGATGCTAATTTTGGTGCTTGCTTCAAACCGCTGGCTCCTATTACCTAATTAAAGCCGGATAAACAAGCCAAGATAAAGGCGCGCGCCCACTTTTAATTATTGCCAATTTTACCTTACGGCGTCAATAGTCTAAAGCTGAATTTAGGCCGCGAGCTGTAAGAAAAACGACTTAAAATTTTTAATCCAAACTTATATAACGTGGACGGATAGTGAAATTGTTATTTTTTAAGCGTTTAAATTCGAGTAAACATGTATAGTAGGTTGGAGGAAAATGGGACACTTTTATCACATAATATCCAAATATCCCGATCGTGTTTTAAACAATTAAGAACAGTCCATAAAAGTCGTAAAGGATACGGTTCTATATTTCTTTGAATTTCCTTTGTTTACTCCAAATAAGACGAGAAAATAGAATAAAAAGGTGTCCAATGTTCCTATACAATACTACATGTATAAAAATGTGTTTTGACAAACTGAAACGTTCTTTTAAACTTTACCAATGGGTCAACAACACAAATATATTCTGATCACGATTTTACTTGGGCTATAGGTTTACTTTTGTTATAATTATCAGCAATTTCTGCTACAAAATTTCAATACACTTGCGTTTTCAGATCGTGGAAACCGTCAAGTATTTGAACTACTTCGCCAGCGTATTCTTCTTGACAGCGATGTCCATCGACCGTTACATTGCTGTGGCATATGTTGTTACTTCAGGGAGGTGGCGAACCAGTCGGAACACTTTCTTTGTAAGTTGGGGAGTGAAATGGAACAGCATATGTGATTAAGTGAAACAACACTTTTGTTTTAGGTATGTGCTGCGATTTGGATGGTCTCTCTCGTGATAGTGATACCACTGCTTATCCACACAAAGATTCATGGAGGTAATATGACGTCAATGCTGTCCAATAGAAATAACATACTAACACGAATATGCGACCAGTGCTTTTTCTCATAAAATTAAAAAAAATATTCAAAGGTTTCATTAAAGTTTATCAATATAAAAGTTTGGTACGTCTCCTAATTGTTTATTATGTAGTAGGGTGGGGAAAGATGGGATACCTTTTCATACTATTTTCTCGTCTACTTTGGTATAGTAAACGAAGAAAATTCAAAGATTTATAAAACCGTATTCGCATGACTCACATAGACCGTTGTTAATTGTTTGAAACACGATCAGGATATTTGAATAATATGGGCTAAAGGTGTCCCACTTTACCCCACGCTACTATATCAAATGGTTTTGGATCAATTTTCTTAAGCAATGAAAAAATCCGCTTTGCAAACTTAATGGACACGTTTTAATAGTTAATTGAATTTGGCTTACTTGTATCGGGATCTGATTAAATGGGCACGTATAATGCGAGTTGTCTTCTTGTTTATGACCCCAGAAGGTCTTTCAACATTAGGATTAAGATTCTAGCTATCCCGAGTGATATGTAGCGTGGGAACTTGTCTTGAGCAATTAAACTCACACGTTAGAAATAATTCTTCTTGATACTTTTGCCTGGTCTGTATCACCAGTTTTGAATAAGACAAATCGGTTATGACGTTACTATGGATAAGCTTCGTATTTTTCTTGTAAGCAGTTACGTTCGCATCGTTCATCACAGCTTGAAAGATGCGTCACATTTATCAGGAACTTTGGTGCTGGATTACAAAGCGTTTTAGCTGCCCTGCTGTAAGCGATACGGTTGACCTTGACCATAAACCTGTTCCTTAGGGGAAACAATGTGAAACGCTGTGTAAACACGGACCGTCTTTGCTCGTACTGGTTAATCTCATAATCAGTCATATGTGACATCTCAAGAGCGATAATTTCTTTGTTTATTTTCGAAAGCAATCGCTTTGCGCGCGGCTACAGGCTCCATATTTAGTTAAAGCTATAATCGGTTGGGGTTTAACTCACTAGATAGTATAGGCGTCAATCTCAAGTGCGGGGATTAGAGGAACGTGCCGCTTGCCCTTGCCGTTTGCTTTTCTACTTATGCGGGTATGAGGCGCAGTTCTATAACAGTCAAAGCGGGATTTTTTTATTCGTACAGTAGAGTGGAGGAAGATGGGACACCTTTTAATTTTATTTTCTCGTCCTATTTATTAGTAACCAAAGAAAATTCAAAGAATTATAAAACTATATCCTCATGACTCCCATAGACCGTTGTTAATTATTTAAAACACTATCGGGATATTTAAGTATTATGTGCTAGCTATAGGTATATCCCATCTTTCCCCACCCTACTATATGTTATAGCGCTTCTCAGCCTTGTAATATAACAAAGTTATTTTACCGACATTTTCGGTTATTTTTGCTTAAAATACGAAACAAATACCAAAAGTTAAGTTGTTTATAAATTTAAGCATCTCCCCTGATAGGAACAAGTAATCTTAAAAGATACGATCACCGTCTTTGTTTACAATGATGCGCTCATGTTTGAAACGTAAAATCCTTCTAATTCGTCTTCGTCCGGTTTATTTCCAAACACTAAAGTGACTTCAAAGACGTTTAAAGCAAGCGACAACTAACTAATTGATCGTCAGGATCAAACTTAATCCACTTTCTGTCTTCGGTCTTAATCTCGTACACTAAAACAGACCGTGCGATAATTTTTTTACCGTTGTTTATTTTACACAAAATTAACATTAAACTAGGGTGGAGAAAGATGGGAAACCTTTAGCACATAATATCCAAATATCCTGTTCGTGCTTTAAACAATTAACAACGGTCTATGGGAGTCGTGAGGATACCGTTTTATAATTCTTTGATGTTTTTTTTATGTTTACTACCAAATGGAACGAGAAAATAAAATGAAACGGTGTCCCATTTTTCCAACCCTACGATACAATAGTACTGTGGGGTAAGATAGGATACCGTGGCAAATAAGTCCAATATTTTCTGGTCGCGTTTTAAATAATAAACAACGCTCCTTTGGAATGGCGGAGTTATGGGTCTACAATTATAAAAATATTTTTTTTACTAAATGAGACAAGAAAATAGAATAAAAATGTGTCCCAACTTACCCCGCACTAGTATATTTATAATTGTTTCCTTTATATACGGCATATTTGTTTAGGAATGTGTGCCCTTGTGTTCAATATTCAAGAGAACAACGATTCTTGGGACATGCTACCAGATGAAGAAGTCGTGTATGATTATGGAGATTACTATGACTGTAATCTGGTCACTGCAGAAGACTTGGCAATGATAGAAAATCTAAAACGAAGAATTAGCGAAGGTATGCCGCTTGAAATAAGCTTAGATGAAATCTTTTAGGTATTGGTTGACGGGTCCTAATTCTTACAAACGGCCCAAGTTTTTGTCTAACATTTGGGTAGTTTTGTATACATTCGGCGAACACATACTTTTATTACTCATGACTTTAACCATAGAACGCGTTATACAATAGGGTGGGGAAAGATGGGACACCTTTTAACTCTATTTTCTCGCCCCGTTTAGTAGTAAACAATGGACACTTAAAGAATTATAAAACCGTATCTTCAAGACCCCCATGGACTGTTGTTAATTGTTTAAAACACGATCTCAGGATATTTGAATATTGTGTGCTAAAGGTGTCCCATCTTCCCCCCTACTATATCTCTCGAAACCTTTGGGTATGAGCAAAATTTGGACTAACATCACAGTAAACGAAATATTGTGTTTTATTTTTATTTTTTGTGATAAAATCCTTAATTCCATTGCAAAATGACCATTGAAACGCCCGAGTGGTGCATATAGGGTTAAACGCGTTATGCGCTAAATGCGGGATATGTAAAACAAATTCCACTTAACAATCACCCGGTTATAGCATGGGAAACATTGTAAGAAAATCAAGTTTCCAAAACACCCGGTTTTTAAAATGTCACGTATCGAGCTATAAGTTCAAGTATTAAATACGGTGAGTGTTCGAAACAAGACTTTTCTTTTTATGGGAGCCTCGTAAACAAGTTTCGTTGCCAAGGAAAGTCCGTATCTCGTAAACTTTCCACCAGAATCGAACAATTAATTTCCTGTAACCATTTCTGACACCCACTCACGCGTTGCGGGGATCGGTTTATTTTGAATTGCTTTCTGAATGTCAAACATTGCTTTCAGCGGCAAGTTACACGTATATGAACGAACCGCAAATTTGAAACACTTTTTTTGGTTCTTGTTTAAAGTTGGGCTTTCGGTCAAACATTTTTTATATTCCTTTATATAAAAACTGCAGAAACATATGTGTATGCTTTTACTTGGATAACACGTTATGCTTTAAACAGGCTAAAGGATATTTGGTTAGAAGCCAGGGCTCGTCTCGACTGTCCAGCGTTTTTTAACAACATGAATGTATACGCCTTTTAACCTTAATCCCTTTAAACAAGCTTAAAGAGACTGGATTCAAACCCAGGACTCGCTAGTTACGAAGGTGTTATAATATAGTAGGGTGGGGAAAGATGGAACACCTTTTCATTCTATTTTCTCGTCCGATTTGGTAGTAAACAAAGAAAATTTAAAGAATTATAAAACTTATTTTTACGACTTCTATAAACTGTTGTTAATTGTTTAAAACAAGATTAGGATATTTGTATATCATGTGCTAAAGGTGTCCCATCTTTCTCCACAGTACTATAATTAAGCTTTTTTCCACAGAGGAAAGTTCTGGAGAAAATGATAACACCACAATGCTGATGCAACAGATTGAAGACAGAGAGAAAAAGCTAGCAGATGATGAAAAGCTTAATTGCAAACACCCGGATTCAAAGACCTTTCACGCCGTGATCATTTTCACGTTTGTGATAGGCTTCGTGATACCTTTCATCATAATATCTGCATGTTATATCATGATTATAGTGAAATTGCAGCAACCTTCAGGGGCTAAAACAAGATCAAGACAGGTGAATAAAATTACCGAGATATAGCTATACATTTTTCACAGGATTATACTTTCAAAATATAGTAGGGTTGGGGAAGATGGGACACCATTTCATTATATTTCTCGTCCCATTTAGTAGTAAACAAAGAACATTGAAAGAATTATAAAACCGTAACCTCATGACTCCCATAGACCGTTGTTAGTTGTTTAAAACACGATCGGGATATTTCAATATTACGTGCTAAAAGTGTCTTTCCTCACCCCACTATATCAAGGTTTTAAAAAATTAATTAGAAAAGGTTCCAAAATGTCGGTGTCCAAAATTACCTAGTGCTTTAGTAAACGTGATTTTCTAAAATTTTAACCAGTTTGAAGTTTATGTCTCAATGAGTACCCCAAAGCGGTCTTAAGCATTGGCGGTCAAACAATTAAAAAATCGGCAAAAACTGTTCAATATTAAAACTAATGTCTTTTTACTGTCTTAGGCGGAAAGAACCCGGCGTAAAATTACCCGCATGGTGGTAGCATTGGTCATTGCTTTCTTTATCTGCCGCTTACCTTTCTACGTGTGGCATTTGGTTCTAATACCTGGTGTTGACGTCAGCCCCGGTGTGTGTCATGACGTCAGAGACTTTACGTTCTGCCTGGGATTTATAAACAGGTTGGTGTATTCTGCAAATGGATAATTTTTAGTCTATACCACTATCGACACCGTAGCGCAGTGGTTTATAGAACTGCATCTAAATTTAAGGATCCTATTTTATAGGGCTAAGTCGTGTTCACGCCTAACTAGAGTATACTGGGTTCGAAGCTCGATGAAGTAACATAGTTGTATGTTTCTGAAGCAAGATACTTTACAGCCCCAAAACAGTTTATAACTACTAATAGACTGTTCAAATTGGCGGCCACACATAAAAATACGCCAACCCATCTTTTTTTAATACCTGTCTAGTCAAATACCCCCTTTTAAGCCAAAGTTTTGACCAAGTTTTTACATTCCAGCTGCCTTAACCCGATCCTGTACACCTTCCTTGGTCATAACTTCCAAGAAAGACTTAGAAAGAGCATCTCAATATCGTTGCATTCGTTTTCGTTTACAAACTTTACCAAGTTTACCACCAACACTGTTAGGTAAAATGTAATACTTTGATTTAATAACTACTAATTGCTGACCATAGGGCATGTAATGCTGAACTTTTTAAACGGTTTCTCTTTTATAAAATATAAAAATTAACACTAGCATTATGGTTTGAAGAATGATAGGGGGAATTTGGGACATCTTTTCATTCTATTTTCTTGTTCCATTTGGTAGTAAATAAAGAACCTATAAAGAATCGTAAAACCATATCCTCGCGACTTCCATAGACCGTTGTTCATTGTTTAAAACACGATCAAGATATTTGATTATTAGGTTCCAAAGGCCCATCTCCCCCCACCCTACTGTATAAGCACTTTTTCACTTACACTTTTATGATTTGCCCTTGTGGTGTTTTTGCATACAGTCGAGCTGAAACTGCCGCTCAAAGTAAAAAGATGGACACCAGTCACATTGAAGTTGAACCTATAGTAAAAACCACACAGCCTCTCTACCACCCGGTTTGTATATTGTTATAATTCATTTATTACTTGGCGACGCAATCATTAACACGTTAGTCTGTGCCCCAATGTAATGCCCGCGCTGTAGCGCAGTAGTTTATAGGGCCGCATCTTCATTTGAGGATCATATTCTATGGCTGTGGCTCTTAGTCGTGGCACGCCTAAGATCAAGGCTTTAGGCAAAAGTTGGTCTTTCGACCTAACTAAAGTATACAGGTTCGAAGCCCAGTACAGTCAGTACGCACGTATAAAACGTAGCCAGACCTTAAAGCTGTCTTATAGTACCAAAAGTGCAGTACTTGAAATCATACACTGAACCAGGCCGTTCCTTTCCACAATATTAAAGGAATGAACATCCGCACAATTTACTATGCGGTATAAATAAGTATATAGGTCGAAAAGTGTCTTTGATTTCCCGCCCGAACGTTTACGTCCATTGGGTTAATAATTAGCTCTGACATAATGTATGAACTTAATTGTTAAATACGTTGTGAAATTAATATCATTAAAGTAACACAATGTAACGATTGACCAACCAAAATAGTTTTAATATCGGTCGACCTCGTAATTAACACGAAACGTCAATAGGTCAAATATAAAAGCACAAAGACACTTTGGTTTCATTCCCTTTGCCTCACATGCATGGGAACACAAGCAATCTGGACACAATCTTGTGTTTTTATAAGATTTCTATTTTCTCTGACATTTCCCGAGGAAACGATCAGAGTTCGATTTTTTTGAGTTTTCGGAAATAATCAAAGCTGCCGAGATCGGTTGCGGTTTCCTCTTCGTTCGACCAATGGACGTTCGATCTCTCTATGACGTCACAGAGCCCCAAATAGTTATGACGCTGAATTCTTAAATCCCGCATTAAAATCACGATGCGCATTTAAACTTTTTTTTTTCTCGTCCCATTGGTAGTAAACAAAGAATACATAAAGAATTATCCCGCATACCCGAAGAGCGTTCGTAATTTTTTAAAACACGATCGGAAAATATGGGATTTACGTGCTAACGGTATCGTATCTTACCCCACAGTACTAAATTCAAATTGCCTGAAACACTTGAATGTTAACTTTGGTGCAGTGTCAATATCTGTTTCCAGAATTAATGAATATTTATAGAATTGTAGAACTGATGGACGCTTTGTTTACATAAAATAATTCGATTGTTCTTAACATAAGGCTTGCACATATGTGACATATATATGTATTTTGTATTGCCTTTTGAATATTCAAGGCGTGACCCAAACCGTATTATCTCGCTTATGACGTCATAACCATTTCTGTTGTCGCCTTGACTACATCAATGACGACGTAATTTATTTTCACCCAGGTCCGAGAGGAAGATCTTATTTTAGCTGGCGAAAAACCCGCCACCAACGGCGCTAACGCCACGCTTCTCGAGGAGCGAGAGAAATAAAACAGCGCAACCAAGCGGTAAGAAATAACAAAACTTTCGCCCGCGAGAGGGAGCAAAAATCACATTTTTGTTGCTATGGTAATACGCTGCACTCGCGGTGGATATCTTCACACTGATTGGTTTTACTAAGAAGACGCAACCCACAAACTCAAGCCATTTCTTCTCCGTGTACATAAACATCATATATCACTATTGAAGTGTGTAATAAAATTTATTCGTCTCCGCGCGTGCTCCTACATTAGTAAACAAAGACTCTAAAGGAGCATTGCTATTTGTTTAACGCACGATCATGATATGCGAGATTAAGGTGCTAACAGTATCCCATCTTATCCACAGTACTATATAGTACAGTGGGGAATGATGAGGCACGTTTTTACCCTATTTTCTTGTCCCATTTGGTAAACAAAAAACACTCAAATAATTATAAAACTGTGTCCTTACGACTTCCATAGACCGTTCTTAATTGTTCAAAACAGGATCACTATATTTGGATATTATGTACTAAAGGTGTCTCCACCACGCTACTATACAAAGTACAACAGCCGTTTCCCCAAGTATATTTTATTAATAACTTTAAAAAGCACTAGTTTAGTAAAAAACATAACTATTCTATAATTCCCCCACAGCCCGGGATAAAATACTTTATCTAAGATTTTCTGCTTCCCACCATCTTTATAAAGTATTCATGCCACATGGAGTCGCCAGTGAGCTCAGGGTGAAAAGTGCAACCCATGAGGTTACCCTTCCTGACCCCCACTACCTCACCATTGCCAGGAAGTACACATAATACGTCAGTGCCTACGTCATCAACCGATTTGATCCCAGGCGCGCGGATGAATATTCCGTGGAAGTTCTCGCTACGGTTGAGCGCGCACAGCTCGTGGTCAGTCAAGCGTATCGACTCCTCAAAACTTTCAAACTGTCTTCCTTTCGCGTTCCTCCGACAAGTGATGTCTAGTCCTCCAATCTTAAAATAAAAATAGGAGACTGATAAAGATAAACCTCTTAACTGTTGTAAGTACACTTCAATCAGATTATTTTTAACATGGGTGAGGTGCTATACAGCAAGACACCTGGAATTTAGAAGTCCGCTAATAACTCTATGATTTTCAGATAAAATTTCATTTACTAAATTGCAGCAAATTCGAGAAACCCATATTTGTGACATTTATTATCATATAGTAGAGTAGGGAAGATAGGACACTTTTTCATTCTATTTTCTCGTCTCATTTGGTATAGTAAACAAAGAACATTTAATGATTTATAAAACCGTATCTTCACGACTTCCATAGACCGTTGTTAATTGTTTAAAACACGATCCGGCTATTTGGATATTATGTGTTAAAGGTGTCCCATCTTCCCCCACCCTACTATATATAATATAATCATATGTCCAAGGTTATCGAGTTCGATGCCCTACTACATAAGCATTTTGGCTAAGGCAAATCCCATTCACAACAGTAAAAACATAAACAAAATTATTTCATATTTGTTTCACCCGAAGGATACTGGGTTCGAACCCCACCTGAGTCAACTTACCGGGATAACTTCGCCTTTGCCGTCTCCGTCCAATTTATTCGACAACAGAATCAATCCAGCGCATGTTCCCCACGTGTACTGCGTAATACGTCATAGTGACGTCATTAATTTAGATCTTATATCGTAATCTTATCAAATATGTAAAACAAATGCAAGATATCCAATTTCAAACTAACAAAATATTAATACACAGAAACTTGTATTTCTATTTAAATAAGAGACTGACGACGCCATTTTATGGGCGAAGTGTATTATACTCTGGGAGAAGATGGAACACCTTTAGCACATTATATCCAAATATCCTGATCGTATTTTAAGCAATTAACAGCGGCCTATAGTAGTCGTGAGGATATGGTATTATAATTCCTAAAATGTTTTTTTCTTTACTGCTAAATGGGACCGGAAAATAGAGTTAAAAGCTGTCCCATTTTCCCCAGCCCTACTATACAGTACACATACACTTTTTCGTAGTACTTTATCCTAAACACTGAAAATTTATTGCAAAATGTCGGTCCAGCAAATAGAGAAATCGCCAATAACGTTAAAATATTCAATGACATTAACTTCTTACCTTATCCTTTCTCTGCGTCCATGCTTTCAGTTTTTCAAAGAATCCGTTTCTCCGCAAAGCCACTGTCATTGTTGGGGTTTCCCCGCCGGGGATAACCAAACCATCTAATGCGTCATCAATCTATATAACCCACGTGTTGAAATGGCATATTACCGAAAATCAAAATTTGCATATAGGTAAAAACTATTCAAAACGGATCTGAAGGTACCACCAAAGTTTAAAAAAATGAAACAGCTTTAAAAATGACAGAGTAAATAAAATTCACTGGCGTAAAAAAGTTCGATCGAGCGGCATTGTATGATTTTCCATAAGAAAAAGTAACACCATATTAAAATTTAGAAAAAAAAAATCAAACAAAACATAATAACCCACAAAGTAACATACATGGTAACTCGTAAGCTGGCACGAGGTGAAAAAAAAACAGAATACGCCCGTGTTATAACGACTGTCGTTTCTGGCCACGCGAGGATAAAGACACTTATCTTCATTCCCATTCATAGTAATTATAGATTACCTCTTCAGTTCTGCGTATTTCAGATATTTCGACTTTATACGGAAAGTCCGTAGTTTTCAGCTTAACGATTGCTTGCTGAAATGAAGCTTTATGTTCTGCGAAGTTTCCTTGTACAGCTAGAACCCCGATGTGTATTCTAATGCGCAAAAGGTATTAGGTTACGTAATATATAGGGGTGGGGGAAGACAGAGACCTTTAGCACATAATATTTAAATATGATGACGTGTTTTAAACAATTACCAATGGTCTATGACTATGGGAGTCGTGAGAATATAGTTTTATAATTCTTTGAATGTTATTTGTTTACTACCAAGGTGGAGAAAATCGAATGAAAAGGTATCCCATCTTCCTCCACCCTACTATACAATATAAGTCGCAGAAGAAATATAAAAGTCTTGCTTATAATACATCGTCCGTTATACTATAGTTTAAATACATTAAACTGTAAATGCAACATGTTTAAACAGACTTCGAGCCAGTCCCAATCTCTCTTAATTTAACAACTTTTAAACGAAAATTCGAACCGTTGTGAAGTTTAAATCTGCTGCGTCACCTACCTCTGCTGAGTCATGGCTATGACGTCAGTGTGCGCGTCACGCTGGAATAGAATCAACAACGAAACGCTCAAGTACCGGGTTTCTGCTTGAATAAACTATGTCTATAATTCCAGCGTTTGTTTCTACAATGCTTTAGGTTAGTTAGTTAGCTTATCTATAGCAAACCTAATCCGCCTTGTTAGCTTACAAAGAAAGAATTTAAAGGCGTTTGCCTTGGGATTAATAGTACGCTGGTATTTGTTCACGTTTTCACGGAAACGAATAATTGCGACTGCTTCCCTGCCTTCCTCTGTTTGATAGCCGCTTTGTCTGTGTTTTACAACTGACACCAAGCTATAACCAGCCAGGCACCGCGTGTGAATGACGCAATGTTAACCAGTACGACTCTGCTCGTCATAAATGGCGCACGCCTCATTTTCGCTTTCTGGTTTATTGATTTTAAAACGAACCGGGCTCGCGTTACTTCTTTCAAAGCGGGAGGCTACAGTTTTGGAGCGGAAACTGATTGTACTATTCTTGCATCAGACAAAAGGTTCATTCAGTAATAAGCAGAATGCAGCAGAAGTGAAAAACAGCAGATAAACAGATATAAATGCTACTTATGAAAGACAGCATTCGTGACAGCATAGACTTACTTCGTGAAGATTGTCGAGTTCTTTACTAGTTGACTCATACTGTTATTTCATGTTGCTAATATTTCAGGTTTTGCATTAGTTTTTGTATAGCTCTCTAGTAAATAAACAACAAGATGGCAGAAAACCACGTAACTGGTAAGTAACTAGTTAACGTATGTACTTTTTGGGTTCATAGTCTAGCTTTTAACTGGCACTCTTTTTCATACTTTTTAACTGTATAGCATGTTTAGCGACTGTTGTTTTGCTGTTGAATCCCTTCTCTTTGTTGTTTCAGTAATATGACTTTCGAACAGGTTTTCGAAGAGATGAATAAAAACGATGTTGTGTTATATGTATACTTACGGTATTTATTATAACTAGGCTCTTTCACATTGAAAACTGGTTTCGCTAAGATGATGAAAGGCGGTCTTATCATGGATGTAATAAACGCCGAGCAGGCAAAGATTGCAGAAGCTGCAGGCGTAAGTATTCACGCTTTCGTTTCGCACGAAAATTTCCAACACATGCGTGACGTCATGTGGAACAATGACGTTACGAAGCTGTTGCCTTTGTATCTTGTACAATAGTGCAGACGTAACTAGTTGTTAAGTGATAATACACTAACCGCAACTTAATTTAAAATGATAAGATTCCTAGGATTAAACTTTTCCGAGAATCGAAAGATTTACTTCTACGAAAGCGCGTTGTTTCCTCTTCCATGTAAACCAATAGATATTCTAGCCTGATCTAAGTTACGTAAAACCATCGTTGTGTTTTAACCAGGCATGTGCGGTTATGGCTCTCGAGCGCGTTCCAGCGGATATTCGCAAAATGGGAGGTGTTTCAAGAATGAGCGACCCAAAGGTTTGTTACGTCATATTTTTCATTGTTTTGTAAAAGTTTAAACACTGATACGACGTTTTGTATTGAAGGATATATCTTCTTTTTATTAAGTTAACATAAAAAGGCTATACGTACCTGGCAAAAGAAGAAGGCTTTTCAAATATACCTTAACCGGCTTAGCTTTTAGCTTGTGGAAAACCTGAAAATGGATCATCCAATATCTCACCAAAGTTTAAGTAGTTTGACAACATTTTCTTAACATGAACACCATAGTTTTTATATAGTAGGGTGGGGTAAGATGGGACACCCTTTCTTTTAATTTTCTTGTCCCATTTGGTATTAAACCAAAAACATTCAAAGAATTATAAAATCGTATTCTCACGACTTTCACAGACCGTTGTTATTTGTATAAAACACGATCAGAATATTTAGATATTACGTGCTAAAGGTGTCCCATCTCCCCCCTCCCCCTACTATACTTGACACACATTTCAGATGATTAAAGAGATAATAGCAGCCGTATCAATACCTGTCCTGGCAAAAGTACGAATCGGGCATATGGCCGAAGCACAAATTCTTGAAGCGCTTGGAGTTGACATGGTTGATGAATCGGAGGGTAAGTGAAGTTACCTGGTCCGGGATCGAACCCGGTAACTCAACTTGAAGTTTCTTAGTATGGAAATAGATATTATAGAATTGTCAGTGTACTAGCATAGTGCAATACCCAGGAAGTAATACAGTTCTTCTATAGACTGTACCTATTAACCTATCTATACTTAAGTATAGTGGGATGGGGCAAGTTAGGACACCTTTTTATTCTATTTTCTCGTCACATTTGGTAGTAAACAAAGAACATTTAAAGAATTATAAACCGTACCCTCACGACTCCTTTTGACCTTTGTTAATTGTTTAAAACGCGATCAGGATATTTAGATATTATGTGCTAAATGTGTCCCTTCTTCCCCCACCCTGCGCTATATATATATTAGTTTTTATACTTTATACATAAGTGCTATAAAAGCAGCAAAAAACCTTTTGGCATGACGTTTTCTTTTTTGAGGCTTTGCCTATTGCGTATTCCCTTATAAAAAGTGCCGTGAAAATGATTCCTTAAAGTTCTGACCCATGGTTTTTAATTTCTTGTTCAGTGTTGACCATGGCTGACGAGGAAAATCACATCGACAAACACCAGTTTAAAACTCCATTTGTTTGCGGAGCAAGAAACTTGGGGGAAGCACTGCGCCGTATCTCAGAGGGAGCGGCTATGATTCGTACCAAGGTAGAAATATTTTAATGAGTGTGTGTAGTAGTGTACCTTATCTTCGTGTGGCGAGCAACGACAGTCGTTATAATATGTATGGTATTGTGGGGAAAGATGTGACACATTTGGTACGTAACGTCCAAATATTCTGATGACCTGATCCTGTTTTAAACAATCAACAACAGTCTATGGGAGTCGTAAAGATATAGTTTTATATTCCTTGAATGTTCTTTGTTTACTACCAAATGGGACGAGAAAATAGAATGAAACAGTGTCTCATCTTCCCTCACCCCACTAGAAGTTCCCTTTCACACATGAGTTACCAAATATCTAACTTTATAAGCAAATATTTTTTTAAATACCGAAGCTTATATACTGATGTTTTAACTTCAGGGCGAAGCTGGGACAGGAAACGTAGTTGAAGCTGTACGTCACGCGCGCGCAATTTCGAGACAGATACGTCTAGCACAGGCGATGGATGCGTCAGAGTTGTATTCATTTGCTAAGGAAATTCAGGTATATTAAGTTTGTTTAAATATTTTTATGACACAAATTCATGACTATAACTTTTTCTTAGGCTCCTGTAGAACTTCTAAGAGAAACCGCGAAGCTTGGGCGCCTCCCAGTGGTGAATTTCGCCGCCGGGGGACTTGGTATGTGAAATCTATAAGTTTGTCGATTTTTTTCCTATTTTTTCTCGGGTGTTGACGGTATATTGCGTTTCTAGCGACACCTGCCGACGTATCGATGCTGATGCAACTTGGGGTAGATGGCGTCTTTGTCGGATCAGGAATCTTTAAGAGTAACTGCCCTAAAAAACGTGCTGATGCAATGGTACAAGCTGTCATTCATTATAAAGATCCCAAGACGCTTGCAGCGATCAGTGAGGACCTCGGAGAGGCCATGGTAGGTGGATGACGTCATGTTAGATGACATCATCGCTTATGACGTCACAGACTATACATTGGATTCGATTTTTTACTTCAAAATGTTTTCAGTGTTTCGCAATGCAAAAATTTAAAACAATTCTATGTTAGGTTGGAATTAATTGCGAGGATTTGAAAGAAGTTTGGGCAACACGTGAGGCAAAGACCAACTGAAAACCTTTCGAATGAAAATGGTGTAGAATACGCGCTAACTGGGTACATTCTAATGGTCTACTTCCACGTAACTTCGCTTTGTAAATGCATCAATAAAAATGTACCATAAGCCTCAATGGACTTGGTGTACAAACTTTCAGTACATGTTTATCACTTTGATCCCTACATTAATAAATGCAGGGCGACAGTTTATAGAAATTTAAACCATCAAATATTTACCAATTTAAACAACCAAGAAGTTATTTTCTTACTTGTAAATACAATTCTGACGAATTAAAAGCAAGCTTTTGTAACAGGATAGGGGTGCGTGGAACTCCTTTTCGTTCCATATTTGTTAGCATAAAACATACAAAGAATTACAAAACCTTATCCTTACGACTCCCATAGACCGTTGTTAATTGTTTAAATCACCCAACACGATCTGGATATTATATGTCTTTACCCCACAGTACTATAATAATTGTATATCGGGCACTGCATAACATAACATAACATAATACACATAGCAATACCAATTTGACAAAATATGAAGAGTTATTTACAGATAAATCAATTCTTCACGCTCTTCTGATGATGCCATTTCTTTATCTTTGTCATTGAACAACCCGGCCTATACCGGTGTTGACATTACATTAATATAAACCAAAGTTTAAGAATTGGTGATGATGAGAACCTGTTACCTGAGCACACAAAACGTATATTACTGCACTCAAGTTTATAGCTTAGCACATACAGTTGCTAAGGAGCACTAGCGAATACATTTTGGAAACGTTTAAACTAATTTGCTTTTAATAGCTAATCACTTTCATTTGGTGATGTGACTCATAGCCCCCACTGAATAAATAGGATTGTTGGTTGGGTTGAATGACTCCGTGTTGATCAGACTTCATACGCAAGCTTCGGCGGGGTGCTATATCTACTGTAGTACTAATTGCTTTTATAACCAGAGACCAAACAGTTCATAATTATCTTGCTATATTTTCATGAAATAAACTGACCTCGAGGTCTCAGTGCCGATAGTGGCGTTAGTTGGGTAGTTCTCGTTATCGTGTTAAGGAAAAGGCGAATTATATACCAGACAGAATCACGTGGCAGCATTGTGGCGTCCTGCGATAAAATGAACACGATTTGGGCCGGTCAGCGGCTTAACGGAATATCATTAACCTCGTTCAACGGGGGTCTGTTTTCATTAGAATAGTCTCCCATAAGATAAAGTCGTATCCGCAGTGTTGTCTGATTAATGAAGTATTGTCTTTGGGTCATTTGACGTCACTTTAAGCGTCGAGTTGCAACAGACTAACATGATTCCTACCTCCGTATGTGCCAGAAAATTCCGGCTTCGAAGATGTTTCATAGTGTTACTAACAGTTAACTTTACTTAGACTTCTGTATACAGCATAGACTTGTTAGTTTTAAACATGACTTCTAAGGGCTTTAGGCAAAATAAGGACTCATTCATTTTCTTCACATTAAGTGTGAATGGTCCAGAACAGGAACGGGTTACTGAAATCAGTCTTGTCAGTATATTCGGTTATAAGCTTACCAGAGCAAAAAGCAATTCCCCAGATTGGTTTCCAAGAGTTCTCGACAAAATGACTTTCTGTTTTGACCCGAAGGAGAAACTTGATTACGATTTGTGTAAATCCTACAACGTGAAGTCACAAGATTTTGAAATTGCAAAACGGCAAAAGTTCGACTTAAAAGTTGTTAATCTTTTGAATCTCTTTCTCTCGCGCCAATCAGGCGAGCTGTACCTTGTGGGTCACGGTAGCTATGGTTTCAAAGTTTTGCAATCTGAGTTGCGGCGCCTCGGAAAAAGTTTGGATAAAGTGGATGAACGTCAGGTGCACTTCGTGGATTCAGAAGAAATTTTCAAAAAAATACAACCAGGAAAAGATTCCTCTTTGAGCCGAATTTGTGACGAGAGTTTTTCTCAAGGAATGCCACAATGTGCCACTACAGAAGAACGGAATAAGTTTTTGATTAAAGTTGTGCTTAAAAACCTAGACAAGTTTTTCGACAATTTTAACCCAAACTTTGTAACTGTGCCGAAACAGAAAAGTGAAAGTGCTGAAACAACTTCTGAGCTCGACCAAGGCATTTCTTCTGGCGAATTTGAGCCCACGCAGACTCATGTATATTTCGACTTGGAGACGACGAGGCTTAGAAATTCCAAAATTACTGAGATTTGTATGGTGGCCGTCCATATTGATTCTATGAAAACACCAACACCTGACTCTCTACCGAGAATTGTCGACAAAATGGTTCTGATAGTCGATCCGGGTGAAATGATTGAGGAAATAGCTTCTGAATTAACAAAATTAAATAACCATATCATTCGAGAAAGCTACAAACCGAAGTTTAACGCCGAAACGACCAAGATTATGGCAAAGTTTTTAAGGAGGCAAATCTCTCCTATTTGTTTGATCGCACATAATGGGATGAAATTTGACTTCCCGTTGCTAAAGAACCACATTCTTGCTTCTAATTCAAACGAAAGAGTTTTCTCAGGTATACGATATGCTGATTCGGTTCGTGGCATGAGGCAACTACATAGTGGTCCTCGTCAATCTTTTCAACTGCAGAAAGTTTATCAACGTACATTCCCACAATCCATCGCAACCAATCAGCACCAGGCAGAGAATGACGTCATCAAGCTTTTGAAAATTGTGTGTTCTGATTCTAAGCTGTGCGCTTGGCTCAATAGTAACTACGTGGAACTTACAGACATTTTGGTGTAGCGATTTCTGCATCTGGCTTCTTTCTTCCAATTAAATGTAAATGTTTTTAATTGTAAGCGTGTTCTAACAACTGTCGTTTTGTCGCCATATTCGGTATTTTTGTTATATAACTATTGTTTAATCTTTGCTACCGTAATCGAGAGAAAAATAAAATATTTTGAAATTATATATTTTTTCTAAGTTCGCAATTTAAAGTAGGCAAGCAGCAATGCATTATAATTCTCCTTGAACACAAATAGAAAATATTGTCTAAGTTTAGCATCACGATTGTTTAGATATACAATGATATTTATATAGTAGGGTGGGGAAGGCGGGAAACCTTTAGCACATAATATCCAATTATCCTGATCGTGTTTTAAACAACTAACAACCGTCTATGGGAGTCGTGAGGATACGGTATTATAATTCTTTAAATGTTCTTTGTTTACTACTAAATGGGACGAGAAAATAGAATGAAAAGACGTCCCATCTCCCCCCATCCTATACTATTATAATGTGCACTTCAAATAATTGTTTTTAATTGCGTATTGATGTGACGGGCATGTTCAACAACAAAATCACTATGACTTATGATGTACATGGTAACCAGCATAAAAATCATGTATAACCGTATATCTTATATATTACCTCCACGGCAAAAATGTAAATAATGCAGTGACTAAGATTTGAATACAGTAAAGATTTTACTCAATATATCCAATAATTTAGAGTAGTTCACGATTTTCTCATGATGTCCTTTTTTCCGCCAACGCTCAGAATAAGGTTCTATAATTAAGATTTGTAAATTTTCCTTTTTAGTATGTAGTAGGGCGGGGAATATGGGACACCTTTAGCACCTAATATCATGTTTTAAACAATTAATAACAGTGTCCCATCTTCCCCCATCCCAATATACAATAATAACAGTACAATACAAATGTGGGAAGAGTACTTGACAGTAGACACGATCTGAGTTGGCCAAATAACGACGGTTAAGCATTCTGTATAAACGAACAAGGTGAATCCGAAACAACATAACTTTACATTTTGCCGGGTGGGCAAAGATGGGACACCTTTTAATTTCATTTTTTCGTCCCTTTTGGTAGTAAACAAAGTACACCTAAAGAAATATTAAACCATGTCCTCACGACTTCCATAGACCGTTGGTAATTGTTCAAAACCGATCAGATTATTTGAATATTATGTGCTAAAGGTGTCCCGTCTCCCCCCACCCTACTATATTTAAAGTTATTATAACCGCACCTCGCTCCCAGCATTGTTAAGAGCTTGTTGAAGGAATATTCTTTCTTCTTCGTTCAGATTTCTGTATCTACTTCTACTCGCGCTTTCGTCTTTGAAACAATCCCCCATAGTTAGGAAACGTTCCACCTTTTCCAGTATATCGCATATCACGCGAACTCCGGCGGTTTCTAATGCATTGTTATCAATATGAAGAGATCCAATCTGTGTGAAGATAAAAGCTTAATTTCCGTTAGCGAAAAAAAACACGAAATTTTTGGTTGGTCATGAGGATACGTTTTTATAATTTTTTCAATGTGCTTTATTCACTACCAAATTGGACAAGAAAATAAAATGAAAAGGTGTCCTACCTTCCCTATCCTACTATATATAGCATAAACGGGTTTTCCAGGCGAATAGATTTTACCAAAAACTTTTACCTTTTTCTCTCGGATCCGAAATCCGGAGAATATTAGTTTAAGTTGTTGTGTAGTGAGGTCACAGTACTTGATGTTTACGTCATCAATGTCTTTTGTGACGTGTTGCATGACGTAACTGAAAGCGTGAGCGTCGCTTGACGTCAGAGGAGTTCGACTCAAATTGATGTCACGTGGAAAACGTTCCGCTATTGCTTTTGTGACATCACAATTGTCACATTCTCTGACGTCAAGCAGAAGTCGGATGAACTGACGCCTTGCTGTCGTTAAGTAAAAGTTTTTTTTTAATTGTTTTTTAGACTATTTACTGGATACTTTGTAAAAGGTTGATGTATAGTAGAATGGGGGGAGATGAGACACCTACTCATTTTATTTTATCGTCCCATTTGGTAATTAACAAAGAAAATTTCAAAGCATTATAAAACCACACCCTCACGACTCTAATAGACCGTTGTTAAATGTTTAAAACACCCACGGGATATTTAGATATTAAGTGCTAAAGGTGTCCCGTTTCCCCCCACCCTATACTATAAATATATATATGTCGGCATGGAACGGTGAAATATTTCCACTTAAAAACGCAAAATTATCAGTGCGGATATTACATGATAATGGATGGATGAAACGATCGGCATAATAACACCACTACAAATACTACCATTACAAAAACCTAGGTACAGTAGGGTGGTGTAAAGTTGGACCACAGCCTACTAGCGACCTCTTTCTAAAATCGATTCTAAAAAGAACCTTTTTATTGTTAAAAAACACGATCAGGAATCATGGGATTTAGAGGCCGACGGTATCCTATTTTTATACAATAGTGCCCGCGTTCGGCAGTAGTAAACAATGAATATTTACAGAATTGTTTAGCCAGCACATCCTCACGACTCTATATTATAATAGCGTTGTTAGTTGCTAAAAATACGATCAGAAAAAATGGAGTTCTGAAATTTAGGTGATGCAGATGGTCCCATTTTACACAATAGTACTATATGTAAAATAACAAATAACAATTTTTGGTTTTACCTTCTTTGCTTGTTGCTTCGTCGTATGACGTAATCAGCTGACCGCATTTTTGAAATTCTTCCAACAATTTCTTTCCGCAAACGACTGGTTTAACCATCGCTGTTTGTGGAACGAACTCAAGTTTAACAAAAATTAATGCTAGGGGTTTTAAATTTACCTGGAGGTTTTAACATTGAAGTTACGTCGAATCGAATTCTCTTCAATCTCGACTGCTGAGCATGAAGGTATTCTTTAAAAAACTCATAATCTGCTCAAAAATATATATAGTATTGTGGGGGAAGACGGGACACGTTTTTATTCTATTTTCTCGCCCCATTTGGTAGTAAACAAAGAACATTCAAATAATTTTAAAATCGTATTCTCACGACTCCTATAGACCGTTGTTAATTGTTTAAAACACGATCCGCATATTTGTATATTATGTGCTAAAGATTTCCCGTCTTCCCCTACCCTACTATATTGTTGTTTTTTTTCTGGTTATATCTATTTTCACAGCACTAACGTGGGTTAAAAGTTGGACTCAGAAGCCTTCCCAGTAAGAATCGCCGCACCATGTACCAGTTCTCCGTGAACACCCTTTTCGCCACGAAGTCTTTAAAGTTGCCCATCTCGAGCGCTTCGACGGCGTGCACGGCTGCGAAGTACTCCTGCAAGGTTTGATGGTTGAAAAACACCTTTACTGATCCATCAACCACGCGCGTCGGGATCGCATTTCCGTTGAATAAAGGCAGAGTGATCGTGAGGTCTTGCACCGATTCGATGGTTAGATCATCTTCCTTGAGATCTGCAACAGATATGAGAACAATCTGCTTCTCCACAGCTTTATAAGCGACTTTGTGGACGTTGTGTAAAATCTCAGACAAGTTAACGTTCTTGACATGCTCAGATTGCTTGATGTCTGCTAACACCACGTCTAGGACTGATGTCAGCGAACGAATGGGTCGATCTCCTCTTGCACAGCAAGCAGCTGCGATGTAAATAAGCATTGCTGGATTGCTACACATTAGGGAAAGTTGTGGCGCCTCTCGCTTCAAAGTTTCCCATTTCGCGCAATCCCCACCTGTGTGTTGTAAATGTCATGCTTAGTTTCAGAGGGCATAAAGTTTGTGGTAAAATTACGTCACGAATATGAACAAACTTGTAGTAAAATTACGTCACGAATATGAAAAAAAGTGGCAATGTTATCTCACAAATATAAAAACCAGGCATGCTTACCGACAAAGTGGGTGAACAACGATTCTCCGTGTTCCGGCGAAAACCCATTGAGCATCACGATTCGCTGTGGTCGTTGCCCGATGTGTAGCAGACGCATTGTATGACTTCGTGACGTAATAAGTATTTCCGCATTCGGCAGAAAGTTCCCGCTGAGAAGGTTCGCCATGACCTTGCCAACTTTTGCTTTGCTGGAAATATTTAGCGCTGGTGCTGCGCTCGATACCTCCCAAGCTGCCTGGTCAAGTCCATCAATGACGATACGACAGTCGAACTGATTCCTCTGTACCCACTCAAAATATGCGCTCGCCTCGCTTGGTGTGCAACCGTAAAAGTTTTCGAAGATAATTTCCTGAAGGTTGAACTCTCTTTCCCCATAATCCATTCGCATAAACTCCATGTGGAAACAGATACGAGATTCTGAGTTAGCGATTCGTTTGCTCATGGTCGACTTACCGGCCCCTGCCTCTCCAAGTATAGCAACCAACCTCAGCGGGGTTTCGTCGGGAACAAAAAGGTCGTCGACTGAGACCTCGCCGGAATGCGAAACCTCGACACGATCCGCTTCTACAAACATATACAGCATTTTTGCATACGACAATTTTGTGCGGTACAACGCAAAGTATAATATTAGTCATAAAACATCTGGTGCCGTCTGGTGCATACGTTTATGTTAAAATAGTTACTATAGTAAAGTACGCCACAGCGCAAGGTCGATTTTGGAACGAACGACCATTATTGGTTACGTCATTAATTAATGACGTCATTTTTCGTGACGTAGTACTACCTGGGTTATAGGTATCCTCGTTCGATACATTTTTCCCGTCGTAGAAAGAAATCTTTAGCATACGTGGGTGAATGGTGGGAACGTCTATCTGGTTGAGGCCTATTCCTTGTATTCTTAACTCTTCTCGTCTGTTCGAGGCCACCAAATGTCTGAGGTCGTCCCTGGTCACATGGGGCATTGCTGGGACAAGAAAATAAAACGTAGTTTCCGGTACGTCACTAAACACACATGTTGCTTACTCGTTTGGTTGCTGCCTTCGCTGCTGCAGCTGTATACCGCCATATCTACGAATTAAAAGTAAAAGAATACTTTCAAAGTTAAGAAATATGGCGCATGAACTTGACCGATATAAGTTAATAAGGAGAATGTATATGCAAGAAAGCATGTAAGAGTCGGGTTGTTTGGTTTTCTATTTAACTTTGTGATTGTATTACAGCAATTGCGATGAGCCTTTACGTAAACATATTTTTTTAACTTTTGAACTTTTTCGAAATTTTGAGCTTAATTTTTTTCTTGATATCGAAATGACAATAAGACTTACAATCAACGTGGTCAGCATGAACTGAATAACTGGAAATCATGGAGGTAGTTCGAGGGTGGGCCTATAAGGAAACAAATATAGTCATTATACGAAAACAAGGAAATACCCGTTGAAACACACGCGTTTAATATCCTATTTGCACATTCTGTTTCACCAAAATTTAACACACGTTGATATTTACCCGATTTTCGGTCGATAGTCGTTCGCCACTTTCTCCATGAAATACATCGTCAATTGCTTCCTCCATGTAGCTTGACGTATAATTACGGATTTAAACCTAAACACGGCCGGTAACTTCACCGTATCATCATTTTTGCAGCGTTTGAAGTTCTGCACAGCACTTTCTATTGTCTTAAACAATTGTAGGAAATGACTATTGTTTCTGTACTGCAGACTAGACGCATACAAACCTTGTTACGTGTATAGGCCTACTACTCGAATACACGATTGACACTTCCGTATTATGGCGAGACGACTTACAAAAGCAGTTTCACCACCACACGATAGCCTATATATACATTAACTGTCCCTTTTCCCTGTTCCCCTGTTTATCAAAATACACACGCCCACAATACACTCTGTACCACCTAGACTGATGTGTATTCTACATTACCACGCCAGGATACATTGTGAGACCGTGTTGCGTATTCATTGTCAAGGAGAAAGAAACATCTTACTCTTTACAGCGTACGTTGTATTTCAGCAGTATAAAACAAGCGTCAAACCAAAAGCAACAAAGGCACGTAACATTTACATACAAAAGCAAATAAACACGCATATATATAGGAAGTATAGTATATT
The DNA here is from genome assembly GCF_009617815.1 of Ciona robusta. Lineage (NCBI taxonomy): Eukaryota > Metazoa > Chordata > Ascidiacea > Phlebobranchia > Cionidae > Ciona > Ciona robusta. The sequence goes on from NC_143246.1 coordinate 4,298,000, forward strand.
AAATAAATATAAAATTATTCCGAGGATAAGGTATATAGGCAAATGTTGATCGAAATGCACGTGCGTGTGTAATGCAGTAATCTCAAAACGATTTGGGAAAAAAACAATATTACACAATTTTATCTAAAATTAATTCATTTTTTTAAAAGTTTTTATCTTCAAATGCGGTAGCGATTTTATTAAAACGAGCCATGAATAAAAACTCTTTAATTAGTACCAATTAAAAAGTGTGACTCTTAAACTCAACGTACATTTTACAATTCAACTAACTAAAATAAGTTAAAGCGTAATACAAAGATAAGATTACAGAAAGGTAAAGTCGGTAAACTAGAGGGGGACCGACTTTGCAATGGCTAGATCCAAAAATGGATCATGATGGAAAAACAAAACCCCCGAAAAGAATTTTCCATCAATAATTTGCAATACAGTGTGTCAGGAAACAAACACCTATATATTACAATTGTAAATATACTTTCGCGTGCGGTTAGTATATGCAGTGACATGCTGTGCTGTTTACAATTGCAGTAAAATCAACAAAATATAGTATAGCAGGGTGGGAGAAGACGGGACACATTTAGCACTTAGCGTTTAAATATCCTGATCGTGTTTTAAACCATTAAAACGGTCTATGGGAGTCGTGAGAATGCAGTTTTATAATTCTTTGAATGTTCTTTGTTTACTACCAAATGCTGGGACGAGAAAATGGTATGAAAAGGTGTCCCATCTTCCTCCACCCTATACTATATGTGTAACGCCAAAGTATCAGTAGCGATGTTTAATTTCAATAACAGCAGAAGCAAATTAAACGGGCTGTGAGAATAGTAAACCGCACGTATGTTTAAATCAACAGCAACATATAGCACAGTTTGCATACTGCATCACAATGACGTGTATTATTTTTAACAACAGTATAGTTGTTAAAAAATTCGGATGTAGCCTATTGGGTATTAATTTATAGCACTGTGGGGTAAGATAGATACATTTGGCACATATTCTTCCATACTTTTTAATCGTGTTTTAAAAATCAACAACGCTCTTTCAAAAGTTACGATGATACGGTTATATACTATTCTGTAAATATTTCTTTGTTTACTACCAAATGGGACGATAAAAGATTTGAAAATCTTGGCCATTACCCCATCGCAGCCTACTATTTTCCAATCGCAAAAGCTATTTAAAAAATGACAAATAAATTGTCAAATAAGCTGTGTGTTTGTACAACGTTGGAATATGCTTGTGTAATTAAAATCTTTTGTACATCTGTGTCCCACGGATCTAAACGGCAGATTGCTGCGACTCAAGTGAAGAAGCACTCTCGGTAATCAGTCCTTCTTCGTATTTGTCATCACTGTTTTGTTGAACTGGGTGATTTCTGTTGAATCTGAAAAATCATTGATTTATAAGGTATTTCAAATTAAAGCTTAAAAAATGACACTTTTAAATTCCGTGCACGACTGTCGTCAGATTCTATGTGCAAATAAAGCCTTTATGTGTATAAGGTAAAATACCAGTATTTCTGCAGTGAATTCTCATAGTAGTTTAACCTAAAAAGTTATTGTTCTTTAGAATTAAAACGGTACTTACGCTTTGCGGTATCTGTGATAACCGACAGCAGCCACGATAACCAGTAAGGCGAACACTACGCCGAAACCAACAGAGAGTATCGTCAGCCAAGTTTCGTAACTTTTGTTCATTCTTGTTTGTTCTTCCTGTCTTGCTAAGTCGTAGTCATTGGCTATCTTTAAGAAAATAAAATAAATGGTCAGACACGCGAGGATAAAGCAAATTACGTACATGCACACATACATTCATTTATTCATACAGTCATTCATTCATTCATTCATTATTAATCTAATCGAAAGATGTTCTCCTTCAAATTTAAACCATATGAATGAAAAACTATACCTTCAGCTTTAGTTGTATCTCTTCATCCTTTATTTGTTGAACCATGAACTCATAACAGAACACATAGCAAGTCTTTTTCATATTATCCGCCGGGTTAACACATCCTTCCCGACAGGGCTCGCATGTAGCAGAATATCCATAGTACCAGTCCCACCCATGACTTACTCTACACTCGGCTTGTTTTGCCTCGAAATCCTGTAATGGTTAAAATTAAATAAGTTTGACATTCGTTATATAGTAGGATGGGGAAATGGGGCATCTTTTCATTCTATTTTCTTATCCCATTTTGGTAGTAAACAAAAAAACATTCAAAGAATTATAAAACCGCATTTCCATAGACCGTTGTTAATTGTTTAAAACATGATCAGGATATTTCAGACATTATGTGCTAAAGGTGTCCCGTCTTTCCCCGCCCTATTATATTTTATTTATAGATACTACTTAATCTTCGTACCCTAGCTATGTTGTTATTTAAAATGTATTTATAAGCCAGACTATTTTTATCTGTGATAAAGACCAGACATCAATGATACTCGCTACTGTGCTGTAAAACAAATAATAGTCTGGTAAATAATTAACCAACAGACACTTACGTCATATATGGCGCAAGTTTTTCTAACTTTATATGATGATATTCCTTTCTACATATATAGAATATAATAAAACTAACCATTATAACTCGGCCAATTTTTCCTTCGGTCATTCCATTATCATCGTCAACCCTGAAAAAGAATCCAATTTAGTAAAAGGCCATATGTATCGTTGCCGTTAAGACTAGAAAAAAACAAGGTTGTATATTGTGTAAAAAAAACATATGAAATACTAACTACATTCTGTATATCAAAATACAAACTTCACTTACCCGCTAGCACTGCCGAAATTTTGAAAAGCGTGAGCCAAACAGAACTGGATTATGACAAGTTTAAGATTGCTAAACATTTTCATAGTTTAGTTCGTAATTTCTTTCTACTGTCTCCTTGATCTATATCTGTAAAGAGAAGACTAGATAAATGACATATGAACTTGTATACGAGTTGGTAGATAGCGTAAGTTAACTGTGGTGACTGGGCGTTTGTACTTGTAACACAGCGAAGCATCAGTGAACCTGGGGGGAGAAAGTAGGGGAACCCCCGGGTTTTCAACCGATTTCATCATTCGAATCTGTTGCGCGTCATAAGATCTAACGGTTAGGTTAGATTCTAACCTATTTTTTTAGCAAATAGTCAAAGTTTGTCAATACACTTGTAACAATCTAAATATAGTGAGGACAACCTACGATAACATTTCTACGTTGCTATATAGGTCTATACGTAACAGTGGCCTCATAAAGGCTGGTTCACACCAAAGTTAGTATAGACCAAGTTAGGAAACGGATTGTAAAACAAAGAGTCTTGTTATCCATTGTCGCGCGTCTATGACGTCATAGACGCCACCATTACGGAGCCCACGGCATAGCATTTTATCATTGCTGGGTGCTGTTTTTCGTTTAAATATTGCGATTTTTTAAAAACCAAGCACTTCTGCGCATAAAAATGGCTTTCTACTAATGTTATATCTTATCACAATAATAAACCTCACAAAAATAATCAACTTTTATTGAACACTCAATCGATTAAAGAGTAAAAAAAACAGAAAATATCAAGTTTACTAACCAAAAACATAAAAGGACATGTTTAAAATATAAAAATACAAACAAAAACGCATAACATTACCATAAACTGGTGTATCTAGCTGCAGTTTTGCATGTAAATTGCCGTGATTTTACTTTTTGGCTCACAAACTTAACACGTATACCCGGCAACGAAACTTAAGGTATCTTTGTAAAATTTGCCTAATATCGAAGTGACATTGAGGAAAACAATACTGAGTTACTATTTTTGGTCCTCTGCTTGAATTAGTGAGCTACCTTTTCTGCGTTACGGGTCTTTATGAAATCGGAAAACGCGAACACCTTATCTGCTAGTACTTAAGCAGTTTGAAGCTGCATGTCCACTCATGTTGGATTATAAATGTAGTATATAATGGTTCTGTAGATTCCTAGGTATGATCATATACTATTATGTAAACTAAGCTGATTGCTGCTAGTATTAATCGCCAACGTAAAGTACCCTGTTAAACCACACTGTACGCCGAAAACCAGTCAAAATATTAATTTACTTTACATTAATTCCTAGATTTAATATTATATAACAAGATTTATATTAGAAATTATATTTTAAATGTTAAAACAACCGCTATACGTATTTTCTAGCTTTGTATCGCTTACAAGAACCAAATAAACACACGCCGACCATGCATTTGTATAGGCGATTCACGCTCTGTGGGCTCCGTAATGGCGGACACGAGCGCCGTTTCCTAACTTGGTCTATACTAACTTTGGTTCACACTAGCGGCGGTGGTTGGCGATTCGAGAGAGTGACGTCACTTCCTCTCTCGCTAGCGACTGACGTCACTTCCTCTCTCGCTAGCGATGCGAGCGACAAACTTTCGATCTGCCGATGATCGCTAGCGATGAACCGCTTTGGCGCAAAAAGTAACAATTTTCGCGTGAACTCTTTCGCTGTAAATTAAACCAGGGAGACAATTTTCGAGTAAATATGAATGTAAAAATGAATAATTTTGTTGCAGGAAAACTGTGTTGTGAATTTAGCGTAAAATTATTGAAAAAAAAGCGTTTGTTAAGGTGGTTTGTATTACAAGGGCGTGTTTAATACACAATTACTTGAAATAGAACCGAACTATATGGAGTAGGCTATAGAGGCAGATATAACATTAGCCAATTTCTTGACAAATTCGGCATCTGCGCTAATATTTTTAAAAGCCAATGCCTGCTAAACGAAATTATATACTTTCCCGAGTATTTTCCTCTGTTTTATCGCATATTTACGTTAAAACGATTAAGTGTAATTTCCAATTTCCCGCCAAACAGAACAGGATACCAGGCGATTTTACATTTGTGTGTGAATCCTTTGTCTGTCGAGATATCGGCCGATAATCGCTCGCTCCCATCGCCAGCGCTTTTATCGCCCGTAGTGTGAAGAACCCGCCTAAACACCGTTTGCCTCAGGACCCCTTTCAAAATTGCAAGGGGAATAAATTAAATTAACCCGATTCAAAAGTTACATTTTTTTGTTTTTGAATTCATAAAAAAAATCATTTCTGATTAACGCCTTAAAAAAACATTACCAGAAGTGGGATTTCAGTTAAATTTGACACTCCCCTATATAGTAATCTCTTTTGCTTAATAACATCTTTATGGACGCACATTCGCGCCAGTTTTCAGTTTCGGTGTTTTTTTTCTGCAAATCAGCTCTATCTGTTTTTATAATTGAAAACAAATCTAATATACAGTACTTTATTCATTACAGAATTAATATATACAGACAGCCTGAAACACAGTTACGCTTATGTGTTTGTTGCATCAAATAACGTAGTTATAAGATACGGCAAGACGTTTTTCTGACCTTAAAATGTCGTTTACGCCGAATTCGGAAAACTGGTTAGATAACTGCACAGTTGAAGATGTGCTAATGTATGCACTTGAACATCAAATGTTGAACGCTGTAAAAGGTTTGCTGAAACTTATTTATATAGTGGTTGACTAGATTGTTTTTCAAAACATTTTTCAAAAGTTCTTTATGAATAAATAACACTCACAAAGTTACATATACATGGTAACTCGTATTCTGGCACGAGGTGTATGAAACAGAACACTCAACTGTCGTTTTCCGGCCTAACAACTGTGTTTTTTTTTTTAATTCGGAGACAATGTTGGAAAACAGTGAAGATCAGCTGCGTGTGTACTGTGTATGTAAAATACTTTGAGCTAACAAAATTTAAGATTAATGTAGGCTAAACTAAAGCCATGTTGACTAAGGAAATATAGTAGACATTTGCAAACAATAAAATAGCTCATTCTGATTGTGAAGAATACTATTTAATTTAACTTTAGCTGTTGGGTTCTTCGTTCCTACCATTTTAGGCGTGGGTGGTCCTTGGACAAGACACTTAGCCACAATTACTTCAACCCAGTGGTCACTAATGGGTTGTCCAAATTATCAGCCACACATAAAAAGTAAAATTTGGTAACTTGCAAGCTGGCACGGGTGTATAAAACAGAACACTCGTGTTTAAGGTCTAGTTTTTTTGGCTGCGCGAAAGTAAATTACATTCATTCATTCATTTTTAGCATGCTTCGCAAAGCTGCCGATTGGAGCCATGGATTTAAGTTCACTGTGCCAAACAAGGCTCGTGATAACCACAATGCCCAAAGTTGTTTTAGGAGTAAGTGAAGCAGCTCTTATTGTCAGTGGGGCCCAGTTGGTGGGGATTTCTCAAATTCTTCGTGGGCTCAAATTTATAAGAAGTAACTGCTCAGCGGCGGGTGGCAGTAGAGATTTCTGTTTCTGCGTAATTAAGCTGTTGAAAGTTGTAAGTTTATTTGCGTAGTTTTATAAATGTGTAGTTCATTGATGACTGTTGTTATTAAACTGACTGTGTTTTGTGTTTGAAAACTATACGTATATAGTAGAGTGGGGGAAGATGGGACACCTTCACATTCTATTTTCTCATCCCATTCGGTGGTAAACAAAGAACACTCAAAGAATTATTAAACCGTATTTTCCTGACTCCTATAAACCGTTGTCAAATGTTTAAAACACAATCACGGTATTTGAATATTATGTGCTAAAGGTGTCCCATCTTCCCCCAACCTACTATATATATATTATATACACAGCCTGGGAAGTGTTGCTCCACTCAACATTTAGTCAAGTCATTCATACAGTTATTATTAGAGTATTAGGGTTCTAAATAATTAGTCTTATGAAATGCAAATTGTTCAGAAAACTCAAAGATATCGTGTGTCACAGTGTGTCTATAATTTACCTTACTCTTTCTGTTCTTAGCGAACATTATAAACATTATGTACATTATAGTCGTGTTACTTAACACTTATAGATTAGGTTTGGATAGAAACAAAATTGCTTCTAAGTTCTATTACTTTACACAGATTCTGATGCATGCAGTATGCACGGATGGTAAACATGAAATAATTGAAGTCCAACTCGATGAACACTTTGGTTCAAACTCTGCCCAAGATTTGCTCAAGCCAGACAAGGTATTGCACAGTGCATACATTATAGAACAAACGATAACGAATGATTGCTGTTTGTTGGTTAAATCAGTGCTCTTCAACCGGTGTGCACGGTGCACCCAAAATATTCCGGGGGTGCACCAGTACAAAAGGGTATACAAGGGTGCATCACCAACTTCAACAATTTTCAGCAATAAAATTTAGTTTTTAACATTTTTAGCCACTTCCCAACAGATTTTTATACGAATTCTACATCTTGCATCACTAAGATTTGTGAAAATCACTAAGATTTGTGTCATTAGTTTTATGTTAAAGCAATCAGGGTTGCATGAGTTTGTCGCAACAATTTTAGGGGTTTACCAACCCAGAAAAGGTTGAAGAGCACTGGCTTAAACAGTGCAACACTATTGTTTAAGCCATTGATCCTTTAAAAATACAATACTGTATATCATGCTGGCTCAGTTGGTAACCTGATTTAACCTACAAAATGAATGATGCCACAGACCATTGTGTATGTGCACAAGGCATATAAATGTTCCTTAGCTGGTGTCATAATACTTAAAAGTAACATTAAAAATAAAATGAAAACACTTTCCACCATCAGGATGTTCGACTTGTGAGTTTGGTGAGGCGAGAAATTCAAAAGTTTCGAAATCTTGTGAAAACTTTGTTGCATGATGCAGATGCAAAAATAAGTAAGTGTTTCAAAAATTTAAAAAGCAATAATGTATGTAATTGGTCACTATGTAATGTTCATTATTTAATAACACTATTATTTTTAATACTTATAACTCCAATGAGCCTAGAAAATGGTTAAATGGCTAGTAATAAAATTAAATTATAAGAAACATGATGCCAATGCCTTGATTTATTTTATTATCTAAAACTTTGTTCTAAATGGCATACCATGTGTTGCGTAATGGGTCAATCTGGCAAAAATCCGAGGTCCTTAATAAGAGCCTCACCCTTATGGTATGGATTGCCATTAAAACAACCATAAGTTTAAAAATACAATACAACCATAAATTTAAAATAAAATATATGAATGAATGAATGTAACTTACTTTATCCTCGCGTGGCCGAAAAACTACAGTCGTTATCACACGGGTTTAACACCTCGTGCCAGCTTACGAGTTACCATGTATGTTACTTTGTGGCTGATTATTTTTTTTGGATTTTTTTATTTTTTTATGTATGGCTGATAATTTCGGAGACAATGTTGAACAACTCATTAGTGACCACTGGGTTGGAGTAATTGTCATTAAGTGTCTTGCCCAAGGACACATACGCCCACAATGGTAGCAGCGACGAACCTTGGACCCATTACCTAATGGTTACAGGCAGGCGCGCTAACCAATACACCACGGCGCCAGACGTATATATATATCTAAATATAAAATGTTTCTTTTGGTGTAATTCTACAGACTACATTCAAGGGGACATGTGGAATGATTTTAACGCTGAATTCTGGAAGTCTCTTCAAGAAGACTTGGTCGCTTATCTAAAAGTTATTAAGAATTTTCTTCCTGAGTTAAAGCTTGAAAAAGTAAGTGAAATCATCAAGTATGAGTTTTTGCGCCAAAACACTTGGTGTTACAGTGAAAATTTGTTAAATGCAAAAATAAGGTAATTTTTCTGTTAATGTAACTTTTTCTGCTCCTTTTATGTTATAACACATATATATGTATCATATTTCTGTATTGAAAATAAGTAACTTATACTTCTTGAGTTGTCAACAGGCCTCTGTATATATACCTAATAAACTTACCACCCAGTAAACAGTATAGTACTGTGGGGTAAGATGGGACACCTTTAGCACATAATATCCAGATAACCTGATCGTGTTTTAAACAATTAACAACGGTCAATGGAAGTCGTAAGGATATGGTTTTGTAATTCTCTGTATTTTCCTTGTTTACTACCAAATGGGACGGAAAAATAGAACGAAAAAGGTGTCCTATCTCTCCCACCCTACTATATATATATCTTTCAGGTATTTGAGCAGGATAGTTCGGAATGGGATTCACAAGTGTTAACTCAATTGAGAGAAAAATCAACACAAGGAATCCAAATTACTGAGAATGACGTTTTAACTTTATTAGAAGATATGTGCAAACAAGGTAAAATGTTATTTTCGGTTTGGTTATAAAAAAGTAGTTTGTTTTATGCGCCTAATTTGAGTTACATTATAACTTCTTTATTGTAAGTAAACTCTATGTTGTAGTTTAATTATACGATAAAGGACAAAACGTCACTTTGTTATTCTGGCATAGCAGTACAATTCAGTAATTCAAAGTAGACGAAAAAAGTTGTAGCAATTGTCATTAAGTGTCTGGTCCAAAAAAATCACTATACCTTCATTCTATCCCATTTGTATTCTTGGTGAGCGAGGTCCTTGTCAAGGACCTGGGATTTAGGCTAGATCTGGCCATTACCCAGCTTTGGCCCATTGATATGGCTTATAATTTGAACAACCCATTAGTGACCGCTGGGTTGGAGTAATGTCCGTTAAGTGTCTTGACCAAGGACACATACACCGATCAGAATTTATATCGTCACCAAGCATCGAACCGGGTACCCTTGGTTACGATGCAAACGCCTAAACCACTAAACCATGGCGCCGAACTATACCTTCATACTGAACTTTATAATTTATTCACAGATACAGATGCTACTAAGGAAAATACAAAGATCCATCCTTACAGTGAAGAATTAACCAGAGTATCTCAACTTCCTGAATACAACACTTTACATTCAAACTCTGCACCAAATTTACCAGTAGCAGCATCAAAAAATACCAAAAATCACCTCAAACACACATCTCCATTTAAGAGAATTAAAAGGAAACTGAACTCATCGTCAGATAAAGAAAACGCAGCTAAAAAGATGAAAAGATTAACAGTTTCTGAAGCTGTTAGTTTGGTTTTATCAGATTCTGAAAGTCTTTTTGAATTTTCACAAGACGCTCAAAGAATTTCTAACTCAAGTTATGGCTCTATAATTCCAAGTCCAACCCATGATTCCTTTGCAGAAGGAAGTCCTTGTAAAAGATTGAACATTTCTTCTCATTGTTCCAACCGGAATAGGGCGGTTTTTTCCGCATCAAACCAGTCTTTGCAGAATATTACAGCTGATTCAATTATGTCAATCACATCACAATCTGACAATGACGACATACCGCTCGCACAATGGGCAGAGAAACACAAAGAAAGAAGAGGCAGAAAAAAGAGATTCCCATTATCGGCTGTTGCACCTTTGCTGGACAGTGATTCACCTTTAAAATTTGCCGACAATAGTTTAGACACACTGCCACTTTCTGTACTGCAATGCAAAAATACCAAAAAGCTTAATTCAAGTCCTCATATATCTAATAAAGCTGACACTTGCCTGAACAGTTCACAGAGTTCAGAAGACATTCCTCTTGCTCAGTGGGCACGGTTGACAAATTCAAGCCCGATTAAATCTGAGGATAATGTTAAAGATGATCTTCCCTTATCTTCATGGCTTTTAAACAGTTCCCCTATTTCGTGTACAAAACATTTCCCATTAACCTCAGCCAACTATAGTCCTGGGGATAACCTTTCCCTAAAGCAGTGGTTGAGAAATGAAGCATCAAACAATAATAAACATAGCAAAGAATTCTACCGCCACACACCTAGAAGAAGACTTAAATACGAGGCATCTGGTGAACCAAGATTGTTAAGATCTGCTAAAAAAAAGTTCACACAGCAAAAGACAGATCAGGACCGAAAAAAGAGGTTGGAAAAATCATTTTCAGAAAAGGTTTGTTAAAATAAGCACAAATCTAATATAAATTAGGTTATGGGCCAAATCTGTGTCACTTGGTAATCAAACTTATGCCGATAACCATACAAAGATCATATATGTTTTGCTTACAGGTTGAGCCTGATTGTTCATTGAATGAATCTGATCTTCAACTTACACAACTAAATGACACAAGTGCAGGTTGGTAATAATTGAAGGAACGAATGTAACTTATTTACCCTCGCGTAGGGGAACCACAATCGTTATAACACGGGTGTTCTCTTCTGTATTATACACCCCATGCCTGATTACCAGTTACCACTTATGTAACTTTGTGGTAATGACAACTTGGACAATCCATTAGTGACCACTGGGTTGGAGCAATTGTCAATAAGTGCCTTGTCTACGCCAACAATGGTAGCAGCAAGCCTTGAATCCGTAACCTCTAGGTTAGAGGCAGGCGTGCTAACCATTGTGCCAACACTGCCAAAGTGCCAGAACATATACTTTTCTACATGGCAAAGCTGCTGTGGCAGAACTATGCTTACCCAATGTAAAATTGACCAACTAGAACTATTTTAGATTAAAACTGACATTGCAACTACCTTACTAACACTTAATTTCTCTTATATGCATTTGATTATCCAGAAGAAATAATTTCAGAAAGTGAAGAAGATGATGTTAGCTTAGACTTGGACTGGGTAAGTTAAAACTGCTTGTTTTAAATACATGTGTCCTGGACTCTTGGATAAATTTTCTTTATTGATAATAATAATAACTTTATTTGTCTTCACGATAACAGTGGCAAAGTTTGAAAAATTTCTAAAACGAAAGGCAGAATATAGTGTTAAAACAACAGTTGTTAAAAAAACTTGCTTACAGTTAAAAACATACTTACATTTAATATGATGAAAAAGGGTGGTCGGTACACCTGGCAGACAAATAATGAGCCATTTATGTTTAATTATATCAAAGTTAAACTTCTAATGGAAACAAAAGTGTGTGTAAAGTAACAATATCATTTAAACAATATCAATTGTAAAATACATCCAAGTAATATTTTAGCACCTATGAATTGTAACTGAATGTGGCAGTTAAACATTGTTTAAAAGCACATTAAAATTAGCAAGTAACAACAATTATTAAGAATGTATGTTTCCCACAGAACCCTGGACTTCCAGATTTAAAAAGATTTGATTACAATGCTGGTGATGTTTCTCCACTCAAAACTTGCTTTGTAATGCTTGAACGTTTAAACACATCCATACACACCAGTTCTACCTGACATCTGTGGAGATTGTTTTCTGTTCTGACTTTGTTTTTAAACCTTTTCCTTTTTCCTTTTTTTCCAGTCTTTTCTTCGAGACATGCAGAATGCTTTCACTCAAGCCAATTGTTCTTCAAAAAACTGGTAGTTCTTGCAACCCTCTTTACTGGTGTCATTTTTTAGGAGTTGCATACCAAAGTGTGGTTTTTAGTTTTTGTAGAGTTTTATTTCAATTTATTTTGATGGAAGGTGTGAAATTGAACAGCTTCCTTGACAATAAAAATGGTTGCGAGCCAAGTAACTAGAAATGTTATGGGCGTGACATATTTTTTGTGCTTTGTGTTACCTACTGGCCATGAAAACGTCAAATTATTGTCATTTTTTACATCCACCTTTGCCCAATTACATAACATATTTTGAGATTTAGGACAAGGAGCTAAAACTTTGTTTATTTCTCTTTGGTTTTTGTCCATGTTTTCCACAGGATGTCTCAATGAACAGTAGGTGTAAAGCAAAGGTGGTGGAACAACTAAATCCACACAGGATTGTGTGTCTGAAGGGCTGTGGTATCTAATATGCCACATCAAATTTGTTGAGGTAGAAGAATTTTTGACCAGCTCTTTAATTATTAGCATAGTATGAAAAGTTGATTCTTCAGCAGGTCTTTCAATCTCAATAAAACTATCATAGTGAAGCGTGAGATTTTCATGTGATCTAGAAATCTCGTAAACGTCAATTGAAAACGATGCAGGGACTATCTGTGCGAACATCAAGTAACATTCAGAGCTGATATCCAATGAACCAAAGTTCACTTTTGTCTCAACATTTCTGTGCATTCCTTGCCCTTCATAAGATAAGGTAAGTTTCAGAAGACTTTTAGCGATCAATCTCATTGTTACATCATCATCTAAGTTATTGTCGTTACCCTGCCATGCTTTCCCACGATTAAGAAAAGCTTCAGGGGTGTCGAACTCCAAAAAGTTGTTTATTGTTCCAATTGTAAAAGATGGCAGTTCTAGACTTCCAGCTGTAGCATGGCTAATAGATATAGTTAAAAATATTAAAACTAACATTGTAGCTACCTGAAAAATTGTTGGTGTTTTTTTTGTATTTTATTTAGTAGGCCTTCCGTTTTTAATCTTTATTTGGCAGTTTTTAATTACTAGATAAATATATACTTTATATTCACGAAAAAAAGATGTCATGTATACTGTTGTAATTTAGATAAAGTTGCAACATACGAATAGATATATTTTGAATATTTGGCATTTGCACCCAAGTAGAAGTAAAAACAAATTGCAATTGAAACACAGTGTTCTCATAAGAATACAAACAATTGCATTAAAAATAAAACCAATTAGCATAGCAAGAACATTAAATAACAAGGTAAAGTTGGCTGTACACAGTATCCGGAATTCGTCCATTTTGTCCGGGTTTCGCTGCCGCATGCGGAACTCAGATACTGTGTACAGCAACCTTAAAACATTTAAATTGGCTTCAAAATGATGCCTGTTGTACTTTCTATACATTTGACCAAATCTGCCCCCACTAAATCATGGATATGATAAAGCATTCCAAGTTTAATAGATGAAGGAGGTTTTCTACTAAGCAACTCAGCTTGATTTAGTTCTTTATATTTAGTCCTTTTAATTATTTGCAATGTGGCTTGACGTCCTTTTCTTAAGAGTTTTAAAAATTGTCCGGCAGTGGGAATAGCAATCCACCAGCTCCCAGCGTCTCTTACATTCAGTACACCAGCTTTGATTAGCTCAGTAATGTCACTGTCCTGAAATCCAAACTTTTCAAACAGTGTTGTTTTATCCAAGCTGACATCACTTGAGTTAGGAACCACTTCTGTTATAAATTTTAGAAGGGGTTTTGAAATTTTATTCATTTTGCTACCATTATTTGACTGTGCATCATTTGAATAAAGCGACCGAATGTGTTCAATATAATCCACAGTAAACATAATGCAATACTGGTCTGTACCAAGACTTGTTTTGAAAAGTTTAATATCACTGCTTTCACGCAAACTATTAATGCCTTGGTCAACAGTTGTCCGACTATCCATTACACTATAAAGTTGATGTTTCATTGCAATCTTGGGCAGATCAGAGCTTCCATTTTGAGTTTGGTAGAGGTTACAAAGATAAGAAATTCCTGCACGAAGCCCACCTTCTGTGACGTCTTTTGGAACAATTGAAGAAGAATTTTTATCCCAAGGAACATAAGCACTATTCTTAACCAGCCTACTGTAAGGTTTGTACCTTTTGCTCATGTTTAACAACTACTATATATTGTTTAATCTAAAGCAAAAAATAACATAACCTATTAATCTCTTCAGTCCGCTTCGGATACAGTAGCAAAAATCAGGTTAATTAATACAACGAAGGGAATTTGCAACAAAATACTTAGTTTGTGCGGAAAATTGCTGCCCTATAACAAGCTCTTGTGCGGAAAATTGCTGCCCTATAACAAGCACTAGTTTTATAGTTTTCGGATCACAGCACGGTTGAATATTTGTATCTATAAAATACGTGAGAAGTAGGTCTCAAAGTTGACACGTATCTGCTGCAGCTGCACATTCAACTGTTCTAGCACCACGGGAAGCCAAACAAGCTGTTTTGTTACTTCGTACTGATGTGAAATAATTACACTACAGGACTACAAAACGGGAAAGTCCCAAGAAGTGGTGATTTTTGTTCTGAATTGACCAAATTTTCTAAGGGATTCCTTGCAGATCGCGCGAAAGCACATAATAATCACATATGTATTTTCATTAAATAGTAAAAGACTGACTTCGTTTCTCACTGAAATGTTGTTTGTAATAATTGCTTAGAACTGTTTGTATTAATTTAAGTGCTTCTTCTCAACTGTCTAGAGGTCATAGGTTTTAACAGAAATAGCTTTCCCGCTGTTTTTTTTTAAATAAATGTCTAGAGAAGTTACTTTCTGAAAGTACTTTCTGAAAAGGTTATAACAGATCGACAGGCAATTTGTATTTTATCACTTTTGTAACAGTACTATACTATTTTGACAGTAATTAGCGCGTCTGCCATTCTTATAGGCTTAACGCCCGCCACTGCTACCATTATGGGTGTAAATTTATAGTTAGATTGTTTTATATTCACCATTTTAATATTAAATTATGTTATCATGATTTATTAAACAATGTATTGCATGTTTTGCTATAAGTAATTGTTGCATCTCCATTTTTCCCAATCTTGTCTATAGTTGGTCGGAGAACAATATCACGTGGGTATTCCCAATCCCAATCTTTGTGAAGTCAGTTATTTTATTTCCCCACTGCCATGGAGAGAGGTTGTTAGGGGGTTTATTGGAGTAGGAGTATCTATTGTTTGGTAATTAAATATTTTTATTTGGTTGCTTTTTGTTTGTGAATGTATAAATATTAAAATATAGACATTAGTATGTTTTAATTCAATCGAACATAGCTAAAACCACATTACGCTGCCAGCATATTTAATTTTCAATATGAATGACCAACATTTTTTGAAGAAAAATATACGGCAGATACCAGGGGGACATATCATATGAACTTTTTAATGTGAAAAAAAGATAAAATTAACTGATGCGAAAAAAGGGCTCTGCATATAATGAAGCCTTGTTCAATTGAAAAATTAAAACATTACAAAGTCTATAATTTATAATAGTTTTATATGTTTGGTGGTACATTTTGACTTTAAGCATATCCATCTAGATACAAGTTCCATTTCTTTCGATTGTATGCCCTTTAAGTGTAAGTTTAGTGTTGGCGTAAGTCTTAAGTGCTTTTTTTTGGTTCTATTTACCTAAATTAATCTGGTGAACCAAATGAATCACCTAGTATATCCTGATCTTGCCCGAAAAACGGTTTGCCTTCCCCTTGTATGGGGTTGTTTGGGTTATACCATTATATACCACTTTAATGCTTTAAATTCTGTTGGTTTGTGCCCAGACTTGATTAGGAGATTGTGAAAACCAGACACAAATGTGGGTATTAAAAAGTATACATATAGGTATGTAATTTTTGAAAAATATGTTGATTTTCAAATTAGATAATTACATCTGTGCTCTTAGTAAGTTCAGTTTAATTATTTATTAACAGAAAAGTCAGCTCTTGCCAATATTGGTTTGTTTTTTTCATGATACACACACACAGGGCGTACAGTTTTACAAACTATCAATTTTACTGAAACACATACCAAACAAGTTTAAGGCCGCTTAGATAAAATCCTGCAGCACAATTGGACTAAGACATGACAGAAAAAGGACAGATAGGAAGAGTTGTTAACAATCTACCGTGACGTATTTCTGACATCACACAGCACATAAAAAATCACTTCATTAGAAATTGAATTAGGGGACATAAACAAACTACTTCAGAGAAAATTAAGATGTAACAATATCTCTTTGGCTTACAAAAGATCTGGATATTTTTCCCAGATCTTATCGAACCCTGGATAGTCCTTTCCAACTGTTTTCATCTTTTCGTCAATTTCTCGACTCTGCTCCTCCGACAACGTATTCCTCCAATCACCTACCACCCCCTTCCTCATAAATTTTAGGTCCTTGGGAGCAATAGTGATGCACTGAAGACGAAGAGAGATTGTTAACTGCATGTTGTCGACTTTACTATTTTTGGCTGTTAAGGTTTAAGCACATATTTTTATAGAACTCACATATTTCAATGGATTAGACTTCATTGCTTTGAAAGAAGAGTTCTTAATGACGTTTTCTAAAACCCCTTCACGCTTGATTGAATCTGACCATTTCGGGCCCAAGAAGTCGGCTAGCTTTTCAATTTCCCTGACATACAAGACTTTAGGTAATTTAAAAACTCTAGAGCATAAATTAACGGAAAGAATTGAGACTACATAACCTCAATTCCTACCTGTCATGTGTTAGGCATATTAGGCTTTGCATTTTGCCTGCTGGAGAAAACGCTAATAAATGCTTACTCTTTATGACAAAAAATCACGCAGATTTTAACAGTTCTATAGAAAATAATATGGAGTAAACTATTCGGTCATAACCAACGTACATTTTGGGGTCATTTTTCATGTCTTCGTAAAGCATGAAATGAACATCTTTCTCCCTCAAGCTTTTCTCGTGCCATCTTGGCACCATCACGAAGTAATCACCCCAATCAACTCTGCCCTGCATGAAAATCTTAAAGTAATCGTCGAACTTCCCACCTTCATACTTGTACAAATTATGAAAGTCATGCGTGGCGTGGAAAAATGAAACAACGCAATCTTTCGGGTTACGTGCTGTGAAAATATAAACCAACGTCAATGTAAAGGTTAAACTACAAGGTAAATGAAAAACACAAGAATTAGTAAAAAACGGCGTAAACGTTGAGAGGGGCTGTATAGGCTGAACGAAAGTTAAAACCACCAATGTAAAACACTTTTACACAGCTTTTCGTTCAGCCACTTTTTCACAATCTGAACGAAAGTTAAAAATCACCAATGTAAAACACTTTTACACATTTTCAGTTAACATGATATTTTAAATGAATATTATACGGCAGCATATACATTTCTTTTGTCTGTTTAGATTTTAAACAGTTTTCCATAACCTCACCTACGAAAATGCATTTGACTCCTTCTTTGTGCTTAATCATTCGGTCGTCCAAGTGAGTTTTAATAACCCTGGGAGGTTTAAACTCTTGCACCTTGTCCCCGCCAACTAATTCTATAAAGGGGTAGTGGAAATTGAGGTTATCGTCGCTACCGATCATTTTGCCTCCATGCTCGATGAGGTACAGTATATTTAGCATCCATGTTGTGCCACACTTGGGATAGGTGACCACAAAAATGTCGGACGAATCAGGCTCGTAGGCTAGAGCAGAGTCGAATATCTCTTGCGTGCAACCAGGGATCAAGGGATAGCCCTCGGGAAATAGCGGGTGCTCGAGGTAGCTATAGACTGGTTTCGGTTTTTCTGAGATGCTAGCAGACATATTGTTTAACCATTTACTCTTTCTACGTTAAAACTAGGTTATTATGGTTTGTTAATTGGAAACTCCACGAAATAACTAGTTTAATCGTTCGCACGCGCAAGCTACAAAATTTCATCAGCTTTGCTATGACTAAGCGAGCATTCAAAATCAGCACCTTACTATTTCGCATATTTTAGGTGTCCAAAATTACTGTTTCCATTTTACATATTTTTTAAATATTTCTCAACAGTAATCGTCTTTGACTCGCGGTTTATAAAGTCGTGTTAATACTGTCAAATAGTTCTGTAACATTTCTTTTTGATTTTCTCTAAAAAGGAGTATGTGAAAGGAAAATTAAAAAAGTCTCGTCTAACAGAGTGTTCCATCTGCCCCCAACCTGCTATATGTACTGATTCAAAACGGCGCTGACTGAAACTTGAAACTAAATTCGAACCTTAAATTTAATGTTTCGAATGCTGTGCGTGTGTTAAGAACAGATGGTCGCAAAATAGTTTCCAACTAAATGTTCTGCACTGTACTTACCTCACACGATCAAGACTTTTTTAAAATTGAAATTCAATGTACTACCCATTTGATCATATTACTGAGACCTCGTCAATAAAGTATTCGTATACCTCGGCAGTTTACGTTGCATTAAGTAGAATCCTGGAAATGTAAATGGTAGTAAGTCACCCTTTCGTTATTCAGTAACTTTAGTGAACTGCTTCCTCAGCTGGTTTAGCTTGTGCGGCGTGACCGCAAGCAATCATTAGTCGACCAAAACTTTAAGGCTAAACTAAAGTATACAAGGCGGGCTAAAAAACAAAAAAGGCACGTTTAGGCCTAAGTAGCAGCTCTATTAGCTTACTAATCTGATTTAAAGTAATTGCGTGATTCCGTGGGATTAAATAAATAACAGAGTGGGGAAAGACGGGACGCACACATTGCCCAATATTTTCAAAATAAAAATATATGACAGTTTTAGGCAACGTTACGTCAGTAAACGGCGATTGTGTCCTCCACACAGAGCGTGAATCGCTCATACAAATGCATGGTCGGCGTGTGTTTATTTAGATCTTGTAAACGAACAGAGCCAGAAAACACGTATAGCGGTTGTTAAACCTAAACCACAAGTTAAACCAGCTGAGGGAGCAGTTTAACTAAAGGTACTGAATAACGAAATGGTGACTTACTGCCTGTTACGACCGACCCACCTCTCATCCACTCTTGTATTTTCCTCACGTGACCCAGCCACGTGGTTTTGATAGGCTCTTTTTTGTGTGCTACGCGCGATCGGCAGCTGCCAGTAAGCTTATCATTTTTTATGTATATTATTAACTATTACTGCATTGTGTATTTGTAAACGCCTAATTTCTTGCATATGTAACCATTATCTACTTTCTGCTTCTATTTGTATAAGTGCTTTAACTTTCGATAATCACATTGTTCACACACACACTGTTCATACGCATAACATACAAAACAATTCACTCCGTCAATACATAAAGGGGAAAAGTAATGAATGTGTGCATTATCGAGTTGAAAAGGTGTACTACAACAAAGTAAGGTCCCCCGGGATCCTACATAATTATCGAAAATAGCACTATCGTGCATTAGCATTGCAACAGCATTTCTGAACAAGCACCTTTCAGCACCACTTGAACAATCATCTACCTACAGCAGTAAGCTAAGCTGCCAATATGTCACAGCAGACAGATCTATCAGAATGGGTTCGCAGAAAGGAATCATTATCATTTGATGTAGAAAAATGGGAGAGCATTTTGAACAGAAGATCACATGAGGGTATAACTTCTGACCGATTGCAAATGATCAAAGACGAATTAGAGAAAAGCATGGACAAGCTGCACCACCACCTTATTCAAGGAAAGGAAATCACCAGAAATTCCGACGAACATAAAGAAGCCTGGATGAATATTCAATTCGAAATAGGTCAACTCGACAAGAAAAGACGGAAAACCTGTATTGCTCAGCAGGTGTTTTATGATGGTTCCTCTGCATCTGAGGATCTTGAGGTTGGCACAACATTACCACCCGTCAGTTTAAGAGCACTTGCATGTGGTCCCAGCATAAGTGATAAGGGTCTGAGGGAAATCGATAATCCAGCCTTCACAAGCAGCTCCATAGGTTCAAGACCTACTCCATTACCCAGGAAAAAACGTATTCAGTCACAGAGCGAACCTACACCAGCAATGGAACCGGAACATAACGACCAAATAATCTCATCCCCTCCTCTCTCACCCGTTTCGTTCAGAGCTCTACCTCTAAGTCAGACAGTCACATCACGACCAGAATACACCATACTTGATGAGACAGGAACAAGCTCCACTTGTTACAAAGATAGACCGCCACGTTCTATGCCTATGGTACATAAAGCAACTGAACAACCTTACCAGGATTCAGTCACGAACCTCACTACATTGTTACAGAGGCAATTCAACTTGCCTAAAGTGGAGATGGTCACATTTAGCGGAGACCCGTTACAATTCCACCGATTCAAAACTGCGTTTGAGGAAGATGTGGCCAAAGCACTACCCAACAATCATTCACAGCAGCTGAGTTATCTAGGTCATATGTGCACTGGTCAAGCATATAAAGCTATTGAACCGTATCTGTCGGTTAGGCCGGCTAAAGCAGCTTTGCATCAAGCACTTAATAAACTGTATAAGATCTACGGCAGAGAAGATAAAATTGTGGATGCCCACATCCAACCATTACTGTATGGCTCCCAGCTAAGGCATGAATCAAGAACATTAAGAGAATTTGCAAGTGGAATGGAGAACTGCCAAGTCATTCTTCGGTCACTCAACTACGAGCACTTGCTTAATTCAAGAGACACCGTATCAAAACTACTACTAAGACTGCCAACATTCATGCAGCATGAATTCCACAAAAGCTTTGCTTATACTGCTCACAGCGGGAAAACTGTTGCATTTTCAGATATGATAGACTTTATTTATTACCATGCAGACATGTGTGAGGATTTCATGGGAAAAGCTATTGCCTCTAAATCGAGAGAGACGAAAGGAAGAAGGACATACGTCACTGCGGTTAGCAATCGACCGTCTGTATTTACTACGCAGGAAACTAAGAGAGATACAACAATAGTAAAATCAATGAAGCATCGCGCATGTTTACTGTGCAAGCAAGACCATGGGCTGTGGCAGTGTGATTCATTTAGAAAGCTTAATGCAATGCAGAGATGGGAAGTTGCGACTCAGAAAAATGTAGCCATGGGCCAGAGAGTCAAATTCTGTACTAACTGTTTAAATCCTAGACATACTTCACTTCAGTGCATGTCAGAGCAGGGCTGTAAGCAATGCGGCCAAAGACACAACACCCTTTTACATCGACAACAATACATGGCACCCACCGCAGCAGCACTAGGAAAAACCGATAGCACTTCAGCAACGGTTACAGCAACTACATCCTTACTAACAAAGGAAAATCGTGTACGTCTAAAGGTGGTGCCAGTTCAAGTTTGGGGAGACAATCAAAGCAAATCTGTCCAAACCTATGCATTCCTGGATGAAGGATCAGAACTTACCTTTTGCACAGTACAACTTATGAAAAGGTTAGGCTTAAAGGGTCAACCTACCCAGCAAACACTGTCTGGAATTAACTGTTCAGCAACACAATCTGGATATAAACTGTCCATGTTTGTTCGAGGTCTCTTCGAACCGAAATCTTTTCATCTCGCTGATATAATGGCCGTTTCCAGTCTACCCAAACTAAAAGACAGCATTCCTTGCAACGAAGATGTGGCAAAGTATAGGCATCTGAAGAAGCTTTCATTTCCACGAGTCGGATCAGGAGAGGTCGAGCTGCTTATCGGAGCAAACATGTACGAGGCCCTACACATCAATGGAGTCCGGAGTGGTCGGCAAGGAGAACCACAAGCAATTCACACCAGCCTGGGATGGGCACTCTTTGGGGTAGACAGATCCGTGAGAAATCAAGACAACCAAAGTTTTATCAACTGCTGTTTGAAAGAGAATGCCAACCTGCATCATCAGATGTTGCAGATGTTTGATAGAGAGTTCATCGAGGAACATCCGGAAGCTCCTGCATATTCCGTCGAAGACAGAAGAGCTCTGAAGATTATGGAAAACACAGTCCAGAAGAAAGATGGACATTATAGTATCGGATTGCCATGGAAGGAAGACAAAGTGACTTTACCAAACAACCGCATCATGGCGGAAAGACGGCCCTATTACTTGAAAAAGAAATTGCAACGTGATACAAAGCTTTACGCTCAGTATAAAGATAAGGTCAATGAGTACCTGACCATGGGATGGGACGAACCAGTATCCGATTCAATGAAAACAACCTGGAACAGATGGATAGAGGAACTGCCAACTCTTGAGAAAATCAAAATACAGAGAACATATATATTGTCTGCCGAAAAAGCAACTTACGAATTACATTGTTTTTCAGATGCTAGTGAATTAGGTTATGGAGCAGTCTGCTACCTACGTGCATCAGTGAGTGGAAATTGGAAATCTGCCTTTGTGATGGGAAAATCCCGAGTTTCACCTTCAAAACCCGTCACCATACCAAGAATGGAACTCACTGCAGCAGTTGCCGCTGTGAGGTTGTCACAAACCATTCTTCGAGAGCTAGAGTTCAAAATCAATAAGGTTACATACTGGTCGGACTCTACTTCGGTTCTTCAATATATCAACAATGAATCGAAAAGGTTCAAGACATACATCGCTAATCGAATCTCCCTCATTCATCAAGCAACCAAGCCAGAGCAATGGCGCCACGTCGGAACCAAAATAAACCCTGCAGACATTGCATCACGAGGCTTAATGCCAGCCCATTTAGACAAAGCCGACTTGTGGTTCCACGGACCACACTTCCTGAGACAGCCCGAGTCGCTCTGGGCTATTCAACCTACAATACTGTCTTCACGCTGTGATGATGACCCAGAAATTAGAAGATCAGTTGTAAAGACCGTAAACCTTGTGCAAGAATTATCTAACAAACAGAACAAGCTGCTACATCATTACTCATCATTTAAGAAGCTCCAACGAGCCACAGCATGGCTCACACAATACAAGTCTTACATGATTGATAAATATCTAAGAAACAAAGAGATTGCTATCAAAGAGCGATTTCTCTCACCAAGTCAGATTCAGAGATCAACTATGGATATCATCCGGATGGTTCAACAGGAGGCATTCCCTGATCTCATCAAGAGTATTCCGAAGCTGGAGTACGGAGGTCAGGCTACCTCTTTTCTTACAACAAACACAAAGTTGTACAAAAGCGATACATTGTACAGACTACGACCGTTCCTCTACCAAGGAATCATAAGAGTGGGAGGTCGAATTCAGAGATCGCCCTTGCCGTTTGAAACCAAGCACCAGATATTGCTGCCATATAGACACCATATTACTGATATCATTATTATGCAACACCACTTGCAGCAAGGTCACTGTGGGACCTTACAGGTTCTAGCTGCAACCCGAGAAAAATATTGGATCATCAAAGGACATTCAGCTGTTAAGAGGGCCTTAAAAGACTGCAGGATCTGTCGATTCTGGAATTCTAAAGTGAGCAATCAAATGATGGCCCCTCTGCCAGTGGATCGAGTTACTCCGGGAACACGCCCATTTACTTCTGTTGGTATAGACTACATGGGCCCATTGTTAGTTAAGGCGGGAAGAAGCCATGTTAAAAGATTTGGTTGTATTTTCACCTGCATGGCCACTCGTGCAGTCCACATTGAAATAGCATATTCCCTTGAAACTAGCTCCTTTATTTCTTGTTTCAGACGCTTCATTAACCGTCGAGGAAGCCCAGCAACTGTTCGCAGCGACAATGGCACCAACTTTGTTGGTGCAGAAAGAGAACTCCGAGAAGGACTACAGCGACTAAATCAGAATCAGATCACCAACTCCATGACGAATGAAAACATAAAGTGGATCTTCAATCCACCTGCTGCTAGCCACCAAGGTGGCATCTGGGAGAGGATTATACGCTCTGTACGCAAGATTATGAGACATTTGTCGAGCGAACGCATCCTGAATGATGAACAACTACACACACTTCTGACCGAGATTGAAAGAATACTGAATGACCGCCCACTAACACCAGTCAGTACAAATCCAGACGACTTCGAAGCATTAACACCCAGCTCCATTCTGCTGGGACGACTTGATTCATCGTTGGCTCCTGATCAGTTCATAAAGGCGGATGGATATAAACGAAGCTGGAGGGTGGTCCAGTGGCTCGCTGATCAGTTCTGGCAAAGATGGATGAGAGAATACCTTCCATTATTGCAGTCCCGTCAAAAATGGCTGCACCCAAACAGGAACATTACCAAAGGAGACCTAGTACTGATCGTGAACGAGCACACGAGACGTGGATCATGGCCGAAGGGCCTAATTGAACAAACTTTTCCGGATGCTGACGGTCTTGTACGACGAGTGACAGTACGTACAGCGAACAATACTTTAGACCGAGATGTAAGGAAGATATGCCTTTTGGAGGAGGCATGACTGGCTGATGCTCACAGCCAGGAATCATGATTTTAAAAAAACTTCTTTTTCTGTTTATTTGTGCCTGTGTCGTTCGTTTTATTCTTTTATAAATAATGCCTTTTCCCCAGTCATTATTTAGGGGCCGGTATGTTACGACCGACCCACCTCTCATCCACTCTTGTATTTTCCTCACGTGACCCAGCCACGTGGTTTTGATAGGCTCTTTTTTGTGTGCTACGCGCGATCGGCAGCTGCCAGTAAGCTTATCATTTTTTATGTATATTATTAACTATTACTGCATTGTGTATTTGTAAACGCCTAATTTCTTGCATATGTAACCATTATCTACTTTCTGCTTCTATTTGTATAAGTGCTTTAACTTTCGATAATCACATTGTTCACACACACACTGTTCATACGCATAACATACAAAACAATTCACTCCGTCAATACATAAAGGGGAAAAGTAATGAATGTGTGCATTATCGAGTTGAAAAGGTGTACTACAACAAAGTAAGGTCCCCCGGGATCCTACACTGCCATTCACATTTCTAGGATTCTATTTTATGCAACGTAAATTGCCAAGATGTGCAAATACCCTATTTGACCAAATTTCTAAAACGATTCCTTCCAAATTGGGAGAAAACACATTTTAATCACATATCTTTCATAAAATAGTAAATAACTAAGTAGGTTTCTCACCAAAAATGTTGTTTGTAATTAGTTGCTTAGAACTGTTTGTACTAATTTAACTGCTCCTTCTCAACTGTCTAGAGGTCATTGCTTTTAATAGAAATAGTTTTTCCCGCTATTTTTTTAAAATGTATGTTCAGAAAAGCACTCTTTGAGAAAAGGTTATAACAGATCGACAGGTAGTCTGTAGTTTATATTACCTTTAGCACAGGGCTATGCTATTTTGTTTGTGATAATGTGACTGGCACAGTGATTAGCGCGCCTGCCATTTATAGGTTGTTTTAATCTGTAGTTAAAGTACGATTTTCTTGGTGAAATCTTGTAGAACTTCTTGCAGAATGTTCACAAACCAATATACATCAATGAACCTTGTGTATAGAGGTACTGGTCCAACCCTGATTGCATTTGGTTTGCGAACATCACATATAACATGTCGCTCCATTAACTTACTATACACCTGTGATAAGAAACCTAATTAGATAATCACA
The DNA here is from genome assembly GCF_009617815.1 of Ciona robusta. Classification (NCBI taxonomy): domain Eukaryota; kingdom Metazoa; phylum Chordata; class Ascidiacea; order Phlebobranchia; family Cionidae; genus Ciona; species Ciona robusta. Next base: position 4,323,669 of record NC_143246.1, read on the forward strand.
GTGATGAGTTGAAGGGGGAACTTCTATACATGCACATGCTACTAGAAACCTAGTATTTCAATACATGCAATCAAACTCAGATTTTTTGAAGGAATGAATGTAACTTGTTTTATCCTCGCAAGCCAGCTTACGAGTTACCATTTGTGTTACTTTTTGGGTGATTATTTTTTGGGATTTTTTCTTTTTTTTATGTATGGCTGTCGGCTGATAGTTTGGACAACCCATTGGTGACCACTAGGTTGGAGCAATTGCCGTTAAGTGTCTTGTCCAAGCCTTGAGCCCATTGTTATGGCTTGTAATATTTAGTGTAGCATCTTGTAATATTTAGTGTAGCAGTTCTTACTTCTGAAGCTGTATACTTGAGCTTCAGTGTCAACTGGCAACCTCTTTGTTCAGGATCCTTAGGTGTTATGATCTCAATGTACTTGCTCACTTTGGATAGAAGCAAATGTTCAAGATATCTGTGGTTAAAAGTTTTAGTTAGTCCACTACTTTTTGTTCCTGTTGACTTTTAATTTACTGTAATGGAGTAAAATGATTATTTTTTATTAATATTTATACTAAAATCACTAAATCAGTCAAAAAATCCTACCCAGTTAGTAAGATGCTCTTTTCTCTTATCTCTCTCATATTTGTTTTGTCAAAAATAGCCAAAGAAGCTCGTAACACACAAAGTCCAAGAGAATTAGGGTATGATATTCTGTAGCCGTTGATTCCAGGAGATAAATCTAGTTCATTTGTCATGTCCAACCTGGTAGATGCGTTGTGACCCCACCAACCTGGTAACATAGTTAAATTTGTTTGATGAAATGGTTGTGTTTTTCTTGTTGGTATTATTCTTTTGTAGAATTTTATACATGAGAACTAAAGGAAATACGACTAAACAATAAAACCCAATCATACGTTTCGGAAACTAGAATACGTTTCGGAAACTAGAATACGTTTCGGAAACTAGAATTTTTGTACTTTGCCTGGGTAATTAAAAAAAGTGTACACATTTATTTTTATAAATTCATGTGATTACTGAGACTTATAAGGTTCCTTTTAATTATTTATTTTAAGTAACTTGCCAATAAATTTTGGTCTCTCATTGTTCTCATGTTTTCGATGCATGAATGCACTTCCAACAGCACCCACACCACTGTTGATATATTTGTAATTGCACCAACAAGCAAAATCAACTTCCCAGTCATGTAACTTCAACTCCACATTGCCAACAGCATGGGCAAGATCATAACCAACCTGTATAAATGGAATCATTTAATTTGATTTTATATGCATTTCAATAAATTAATACCATTATTATCAATTTGTTAACCTGTTGTAATGGCATAAACAGTTTTGAAATTTTTGTTAAGGCTATTTCGATATCGTAACTGATGGTGGTCCTGAGGTATCTCAATATTTGAATACAAAATTTTGTATTTCTTAAAATTTTATTAAAACATGATTTAACTAAGAACTCTCATGTTATAATGATTGCTTTTTCAGAGTAATCACATTAACTTACCATGCAGCCTTTTGCTTGGGCAGCTTTGGTTATAACTTCCATATCAAACAGTTGGCCAGTGTAGTATTGAATTCCAGGCAAAAGTACAAGTGCAATGCTGTCACCTTGTTTTTCAATAACATCTAATATATCAGCTGTTCTCAAAATGTCTTCATTCTGTTTAAAAGTTATTAACCCAAAAATATGTTTATTACTAAATAACCTTTAAATTTAGTTTTACCCTATTATAAGCCTTTAATTTTGTTTTATAAATTTTATTACTATATTTGTTTAATTACTACTGATTGGTACCCTTAGATTTGCTTTCCTGAGTGGAAAATTTGTTTAAACTTATTGCTTTTGATGTCATGTTTATTTCATTTTTGGTTGTGTCAACATGAAACACATACAGTAAGCTTGTACAGCCCACGGTTACAGACAAATAACAAAATCAATATTAATTCGGCCCATTCTTATCATGATCATGATTAGCAGTGCTGTTTACAATGTATAAATCTGCATATTCTCTCACTTCTCTTGGCTGCAGTTGAATTATGCTGTCTTCTGGTTTGAATCCACGTTGCTCTATTTGAGACTGCACGATGTAATAATCAGATGGGAAGGCTTGCTTCTCAATCAAAATTTTGTGTCTTGTTTGAGTTGGTGTGTAAAATGAAACCAATAGTAGGTGAAGGTTGACACTGAGGGTATTCATTATGGACACCTGGAACAAAATACTTTAGGTCATTACAAAAAGGAGTTATTGCTTTTGGGTCTGATTCAGAAGAAATGCTGTTTTCCCTATCTTGGTTTCAGAACATTATATTATAAGTGAAATAACGCTGGTGTAATATCTACATTAAAATGTAGTAGCGTGAGGGAAGATGGGACACCTTTCAGTCTATTTTACCGTTTTATTTGGTAGTAAACGACGAACGTTCATGATATTTAAATATATTTGGGGCAAAAGTGTCCCATCTTACCCCACACTGCTATATACGGGAATACAACTAACTTCGTCGGGAAATGCGCCGACCAACTTCGCCATTGACACGGACAATCGCTCGTCTTCTTTTGGGAATATTTTACCAGGCTCTGATCTACAGAGCGATCCCTTCTTTGCCCATCCGTCTAAATCCTACCAACAAAAAAAATGTTAATTAATAAGTGTATATGCCTATTTCACCCCGCAAAGACAGTCGTTTAAGGGTGTTAACATACACCTCATGCTTGCAATTATTATTTATCACATATTAACTGCTATTGTATGAACCAATGTAACTTGTTGATAACGTCAATAGCACACCTTTATGATATGTTGTTTCGACGTTTTTGGTTGCACACCGAGAGAATGACCGTTGAGGTAAATGATGTTGTGCGCTTCAGAAACTGTGAAGTTAACACATATTTAAATAACACCAACACTAATTTTATCTTTACACTAACGGAAGTAATATTAACGAGACATATGACAACTAGGATATAACAAAGAAAAGTCAAAACACGATGTACTTAAATGTTGAAACGTCCATCTTTATCTGGACATTTTATATATTTACTAGGGTGAGGGAAGGTGGGACACCTTTTCACTCTATTTTCTTGTCTTGTTCTGTTTAGTAGTAAACAAAGAAGAATGAAAGAAATATAAACCGTACTCTCCCGACTTCCATAGACCGCTGTTAATTGTTTAAAACACGATTAGGATAATTCGATATTATATGTGCTGAATGTGTCCCATCTCCCCCCCCCACCCCACCCTTCTAAATACAATGCTTCCTGAAATAAAACTGTAAACAATACTCTATGGGAGTCTGTGCGAAATTCGCGCTTAGTGTTTAATGCTATGTATTATAATGTTCTTGTCTAAAACGCGCACAATTATCCTACTACAATGCATACAAGTTTAATACTGCTCGAATTAAACATATTACCTTCGTCGTTCATCATACTTGGCAAGATAAAATCATCTCTTAAATGAGCTATCTTATCCTGCTCATCCAGAAATTTGGCGAATTCTTCATCTGTAGTTTGCACTCCGTGTTGCTGAGCCAACTCGGTTAGAACTTCGTTTGGATTTCTGCTGCTGTTCATGATCGTGTAGTTAATTTAACGCACCCTCACGATATAGTTGTCTAGGGTATAGGCTACTGGTGCAAACGGAAACGTATGTTCAAAACTATCTTTACAGTCAGGATACAAGCATACCGACGAAGAAGTAACAATAGCAACCTTTCATTACGTTCTGTTATAAGAATACAACGGAATTTATGATTGTTTAGTTTTCACTAAACGAGAAGTTAACCTACATGATAATTGGAACTGAAATAAGTTTGTTTAAATTAATGTGCAGCTAGTTATTTCTAACTGAGCTGATTTTACAAGATATGTCTATGCCATACATTTGAACTATCTTCTAGACATCGTAAAAATAAGATTATTGCTACGTTCTTTCAATTGCAGGTCGCATTTAACCTTTAAGTAACATAAATCGCTCTAGGGCAAATATTTTAAGTGAAGACACTTTAGGTGCCATTTTAGAAATATATTAGGGTGGGGGAAGATGGGGGCCCCTTCAGTACTTATAATGTCCAAATAATCTGATCGTGTTTTAAACAATTAACAACGGCCTGTGGGAGTCGTGAGAATACGGTTTTATTATTCTTTGAATGTTCTTTATTTACTACTAAATAGGACGAGAAAATAGAATGCAAAAATGGCCCATCTTCCCCCACCGAACTATATATGTACTAACGACTAACGCAATGCTGTTTGATTTAACCCTTTAGGCAACTTGTGTTATTACGTTACCTGCAAGTTTCCTATGAAAGACGATTTGTCGTTACAAGAAAGTTCGTGCCAAAATGGTGTTAAAGTTGCCTATGTCGGTACGTTTTTTTTTGCAAAGTTCTTTTGTAGCTTCGTTCAACGATTTTTTACATCATAGTTAACACAACACTTTTGCAGTTTATGTTATTCGTTTATGAAATGTGCTACCTTTTCCTTTTAAATATGTGCTACGAGTACATGGTCCAACAATACGTATATTTCACAGGGAAGGCATAAAAACAACCTGTCCCGTCTTGTGCTTGAGCAGTCAACCGGGCACTTTCGGTTAATTCATGAAAAACACCTTGTGCCGTCTTGTTTTCGGGCACTCCACGGGAACTTGTGGTTAACGCATAAAAAAACCTTGACCTGCTGTCTTGTGCGTGGGCAGTCAACCGGGAACTTGCGGTTGATAATGTTTTTCTGTCACTAACTTATGAAGTATAACAAAGTAGTTTAAGAGCAACACGTTAGTCACTAGCATTATTTAGCCATTTCCACAAAGCGAATATGTTGTTGAATAAATCCGCAACTACGATAAAACACATTACCCTAAACAATCTTTATTTTTAATACTGTCAAATACGCAAATCCAAACGAAAGAACGTTAATGCATAAACGTATATACCCGACCCGCGTCAGTTACTACGAAAAAGAAACCAGTTTGGATGCTTTTAGTAATGTGGCAACCGCGTGAATGAAAAACTTGTTCGCGTTTTGTGATTTTTCGGTGAGTTGTTCCAGCAGTTTTTCGTTGCTGTCTTTAGTGGTTGTCTCTCGTACTGCATGCAATAAGTCGCAATGATAAGTCGCCCCTTTTGCCACGACGTCAGCAAATTCTTCGTCGTATTCGGACAGTGCCAGCTTGTAACTCATGTCATCAGAGACAGAGAAAATTGACCAATCGTCGTCCGAAACTGCGTCACGTGGCACGTTTTCTTTTATGAGACACGGTGCAATCTGAAAAATAAAGAAATATATATATATATAGGAGAGTAGGGAAAGATAGAACACCTTTAGCACATAATATCCTAATATCATGATCGTGTTTTAAACAATTAACAACGGTATATGGGAGTCGTGAGTATACGGTTTTATAATTCTTTTAATGTTTTTCGTTTACTACAAACGCGACGAGAAAATGGAATGAAAAGTGTTCCATCTTCCCCACCCTTCTCCATACATTTTTACGTCATCGCCCTGACCCCTTTCGGTCCCGAATTAGACTTCCTTGCGTTATGACGTCACAAACCTGAACAATAACTTGTTTACTACCAGCGTCGTTATTCCATTTGCTCCAAGAAAACGCGAACGTCGACGATAGAATGGCCATCTGTTCATACACTCTTTCAAGGTCTACTTCCTGTAAATAACATATTTTTTATCAACACTTTGAATACATTAACGAAAATAAGGTTAATTTTACAAAACTGATAAGTTATTTTCACCTTGCTTTGAATGCTGACAAACTTGTGCGAATCCTCCGCTGGAAAAACGTTTACCCCAGCGTCACGCATGGCTGCGATTAACTTCGGAACAGCCATCCATTTCCCATAGAGCCCGGAAAGCTCTTTCGGTGGATCTTCTGCTGGTGCATTCAACCGGCATTTACTATCCTATAATTGTATATTTGGTGAGGTTTTGAAAAATAGAACACATTTTTATTTTATTTTCTCTTCCCATTTGGTAGTAAATAAAGAACATTTATAGAATTATAACACCGTATCTTTACGACCACCGTAGACTGTTGTTAATTGTTTAAAACTCGATCAGGATATTTGGATATTATGTGCTAAAGGTGACCCATCTTACTCTACAGTACTATATTCTGTTAACTGATTACTCCCATAACTTTATATCAAAAAGGTTTTAAATGATTCTTTTTTACTCACAGGTGTTGATAAAGGCTTTTTTAGTGTTAAATTTGATGTTACTTTCATTTATTTATGGTATTTCTGTTAATGTTTCTGGAAACCAAAACAGTGCTGCCACATTTACCTTTACTTCAATCTCAACTTCAGCAATTGCTGCAGTGATGGTCAACACTGTAGAGTTTGTTCCTTTTGGCTTTAACTCCCAGGATTGGAAAGGCATATTAAGGTGAGAGTCTTGCATCAAGCAAAATGTCCCAAACTCCTGCGTTTTAAACAACAACTTCCGATTCTCTTCATCAAAGTTGGTGTCCGTAATGCCGCTCGTTTTCCAATGTTTGTCTATGGAGATTGCGATGTTAAGTTTTACTGTATAAGGTGTAAGTAAGCATACTGTATAAGGTGTAAGTAAGCATACCGTATAAGGTGTAGTGTAAGCATACATACTGGATGCACTGAACCTTCTGAAGCCTAATTAAAGATAGCTGGTGATTTGCATATCCTCATACATAATCATTAAAAGGGTTAATTAAGATGCTACTAAATGATTTGAATTTAAAATGAAGACATGAACCTTTTTCAGTTACTCCAATTTTGTTTCTAATAGTAATATTCCAGTAAACATGTTACCCAAATTCATTATGATACCTTAGCATTAGGCAGTGAATAAATGAATGTAACATACTTTCTCCTCATATGGCCGGAAAAGTCTATTTAACACGGGTGTTCATACACCTCGTGCCAGCTTACGAGTTACCATGTATGTTACTTTGTGGGTGATAATTTTTAGAGGATTTTTTTATATATGGCTGTTAATTTGAACAACCCATTAGTGACCACATGGTTGGAGCAATTGCCGTTAAGTGTCTCGACCAAAGACACATACGCCCACAATGGTAGCAGCGACGAGCCTTGAACTCATTACCTCTGGGAGTGATTCCTATTACCTACCTGATGAATCCCAAGATGCAACCTGGGGCTCCTCAAAAAACATGACATTACTGGGTAAAGCAAAGGTAAGTCCAATTGGGGGCTGTTGTTGCTCCAGTGGGGTCTTGGAGGGACTTCCTTCATCCCTACCCTCCGGGTTAGCTGAGGCCACCCTTGAAGAAGAACGACCAGTGTTTGGGTTATCAGATGGGTATTTTACAGTGGATAGAGGCTTGTCAATTATCTGTACAAACAAAATTAATCAATTTTTCTAAAATGACTTAAAACCTAATGTGCAAGTGTAGTACACTAGGTATATTAATTCTTTGATACCAATGGTTTCTAAACAGGTTTGTGGAGGTTTTCCAGATGGTATTCAAGTTTATTAAGGTTGAATTTTTGATGAATGTAACTTACTTTATCCTTCAGTCAATATAACACGAATGTTCATACACCTTGCGCCAGCTTACGAGTTACCAAGTATGTTACTTTGTGGGTGATTATTTTTTTGTGGATTTTTTTATGTATAGCTGATAATTTGGACAATCCATTAGAGCCGTTAAGTTTCTTGCCCAAGGACACATATACCCACAATGGTAGCAGCGACAAACCTTGAACCCATTACCTCTGGGTTCGAGGCTGGTAAGCTAAACAACTGTGCTATTGCGCTGGACAAAGGGTCATACCAATAAATGTAAAAAGGCACCGTAAAACGGAGATCTATATAAACTAGTAACTTGCTTTCAAGAAGGTCTCCCACCTGTGTCAGTGTCCACCCTCGCACTATGTTTGGTTGTGGTGGTGTTTTAAGCAGATCAACATGATACACCCCTCCAAGTGGTGAAAACTGTCGCAAATCGACGACATCGGGATCAAGAATTTCTTCCTCATCTTCTTCAATCTCAATTTGGACATCAGGAGTTTTTACCGCGTCTTCTTTCTCTCCTGCTTTTTTGGAAAGCTGAATATTGAACAAACATTCACGAAGTTGCCGCTTACCTTCATTTTCATCTTTCTTTGTTTCTTCTTCTTTCTCTCCTTCATTCACGAGCCCAGCCTCATTGCTTTGTTTGCTCTGCATTAAAACCACTTCCTTACTACAGTTAAGCTTGGTTTAAGGTCTTATCTAAAGTATGACACTTAAACTTTTAAAAATTAACAATATTTAATAAATTGTTTTGCCACTTGTTGTCTACAACTACAATAGTTTGTAAAAAAATGCTACATACAAGTCTACAGCTATTCTATTTTGTAAAGACGTGCCGCATACACATCCATGGGATTTAAGTATGGAGTCAAAAGTAAGAAAACCTTTGATCTAAATAACACAATTTTCTAATTTCTTAACCCACTACCAAAAGTTACAGGTATCAAATCAACAAAAGATATATAATGAACAAAATATCACACAGACAACTCACCTGTCTTCCTTCCTCCACACCTGACTTTGCATCTTCTCCATTTTCTTCATCACCTTTGACTTCAACCTCTTCAGCATCCTCTGGTTTAGGTGGCTCTTCTGGAATCGGCTCTGGAAATACGAACATTGTCCATTACAACATAGAAATCATACCAATTTTTTTTTTGAAAACGAAAATCAAATTATTGAAACAATGAAAAAAGACACCAACAGCAAAACTTTTTTTGACATACAGAAATTCTGTGGTGTCAATGTACTGTCTCAGAGGTGAATATCATGACACCAATGTAATGATTTATACCTTGCTTTATCTTCGCATGGCTGGAAAACGTTGGTCTTTATAACACAAGTGTTCTGTTTGATACACCTCATACCAGCTTACGAGTTACCAAGTATGTTACTTTATGGGTAATTATTTTGGAGGATTTTTTTTTTTCTTTTTTAAGGATGGTTGATGGTTTAAACAACCCATTAATGAACGCTGTGTTGGAGCAATTGTATTAAACTCGTAGTCCTGTACTAAAAAGATTGCACTGCATTACCTTCATCCTTAACCTTCTTTTTCTTCGGTAGAAATGTTGTACATTGATGGGAATAATGGTCAAATTTTGTCCGCAAAATTCGTACTGAAAAGATGAATCAATTAATTATATCATTATCTAATAACACGCAATGCTGCCATGGGGTTCTTAATACATTGGCTAAAATTACCTTTTTTACAAATCAGACCAATGAACAATTACCAAAAGAACCAAAATACCACATTATTCGCGATTTATTCATACTTTAGAACCACTGCGTCTAACAGCAACATTGTTGGACAAACACTAGGTCTACTTCATCACCTACATTACAAAATATTTTATAGTAACATGCGATGTAGCAACGGTGGGTATTAACCCATTGATATCAGTATCCTGACTTGATAAATCTTGGCCAAGGACCCATATGCCGACAATGGTGGCAATTAACCCATTATGGGTTAGAAGCAGGAGCCTAAACCACTATGCCACGGCGCCGAAATAAGATAAAAACATTGGGTTGATTTCACTACCTGCTATATCAGCCATGGCCAAAACTTTAGGGAGTTCAAAAGATATTTTCTCGTTTTCAAACTCGAAAAGTTTGAACCTTGGATTCTTGTTCAGGTTCGCCCACAACATGATAGTTTCGTTTTCACCATCCACAACTTTTTGAAGATTACCAGACTCTGAGTCAGCTTCATAACTTGCTTCCTGGAAATAATTTATTCAGTTTTTCGAACAAAGAAAATAAAAGCCTTAATTATTAGTTATTACACTCATATGGGTGCAAACGTTTTTTTCATAAAAATTAGTTTTCTTTAAGTATGTAATTATAATAATTGAATGAATGAAAATTACTTTATCCTCATGTGGCTGGAAAACGACAGTCGTTTAACACGGGTGTTATGTTTCATACACCTTGTGCCAGATTATGAGTTAAGTATGTTACTTTGTAGGTGTCATGGTGGAAATAAAGTTAAACAAAACATTAAAGCACCGTTTCGCTCTACAGTTTTTTTGTATGGTTTATATGAACAGTTTTCCAAACATTCGTATTAAAGTGATCTACATGCACTAAGATATGTAGAAATTTACACAACATTAATTAAAACAAATATCTGCAGAGCGGTTTTAAAAAATTTGTTGTTTATTTCCAACAACCACCAAAAAACTTAAAAACTAAACCTTTAGCATTTTTAAAGTAGCTTCGTTATATCTGTTAAGCAGCAAATCCTGCAGTGATAGAATGGTTTGTCTGTAGCTGTCAACTTTCTGTTCAAATTCTTCAGGAGTGAAATCTTCCAAAAGTTCATTCAGCTCACTTATCAACTACAAGGTAAAATGTGGTAGTTTAATGTGTCTATAAATTGAATTGTTTGTAATTATGCATTTGTTTAAATGAATGTAACAAACTTTTTTTATCGCATGGCTGGAAAACGACAGTCGTTTTAACATAGGTGTTCATACACCTCGTGCCAGCTTACAAGTTACATGTATGTTACTTTGTGGGTGAGTTTTATGCATTGCTGATAATTTGGACAACCCATTAGTGACCACTGGGTTGGAGCAATGGCTGTTAAGTGTCTTGCCCAAGGACACAAACTTCACAATAAGTAACCAAGAATTTGCCTTGAACCCATTACCTCTGGGTTACAGACAGGTGCGCTAACCACTTTACCACACCGCCAGTTTGTCTCCATAAACCAAAGTATAGCTTAGATTAAATAGTTAAACTGTTTGATATAGTGCTGTGGCAAAGTAGTTAGTGCGATTGCCTTTAACCTGAAGGTTACATGTTGTTGCTGCTACCATTGTAGGTGAATGTGTCAGACAATTAATGACAATTGCTCCAACTCGGCTGTTTTGGGTTGTAATTTGGTCAGCCATATTTTCAAAAGGGTGAGAATAAAACAAGTTAAATTATTTCATATGAATATGGTATTTATTTTATTGCTAATAAAAATAATAATAACATTTTTTTACTTCATTTTTTTTAACTGTTGCCTTCTATTGTTTAAATGAATGTAACTTACTTTATCCTCGCAGGGCCGGAAAACGACAGTCGTTATAACATGAGTGTTTATACACCTCGTGCCGGCTTACGAGTTACCATTTTGTTACTTTGTAGGTGATTAATATTTCTGCCCAAGGACACAAACGCCCACAGTTTTCCCAAGGACACATACGCCCACAATGGTAGCAGCGACAAGCCTTAAACACATTACCTCTGGGTTAGGCGCACTAACCACTTTAGCATGGCGCGGACAATCATCAGAACTATTGTTACTTACAGATAAAATAAGCTTAGCGTCTTCCAGCACAATGTTAACATCCGGACTTCCTTTTTCATGTGAAAGTGAAATAAACGTGTTGATTTCCTTTACAGATGTTGGGTCAGGTTTCCCATCACATTTCATGTATCTGTTCCACTGTAAAAAAATGGTTGTAGAAATTTGTTAATGTTTTAATGTAATAAATGGAAACTGCTTAATGCTAAGATTTGATTAAAATTCTAAAATTTCAGGAGTTGTGTTAAAAAAAAGGGTTAACTGCAAGAGTGGGTTTGTATTTTTATAAGAATATGTTACGGATAAATTGCTTTTACCATTGGAAAATCCATGGCTTACTGCAACCTATGCAAAATCCCAAGGGTAGGCTTTTGTACCCTGAACAATATAAACCACCACCATCGTAAGCGAATAAAGTCTTACCCTAAAATTAGTTTAATAGGCATAACAACCTTGACGAATATTATTAATTTTTTTATGTAGTAGGGTGGGCAGAAGAGGGGACAGTTAGGCACATAAATATCAAAAAATCTTGATTGTGTTTTAAACAATTAACAACAGTCTTAGGGAGTCTTGAGGATACGGTTTTTTAATTCTTTGAATTTTTTTTGTGTACTACCACATGGGACGAAAAAAATGAATGAAAAGGTGTCCCACTATATAGGACTAAAAAAAATGAAAAGGTGTCCCACTATATAAGACTAAAAAAAATAAAAAGGTGTCCCATCTTCTCCCACCCCACTTCAGTTAAACTTTGCGCCCCTTCATGCACCAACAATTAATTTCAGTATAAACCCTACATACTTAGCCTACCTCTGCATGCGCCAGCTTATCATTTTTCACTTGTTCCACTTCCAGTTTAACTGCTCCAAGTTCAATGTTTGTTTCAAACACTTGTTTATCTTTCTTTGTATCGAGCTCAGCTCTGCGTTCTTGTTCCAGTTTTTCTCTTGCCTTAAATTTGATAATACAACTTGTATATATCTCTTTCTTTTCATTAACTTGTTTTTATAGTTTTTTATATTTAGCATTTATTAATAGAAAATGTGCATTTATGTTACTCATCAATAACAAAATATCCAACAAAACGTTTTGTAAAAAATAATGTTTCTAATATATATATATATATATTTTACATTTTCCAAACAAGAGAAACTGTAATATAAAATAAGATTAGATTAATTTGACTCCTACAATACCTTTGTTATTCCATCACAATGTACTTGCCATTAGGCTTGTGTGTGTTTTTTAGTGTTCTATGTTTATGTTAATCTTTATCACGATACCTTTAAATAGATGTACACGGTTACCAGTGTTAAAACACCTTTTATGATTACCTCTTTTTCTTGACGTGCTTTCTCTTCTTGTTCTAATCTCAGTCTCTCCTCTTCTTCATCTTGAAGCAACTTTTCCTCATCTTTTTTTTCACCCGGTCTTCCTCTTGTAGGGGTGGACTTCCCTGAGCGATTCGGGGATTTGGGAGGCTGGAAAAGAAAAAAAGTTTGGACAATTTAACTGTTTAAAAGTTTGGTTATAATATAAACTTTATTTTGGATTTTAGTAGCGAAAATTTAGAAATATATTAGGTGAAAAGACAGGATATAGTGACAAAACAGCAGTTGTTAAAACATGCTTACAGTTTAAAACATATTTATATTTAATTGGAAGAAAATAAGCGTGGTCGCTACACTTAGAGTTCTTAGTTCTATTCAGTTTTCTATCTATAACTCTAGATGATAATTAGATTATTTTAGTTCAGTTAAAATGAGGAGGCGTATGTGACATAAGTGTTAGTGTTTCGACACTATTTAGCTTTCTGTGGTGTAGTTTTACATAAAAAAAGTTGCTACTTACCATTTATTTTAAAGAAAACGTTAAAAATTCAGAAAAAAAAACTGAAAAGTTGCGTTACAAATCGCGATGGCAACTGAAACCGCCGATGCAGAACGTCGCATAGAAACCTATATTTGACCAGAAATCGGGGAAAATTATAATAACATATTGAGCTTATTTAATCCGTATGCTTTGGTCGGAACTCTGGATTTTCTATTAACTTATATTAAAATAAACAATTTTGCATTTAAAACAAAACATATTGTATGCTTTTTTTATTAATTACATTTGCGAAACAGGTAGATAACTATTCGCATATGCAGTAACATTTGGCCGATGGATATTATTCCATGATCGGTCAAGCAGTATGAAGTGGAACAGCTGCTATAAATCCATCCAGTCATTGTTGTGGAATTGCCATAGCAACGACTGAACCTGCGCATCCCTTTTGTTTGAAATTTCTTTAAAAAACAAACCAATCAAACGAAAGCGCGCCGAGATTTTAAACGCGGCTACGATTGTACTTTAAATGTCTAAGAACCACTTCAGCACTTATAGATGTTATGCCCTGAGCGTAACAAGGTTCACGCCTGTTTGTTCCATTCTGCAAGTCATCGCCGTCTATGTAGTTCCTGTGAATTCCCGCGGATAACGGCAGAGTTGCAATGATTGATCACAGCCTGCTGTGCACATTATTTGCGGTGAAGCGCACATTATAACAAACAGTCGTCGAAAATTGGTAGGAAAATGTGAAGGAGCTACTGTTGTTTTACAGTGAACATATTGTACAGCTATTACGAAAGAATGAGCAATCATAGATCGGTATAATTTCAAAGCAAAGCCATGTAATTAGAGATCGGTTTTCATTAATATTTAATTAGCTCAAGCTTAATTCCGTTTGGAAGCCGCTTAGAAAACTAGATGTTAACATATCATGTGTAACATAACAAGTGGACGTAATAAATTATTTATAGCAATTCACATTCCACTGTCGTGATGACAGAAGTAAACGTTTGAATCCTTTTTACGAAATTAAAATACCGACAGGCAGAATGAAGTGGTTTTAAAGTTTTAAGCTTCCAGAATAATAATTTCTCGTGGCGAACTTTGTATGGTTAACAAGTTGCTTTTAATGTTTAAATTTGAAAATAGGTTTAAAACTTTTCGCGAATTAGAAATAATTAAGCTTATATTTTATATTTATAGTTTTATCATGGATGCATGTCGTATGCTTTGGTTTATTGCGCTCTAAAAGTTTATAATTTCTTGTTTAACTTAGAGGTATCTCTAAGATTTGTGGTCGAGTCTTCCCGTAAAATATTCTGTAAAATGTCAATGAGACCACTTGAGGTATCAGTAAAACACGTTCAACACGCAGGTGTTGTAAGAAAAGTTACACAGATATATGATTTGGCGCTATATCCTGCTGTTCTTTCGTTTTGTAGGCTATATATTTTTAAACCTTCGGTACCGTAATCGAAGAAACAAATAAATTTATAGTACAGGGTGGAGGAAGACGGGACACATTTAGTATAATATCCAAATATCCTAATCATATTTTAAACAATTAACAACAATCTATGGAAGTCGTGAGACTACGGATTTATCTTTCTTTGAATGTTCTTTGTTTATTACCAAGTGGGACGAGAAATTAAAATGAAAAAGTGTCCCATTTTCCCCGAATCTATATATATATTAATATGATGTACAGTCAAATATATTTTCTTTTGGTTTGAACTTAACACTGGTGCTTTCGCCCCAACAGGTGCAAACAATATGCGGGAATAATACAGCGCAACGTTTTAGGCATTTGGTCACGTGATGTTATTGTAAGTTCCCATACCACGCATGGTTGAACTCACACGCTGTAATCGGCGCCTAATCTCTCTTGGCAGAAACGCATTCTGTTGTAAAGACCACACGCAGTTTCCTGTAGTTTTTTGACACAACGATGTAATGCACTGGCAAATCAAAGCAGACTCGCAACTTAGTTAGCAAACTTAGCTGGTGTGTTTCTTAGGAATAAAACGTCGATTAAGGGTTGCAGCAGATCATTGCAAGTCGTTTGCAAATGATTGTGTTGTTTATTATTGTTATGGTAGGGTGGGGGAAGATGGGACACCTTTAGCACATAATATACAAATATCCTGATCGTGTTTTTAATAATTAACAACGGTCTGAGGATATGGTTTTATGATATTTTGAATGTTCTTTGTTTACAACTAAACGGGACGAGAAAATAGAGTTAAAAGGTGTCCCATCTTTCCCCACCCTACTGTATAACTAGTATACAGCTTTGAAAGAGATTGCCGTTTATAGGTTGAGGTTAGCTAATATCGAAAATAAGCATAACGTGCCTAACGACTGTCCTTTTGCTGTTTAGTTACGGTTTTTTGTTGTTTCAAATCGATCATAAATTTAAAATATGTTATAGTACTGTGAAGTAAGATGGGACACCGTTAGCAGGTAAACGGAGCTATTTTACACATTGTTTACGCGTTTCAGCCAGACTAAATTATGACGTCACAAGGGAGTGGAACTGGTTGAGTTTAAAAGGCCTTATTTCTAAACCAGTGCCTTCCAGGTTTCTCTCGTCTATAGAAAGGTAAAGAAACAACAGAAATTATAAAAGCCCGCCTTTTATTCGTGGATTTTAAGCTTGTAAGAAAGAGGTCATGCGTTAAGTCGTCCTTTATGAAGGAAATAATTGTTCTGAGTGATTGTAAGTCGCTAATTCAGTTTCCTTAGGGATCTTATGAATACTTGGAATGCGTGGCTGGGCATGAATAATGAGCATTAGCAACCGTCGACAAATCTACTGAAAAATCGAATCCGAGTCGCCGTGAGATCGATAATTCCCACCGTTACGAGCAAGCGCATTTTCAGTATGCTGCAGACCACTCCCAACGTTACAGTGTACCGACTACCGATGTAGTTTACCAATTGGTAAATTGTCACAATTTTGTTAATTAGCCTGCAGGTCGTGCCAAGCCAGACCATAAAGTTAAATTTACAACTCAATTACCTCAACGCGTGGCTTTTCATCAATATTTTAAAGCAGCAAAGTCGAAGAAGTAGCTTAGGCTCCAGCAGTAAAGTTATCGAATGAAAATTGAAATATAATGTTATTGACTAAAGTAGACAGGGTAAAGGCGATACTAAAACGGGTTAAGGTGGCTGTACACAGTATCCGAAATTTGCCGTTTTGTCTGTTTTGTCCGGATTTCGCTGCCGCATGCGGAATTGGACACGGGTTTGCATACGACTTCGCAAGCGTTCGAATGTCGGATACTGTGTACAGCCACCTTAACCCGTTTTAGTATCGCCAGCTAGCATTTTTATAGCATACGAACAGCTTCTGTGAGTACTGTACAAAGTTACTTGAATTTTTTATAGTAAAATGGGTTAAACGAATGCAGAATGTAAAAAATCTAAGATTTGGTAAAAAAAAGTTCGCTGGTAAAATTGTAACATTGTTTTTAAGTAAATGACTTCAGGACGTCCACGATTTCTATATAGGCTATACCATACGTGCTGGTGCCGGTACGCCTATATAAATTAGAAATTCTTGAGGAAGTGACTTTTGGTTTGCCGCACACATGGTAGCCTACAAGGAAATGCGCATATGTTGATGACAGGTATTATGTTACTTAAAGGAAGCAGATACAGTCTGGACCCTCTCAATTTTTCAGTCATCCATGACGAACAGTCATATGCAGCAATACGTCAGTAAAATCAATTTAAACGAAATTTCAAATGATTAATCAAATCCTGAAGCAGGTGCAGGTCATATACGCTGTGCCCAGTAGCATGTTAAGTACGTTTGTATTGAGTTGAGTGGGAAGGTATATATGTAATATGCATACTATATATATTTGGCGGCTGTAATTTGGTAATATAAGTACATGCCTCGTTGATGCGTCAACACGACTGCCTTATTCTGTGTATATTTATGAACATAAATACGTAACAGGTTATTACTGTAATTTCGCCACTTCCGCTGCAGTGTGAGCTGTTCATAACACTGTATCACGTGCTAATCAGTGACGTCATCACCACCAATTAAAACTATTAGCGCTTATTACAAGCTGTCATGCTCGCTTTGAAGTGCCTTGTTGAATACGCGCAGTGTAATTGATGAGTAGCTTCCAAACGCTAGATTTCCACAGTCTATTTAAAGACAGCGCTTTATTGGGGCATAGTTACAGTATTTAGTTTTGTGCATCGATTTAAAGATGATAACTAGATTGGTTTTAATTGTTGGATTTTATTATTTATAAGAAAGGTTTTAATACTTTATTTGAAGGTAGCGACACATTGCATAGCAATGTATTAAGCTCTTATTTGTTATTATATATAGAAGAACGGGGGAAGATGGGACACCTTTAGCACATAATATCCAAATATCAGGATCGTGTTTTAAACAATTAACAACGGTCTATGGCAGTCGTGAGGATATGGTTTTATAATTTTCCGTATGTTCTTTGTTTACCACCAAATGAGACGAGAAAATAGAATGAAAAGGTGTCCCCTCTTTCCCACCCTACTGTATACAGAGTATGAGTTGATGTTGCTGGCTTTTTCTTCTTATTGATTTTGTGAACACTTTTCATTACCTATTGTTGCTGTTGTTGTCTTTGTAGAAACATGTTGATGTTTTCATTATTGTGTTGGCGGAAACTAAACGGAAACTGAGCGGAAACTGCAATGGCGGTTAAAACGCTACAGTTAATATATTCAAAACAGAATGATGTTTATGGTATTTTCATTGAAAATCGTCTCGAAGAAAAAAGGCTTACGTGAGCTCTAGACGGTTTCTTGTGACGTTATTATATGCTGTTGTGAGGCGTTGTCTTAAAAGTCTATATTAGAATATAAACGAGTACTCGCGCAACGCGGTCAGACCGCTTATGACTAAATTCTGACTCGTGCCCGTGAGTGTTGAGTTAAGTCGTTTGAATGACGATTTTTCAAGTATTTTTGAGATTTTAGAAGCGGTAACATTATTTAGAAAATTTCGTTTGGTTTTCGTTTTTTAAAATTTAGTATATGACGTGTTTGAATAAAAGTAAGAAACCTAACAGACTGCTTAGTAGCCGACCATCGTTATTGACGATACCGCAGTTATGAGATTTTAAGTTCGGCAAACAGCCATGATTTAGATCGTTCTTAATTACTACTTGACTTTGTAATGATATCTAATTTGACCTTTGCGATCGTATTGTTTTTTTTTTCACGTAAAGCGGATGACCAAAGGGCTTAAAAAACCAACGGTTCAGCTTTGGTGTGTACCTAGACCAGGAGTGCAAAAGCTACAATATACCGTATGTCACAAAGTGCAAAGTAACTTGCCTAGTTCGTCACAGGGCAGTTCAATACGGTATAAAACACGTCTATGCCCGCAGGTCCAAAAGTTAGTTGAGTTATCACACGTCAGCGCCGTGGGAGCTCCTCTTGATGAGAATGAGGTCTCCAGCGACCTATCTCGTTCAGTAAGTTGACTGCAGAGCATTGACCGTTCGGAAAGGTCCGGTTTTAATAAAGCAACCCGTAATGCATGCGGTTCCGGTCGAACCGATGTAACCGCAGCGAGCATTTGGTATCTTGTTTCAGCGTGTTATTGTTATCTGTAGCGCTGTCATTAAAACTGTAACCCGACGACGTTTAGGTATTTGCAATTAATTTTATGTATACATTGTGTATTATGTTTATAAAACAACCCGCGTAGGCGGAAGAGAAAGTCTAATTTGCCGATATATTACGAAAGGTGTGGTACTACTGGGTAAGATGTGATACTGTACGGTAAATATTATTGTAAATATTCTTTATTTATTACCAAATGGTCCGATAAAAGAGAAAAAAAGCGTGTCTCATCTTACCCCACGGCTATATAATTTCATTAAATATAAGGGAATCTTAGTTAAAATACTAGACGTTTCGAATAGCTTCGCAACAGTGATAGTATAAACGGTAAACAGCTTGTATGTTTATTACACGTTTAACTATTCTATGATTCATTGCTTTATCCGGTACCGCTGTAGTGGTTGTTTCATTCGTTTCAAAGCGAGTGTTGGAAAATAGTATGCGTGTATATAACGTCTTATTGTTTCGGTCGAAATGCTATGTGTATAAACGTAAAAGCGACTGTAGGAAAATGCTGTAGAGTACTGGGGGAAGGATGGGACACCTTTAGTAATATTCAAATATACTGGTCGTGTTTTAAACGATTAACAACGGTCTGTGAAAGTCGTAAGGATACGGTTTTATAATTCTTTGAATGTTGTTTGTTTACTATCAAATGGGATGAGAAAAAGGAATGAAAAGTTGTCCCATCTTCCCCCACCCTACTATATTCATTCATTTCGAGCGAAAAGGCTGTATATGTATCTGTAAATTTACACCTTTTTATAAAACGGCCAGAGGCTATCTCTTGAACTGGGATTAACTCAGGCAGCCATACAAGCGTGTGGTTATAAGTAACGCAGTGGAGCATGAAAGCGGTTAAGACTCTAGGCGCTTTCTACAGCAAAATATGTTATGTAGCTTATTTATGAGAACAATTTTTGAAGTGGAAAATTTTCGGTTTTTGACTTTTTTCTTCTTTCCATCACGTGGTTATGTCATGTGCTTTACGTAGAAGACGTGACGCGCTTATTCACGTGGTTAGATCAGTCATTCTGATTTAGCGTGACGTCAAATGTTTCTTTTGGGTGGTATATAGCTCGTAGTTTTATTATTGGAGACAAATAGATTAGACACGAGTACAAGGCAACTGGCTTATAAGGGTCTGCACTGTAGAACGCCATACGCATGTATGTATTAGCAGTATGTAGTTAAAATCAAGTATTTCAGTAAAGTTACGCATTGTTTTGATATTGGTGTATAGCATGCGGAAATCTAGTTTTCTCGCAATTTTTATTTTATGGTTATTTATTTTGTTGTATTGTGGCGAGTCCAAACCCGCTTGCATTTTTGGCTGCATAGTATAGTACTGTGGGGTAAGATGGCACATCTTTAGCATCTAATATCCAAATATTCTGATCGCGTTTAAAGAATAAACACTAGTCTATATGGGAGTCGCAAAGATACGGTTTTATAATTTTTTTAATGTTCTTTGTTTACTACCAAATTTGATAAGCAAATAGAATAAAAATGTGTCCCATCTTACCCCACCCTACTATATGTCATACGAATACTTTTATGTGAACCTGGAGTTTAAGTCACAATTAAAAGTTACCCATAGCTGCAGACTGGGTGGCTAAACGGTTTACCATCAGTGAGACAAAATTCAGTAACCAAAACTACTTTTTAGGTGTTTGAATAAGCTTTTTATAATTTGTTAAAAACTGAAACAAGAAAAATGATGACCGGCGGCTTGAAATGTCTAAAATATTCCATGTTCGTATTTAACCTCCTGTTTATGGTGAGTTGTGTGACGTAGATTGTAACCAGTACGGTCAGTGACGTAGTTTTCATGGAAACACTTCGAGGGAGAGGGTACAGTACCCAGAAATCATGAAATAGCAACTCGTCTGTCACTATATACGTATAGTGTTGGCAGTTGCGTCATGACAGCTGATTTATCATATACATCATTCTTGAAAATGTCGAAACGTGACAGACAGTGCTTTAACTTTCTGAAATGAGTTTCCGTATAATTGCTTTAATTGGGAACTGCCATTTATGTACAGTTAAAATTAAAACACGATAACAGACACTTCCCTGCAGGCTTGATATGCTATGTATGTAAAATATCTGTTATGAATAGATTTTGTAAAAAAGGGGTGTGTTCCATTCCACGATGGTCAATATCACATGTAACATTTTCACTTTAATTTAAACAGTCTGTAATCGCTACAGTAAGTTTTAAATTAATTCAGTACAATGGCATCCACTGTTGGTAGTTTCCATAGTGTATCTAATTAGGCCTACACAGTTTCCTATTTTCCAAAGTATGTATGCTTGCACAGTTATGCGGAGCTGCTCTGCTTGGGCTCGGTATCTGGATCGTTGTTGATGGGAACTCGTTCAGCACAATCGTCGCATCCAACTCAGTGATCCTCAACGCAGTCTACATCATCATTGCAGTAGGAGCTGCTCTTTTCGTCATTGCATTTCTCGGGTGCTGTGGGGCAATTAAGGAGAACCGTTGTTTACTTGGCACAGTACGTTAATTACTTTGCTATCGAATTTGAAAATATAGATAAAAAAGGTATAGTAGGGTGAGGGGGAGATGGGACACCTTTAGCACATAATTTACAAAAATCCTGACCGTGTTTTAAACAATTAACAACGGTCTTTGAGAGTCGTGGTGAAACGGTTTTATAATTCTTTAAATGTTTTTTGTTTAGTACTAAATGGGACGAGAAAAAGAATGATAAGGTGTCCCATCTCCCCCGCCCTATTATATGTTATAAAATTTAAAACTCTCGTTATATAGGCGTTCATGTGTATCTGATTAACGAGTAAAAGCATTAGTTATTAAATTAAATTTTTTATTTTAGTTCTTCGTGATCGTTCTGATTATCTTCCTTGCCCAAATCGTTGGTGGAATCCTGGCGTTCGTGTATTATGATCGAGTTCGTCCTGCTGCCTTAGGCACCATGAGTAAGTTTAATGAAAATGGAACGGACGCAGTTACGACAGGCTGGAACACACTTCAAGCAGTGGTAAGGTTTACCTAATAAAAATATTCTTGGTAAAGCGAATACCATATTGGCAACTTCCGATTGTCGTGTACAGCTATTGGAAAGAATTATTATTTCTCTTATTACATCTTGATTGAATAGTAGGTTGGGGGGAGATGGGACACCTCTAGCACATAATATCCAAATATCCCGATCGTGTTTAAACAAACAAAACGGTGTATGGGAGTTGTGAGGATACCGTTTTATTATTTTTGGATTTTTTGTTTACTACCAAATGGGACGAGAAAATAGAATGAAAAGTTGTCCCATCCTTCTCCACTATGCTATACCAATAACACGGTTTTTGACAACTAATGTAATATATTAGGGTGGGGAAAGATGGGACACGTTTTCAATCTATTTTCTCCTCCAATTTGGTAGTAAACAAACATTCAACGAATTTTTCTAAAACTTTATCCTCAAGGCTCCCATATACCGTTGTTAATTGTTTAAACACGATCAGGATATTTGGTTATTATGTATCAAAGGTGTCCCATCTTCCCCCACCCTACTATATATGAACGTTTTCGGACTGTCTTATAAACTATGGGAAAGCGTACAACGGTTTTAATTTGTTTTGGTACATCTTGCTTGGCTAAATGAATAAACGAATGTAACTTACTTTATCCTCGCGTGGGAAACAGTCGTTCTAACACGTATGTTCTGTTACGAGTTACCAAGCATGTTACTTTGTGGGCGATTTGTGGGTTATTTATATACCGTTTCACATTATTTAACAAAATTTAACGTAAAACCTGAAATAAGTGACTGTTTGATAAGTAACCACGAGACATTATTTTGTGGACGCTTCTAATCGACGTTTATCTTCCAGTTCCAATGCTGTGGATTTACCAACTACCGAGACTGGAACGAAACGACCTGGACACCCAAAGTGAACCCCTTCCCACTAAGCTGTTGCGCCCGAAATGTCCTAACCACTACTGGCTCGATCAAAAATGAAACCGCGTGTGTTGCTGAGGTTCCTGGCTATTTCTACTCTGTGGGCTGTGAGACAAAACTGAAGGCTTACTATTGGGCTGTTGGCGGGACTGCGTTGGGTGTTCTCCTGGTTGAGGTAGGCGTGCTACATATAACTAGATCAACGTGGTATTGTGTAACACTCATACAAACTATATATATATAGTACTGTGTGGTAAGATGAGACACCTTTGGCACATAATATCCAAATATCCTGATCGTGTTTTAAATAAATAGCAACGGGAGTCGTGAGGATACGGTTTTATATTTATTGTTTTTTTTGTTTACTGCTAAGTGGGACGAAAAAAGTTGAAAGAACAGTTGTCTTATCTCCCCACACCCTACTATACAAGCTATGCTTTGTTTTCGGTACAGTGAGTTTAAGAGTATATTTTAAGAGGTGGAAACTTTAAATGTACTAACAATATATCTACATACTAATTCTTGTCCACCATTTCAGCTTCTAGCTCTCATTTTCACATGTTGTCTGTACCGAGCCGCGGATGACGACAAGTATGATTGATTCATACCCAACTCGTGCAAAGTTTAAACACTGCAAGCGATCTGAGATCTGCTTTACAATATATTCTTCTGTTTTATGTACTAACACCACAGACCGTGGATAAGCATGCGCTTTCCTATAGGGAGGCGCGAACTCGTTTTTTATTACTATATAAATAAACTAATAACATTCACGCGTTACATTTATAATACTTTATAATTTTAAAACATTGCTACACAGTTGTTAAAGTACTCGTTCTAATTCTAGTTTTAAAATCGCACATTCTCATTTGCCGCGAACGCCGTTTTCGTTATTTGTTTACCGACTGATTTGAAAGAATAATTTGAATTCGTGTCCATCCTTTGTATTTTGATAATGGCTGTGTTTATTTGCACCATTAATAACAGAACGGGCCACAAACAATTTCACCGGCTTAAACATTCATGCTGAGTGATTACCGACAAAAACCGTACCGCGCTGACATACCTGAAACGCATGTTACTGATTTAACATCCATACTCGCGTATTCAGAACCCTTTTGTTATATCAGCTACTCTATACGATATACACAAAGTTTTATCGCCTTACTATATGCACTACAGTTCCACCCGTTATGACTGTCTACATAGGCCTCAGCTCAAACTATTTGTGAAGTTGATGCTTTTCCGTTTGTTTATTTTAAAATATGTTTTGCTTCTTTTATTGCTCAAAACGTTTTGCTGCCGTGCCGAGTGTGCGCTATCACTATGACGTACTGAGTTATTCCGCTTTTTCATTTGTAAATCAGAATACAAACAAAACGCCGTGACAGTTTTTCCAGTTTTAACGAAACAAAGTTAACTCCCCAATTGCTCTATTTATCTAACCGACTGACCGAGTTGTTAGCATATGCGGTTTCAGCCATTTAAATAAACGGATCTCAGGCCAAAAAAAAACATTACAAAACGCTTTATTTCGTAGATATAAATTTTGGTTTAGACCCCAGTTTGGCGTATTACATTTTACTATTTCTATGGGTTGAATACTGTAATTTGATTGGCTGTCCGAAACCAAGAATGTTTAAGAACATGAGCTCGTTTTTTGTAAGCTTCCAAACAGCAAGAATTAAGATATCATGTCGTTTCTTATTAAGATGGAACGTATGTTTGAAAGTCTACAGAATTTAGATAGTTTTGTTACTTGTTTGGTAAAACAGCAGTAAATAAAGGTAACTTGCAGTTGTTAATAAAGAAATTGGAAATAAATTGGAAAAATAACTGTTTAAGGTTTTAACATAAACTTACCAGCTGAAATGCGACCAATGAAGAAACGAATAACGTTCCCCAAGATTATAAAGAGTCATAATGCTGCTGTTTTTGGCATTTTGTTAGCTCAATTTATTTGTACAAGACAGTCTGCAAGTTGGTTAATCTAGGCCTACGTTAGGACCTGTTTATCACCCATTCACAACAGAACATGTATAGTAGGTTGGGGGGAGATGGGACACCTTTTCATTCTATTTTCTCGTCCCATTTGATAGTAAACAAAAAACATTCAAAAAACTATAAAACGTATCCAGGACTCCCATAGACCGTTGTTAAATGTTTAAATCCCGATCAGGATATCTGGATAATACGTGTTAAAGGTGTCCCATCTTCCCCCACCCTACTATATAGTTCTATATTGTCGTAATAATTCCGCGGACTAAACGGTCATTATTTCGTATAACCTCGGCCACAGTTGCTGTAAACATCCGCTAGATTTCTTTGGTTTGTACTCGGTTGACGTTTTAGCTTTTGTGGTTGGTTTGTTTTACATAAACATTTTCCACGAAATTTGTCCGGCGCCGTACAGTATAGCAAAGCGCCTGCCTGTAACCCGGAGGTATAATGGCTCTTCGCTGCTACTGTTGTGGGCGTATTTGTCCCTGGGCAAGACACTTAACGGCAATTGCCCAGTTGTCACATAAAAAAAAGAAAAATAATCACCCACAAAGTAACATACTTGGTAACTCGTAAGCTGGCACTGAGCGACAAAAAAAATAACGACTGTCGTTTTCCCGTCAGAACGCGAGGATGAAGTAAGAAGTTACAATTTCCAATTGTAATTAATTGTAGCAACATTTGAAACTTAGAAGATTAAAATCAAAAATAGATCGTCATTCTTTATTAGATAATGTGTTCCAATGTATAAATTTATATGAAGGTATTATATAAACGATGTGAACCTATAGCACGTTTAGTTAAGTTTACAAATAAATAAGGAAAAGCTACGATTAGGAACTTTATGTTAGTACAGGCGTTTACAATCGAACTTTGTTCAATTAATGTGATTACAGGTTTGTGACACTCAGCCAGCGCAACTCAGAACAGTGTATCACTCAGTAATGCTGCTGTTCGCCATCTTGTTCAATGCTGTCAGCTTCAAATAGCTGGAATCAAGCCATTCGCTTTGAGGGGAACGAGCAATAGGCTCTAACATACGCGTCTCTACTGTGTCTATGACGTCACAAACGTTGGTTGCAGCACACGCACGTTTGCAGCAAGTAACATGAGTATCTACAACGAAAACGTTTTTCATAAACGGTCCGTTCGTGCTCGATGATGCATCCGTTATTTGCGCCGTGTAATCTCTGGGCGAAAGTGGCGGCGAAACAGACTCGTCCGATGTCGGAAATCCGGAGTCGACTGATTTGAATGATTCTGTACGTCGTCGGCGGCGGTTTTGAACTTCGTCTTGTCTTTTACATTCCATATGGGTTGCTGAGACTTGCGGAACGCATTGACACACGCGGCATTCGTGCTGTTCGATCATTTGCGTTTGGTCATTAACGCCTGTTTGAACTGTAGGACTTTGTCTACGATTGGCGCTTAAATTTGAGATTTCAGACTTACAAACTGGAGCCATGTTGGGTCTAGCAGTTGTCGATTCAGTGGCATCGAGTGAGTTATTTTCGGGCACAGAAAACAAACAGTCTCCTTTTACGTCCTGCGCGCTACAAATTGTATCATTGCTATAAGTTTGAAACTTGGTTTTCATTATGTTTTCATTGTAGTGAGTAAAAGACACTGGCTCTGCAAGCAAACGCCGCATGGAGGCGCCGCTGCAGGCTTTTTGGTTCCACGCCAGTGTATTGTGGAAATGGGACCCTTCAAGCTGGTGTATTGCAATGTTGGTGTAATACGTGGGATTGGCTTTTGCCAGTTGAGTTCCACCCAGTTCAGCTCCTCGTCTTTCCCAAATAAGACTATGCAGTTCCTCGATGCTAGCTTGGGGTGTCATAGAATGCCTATGACTTTCCACTGCCCGTACTTGCCCCGTGACGTCACGACAATGCGTCTCTGTGAGTTCTGAACAATCCATATTTTCAAGACACATTGCTGTAATGTTATTTGGAGATGTAGAACCGCCAGCGCTGGTATACACGGACCCGCACCGTGTGTAGGCTACGTAGCTCTGCGCGTCGTCTGAATCCATGTGAATATTACATCCAATGTCACCATGCGATTCTTGTACGGCTGTAGAAACTTCGCTATCTGTATCTGTGAAAAACATGGTATTTACGTTCGAACTTGTAGCAAACTTGTATTTTTTAGCTTCATTCATAAAGTCACGATAAAAACATTAAAGTATTTATAGTATTCATGCAAGTTTCTTGGTTTTTAAAGCGACAAAGATATAGGTTCCGCTCTTATTGGCTACGCACTATAATGGTTCTTAAAACTAGATTCAATTTTCAATTAAAAATTATTTGATTTTAACAGTTTTTCACCAAGATTATATTAAACAAAGTGTTTTTGATTTGTGTAATACTGTGGGGTAAGATGAAACACATTTAGCACATATTATTTAACTTTCCTGATCGTGTTTTAAACACCTAAAAACGGTCTATGGTAGTCGTGAAGATACGATTTCATAATTCTTAAAATGTTCTTTGTTTACTTCCAAATGGAACGGGGAAATAAAATTAAAAGGTGGGCCAGCGTCTCCCATCCTATACTTGTTTATTATTATGTATACCTGAATCTACAGAGGGAGTTCTTTTAGTGGTCCAGTCTGAATGTATTGGATCAATTCTGTCCGCGGATTCGTTGGTAGAACGATTTAAATGTAATGGCGGATCACATCTTTCAAAATCCATGATCACATCAAGCTGTAGATGTATGAATGTAAAACAAACAAAGTATATAATAGGGTGGGGGAAAGACGCCTTTAGCATATAATATCCAAATATTCTGATCGTCTTTTAAACAATTAACAACGGTCTATAAGAGTTGTAAAGATACGTTTTATAATTCTTTGAATGTTCTTTGTTTACTACCAAATCGGACAAGAAAATAAAATAAAAAGGTGTCCCATCTCCCCCCACCTTACTATATAAAGATGCTTTACACATAAATGAAAATGGTAAAATTGGTCGCTTTCTGAGCGTAAATCCTGTGCTTTCCAAGCATGTAGTAAGCCTGAAAAAGAATTTATTCTAATTTACATATTTACCAGTTCTTTTGGTATTTCTTCGTCTTTTTTTGAAATCGAGCGGTATAATCGCTTGGTTTTAAAAAATAGGATGACAAAGATCGCTGCGACAACTACCAACGTAAACGACAATATAACTTTGAATCGAATATCGCCATCTTTACGTTCATATGTTGGTGCATCACCTGTTGCAAATGTTATTATTATAACGGCACTAATGGGCAAGTATTAAAATATAGGGGTTTATACATGAGTGCTACATATCGTAGAGTACGCAGGATGACCATGTGAATTAATAAAGGAATGATAATACTAATTCGTAGAATCACCTAAAAGCCGTCATAGTATACAGTAGGGGAGAAGACAGGACACGTTTAGCACAATATATCCAAATACTCTTATCGTGTTTTAAACAATTAACAACGGTCTATGGGGGTCGTGAGGATACGGTTTTATAATTCTTTGAATGTTCTTTGTTTTCTACCAAATAGGACAAGAAAATAAAACAATGAAAATGTATCCCATCTTACCCCTACAGTATAATAGGCAACAAACAAAAATCGTGGCCATTACAAATAGTGTGAAAAAGATCCTCATTTTAAATAAAATTTCTTAAGTTGTAACATGATTATTTTTTAGTAAAAAGTAGAGCCCACCTTCTTTCGAAGGGTTTACGACTTTGCATTTTGTCCGCCATTCGCCATAACGTCTTGCAGAGTCTATTTTATCTTCAAAACACACGCTCACACACATCAAGGTATTGTGTTTCGGTTCCTCAAACAACTTGAGCGAAATTGCTGTTCGGTCAAAAGTCGCTTTGTCTTCCTAGAAATCATTATGTTTGATTTATAGTAGGGTGGGGGAAGATGGGACACCTTTTGCACATAATATTAATAATATCCTAGTTGTGTTTTAAACAGTTAATTGCGGTCTATGGAAGTCGTCAGGATGGGGTTTTAATTTTTTTGAATATTCTTTGTTTATTACCGAATGGGACAAGGAAATAAAATGAAAAGGTGTCCTATATTTTAACAAAAAGAAAGAATTGAACGACAAATTAACAATTGTTAAAACACGCTTACAGGTAAAAACATATCCAAAACAAACCATACGTCTACTGTGATACATTGAAACGTATTTCGCTGTTTGGTTCATGTTTACCGCGAAGTGCAAAGGAATGACAACAAGACACGACAAACTCAACAGAAAAAAAACAATGAACTAATAGTAATAACAACAACTTGATACAAATAAATGTGCCCACCCTTTCGGCTTGCGTCGTGTCGTTTTTACCCCAGTAACGGATCTGGTATCCAAGGTTTTCGTAATAGCATGATAAGGACTTATTGGAACCGGTCACAATAACTGGAAAGTTAAGAATTCTTAACTGAGTACTGGAGAACACACCAAGCACTTCGAAATCTGGTCGCAGGACATCTGCGAAAAGTTGCGTGTTTAGAACATGCAGGTTTCACACGTCTCGTTGTGTGTGCAGCATGTGAGAGTAATCAAGCTAGAGGTCTGTGTGTATTTTTGTATTGGGTTTTAATTGAAACAACTCATCAGTGGCCACGAAGCTGTCGCATGTAGAAGAACTTAATGGTTTATATCGATCGAATGAGGCACACTATACACTATGTTGGCTTTACCAGTTAAATACATATAGTAGGGTGGGAAAAGACGGGGCAACTTTAGCACATAATATCTGAATACCCTGGTCGTATTTTAAATAAATAAAAACGGTATGTGGGAGTCGTTAGGATACGGTTTCACGATTTTTTGAAAGTTCTTTGTTTACTACGAAATGTGACGAGAAAATATAATGAAAATGTGTCTCATCTTTCCCCAATATAATGAAAATGTATCCCATCTTTCCCAACCCTCTATATATAACATACGCATATCAACATTTGACAAATATTCAAACTGTATTCACCGTCTTCTGGAAGAATTAACGGCGTTTCCGAAGCCGTCCAAGTGCTGCACAGACTTTCAAGTAAACATGCCTTGATTCGAACACTTATCTTTCCCCCGTTGGTGTAATCTGGACATTCGTTGTCGTATACGGCGTCATGGATCTGTCTGAAAAGGTTACACTTCCTGCCACGAATCATATGACACTCCGGCACATGCTCCCAAGTCCTTCCGTCAATTAGTTCACTGTATAAGTGGATATCCTTTTCAGAATCGCTCGCAACAATCGGGAATAAGAATACAACATGGCGTCGTTTCCCCTCATGCGTTTATAAAGTTTGATTTGATAGGGCAGTTCGTTCTCAATTCTGACTTGGGCATCTACACTACAATTTCAAGTCCGACAGCGATATACAGTAGGGTGGGGAGGGTGGAACACATTTTAATTCTTTTTGTCGCCCCACGTGGTAGTAAACAAAGGACATTTAAATGATTTTATACCCATATTCTCACGACTCCCATAGACCGTTGTTAATTGTTTAAAATACGATCAGGATATTATATGCTAAAGGTGTCCCGTCTTCCCCCGCCCTACTATGTATCGCTGTAGTATTTACCTATCTCTTCGGGGCAGCTTGATATAAAAGCTATGTGTTCTTTTTGTTAAAAAACAGACGCAGTAATGTATACCCATTACCAACAAATTACAGTAGGGTGGGGGAAGATGGGACATCTTTTCATTCTTATCTCGTCCGATTTGGTAGTAAACAAAGAACATTCCAAAATTTATGAAACCGTATCCTCACGACTCCCATAGACCGTTGTTATTATTATATACAAGTCTCGTCTTTCCCCGTCCTACTATACAAGTAAAAATAACTAAAAAAGTAAAAGGCACTCACTCTAACATCTCAATAATGAAATACGTCTCCAAACCCAAGGTCTCTGTATCATACTCCCAACTCGTAACATGGTTTACATTCGTAGATTGAATTCGGACCTCTCTCGGTGCCGCTATATCTGTACAAACCATAACGTTAAGATATATAGTAGGGTGGAGAGGATGGGACACTTTTATTTTTATTTTCTCGTCCCATTTAATAATATACAAAGAACATTCAAAGAATTATAAAACCGCAACCTCACGACACCTATATAACGTTGTTGATTGTTTAAAACACGAATATTATGATAGTACGTGTTAAAGGTGGCCCATCTTACTTCGCAGTACTATATACACAATTGGAAAAGTTTTAAAACCATTAAAGGGGAGTATTAAAAAAAAGTTCATTTAAAATTAAAAAATGCGTGTCAAAAAAAAATTGTTTTAATAATATGAAAAAAATGCGTGTCAAAAAATGTTTTTATTGATGTCAGACAGAGATACTATTGGGCCGCTGTGTTGTCTAAGTCCTTTAACAGTTTTTTAAGCCATTGGCCATGATGAATAGATTTCTTGTTATTCCATTTCTTTACTATTTCATTGGGATCTTATATTTTCGTTGGTAAACGAAGACGCAAATGCCATATATAATATATTTAAATCTACACGTACATTAGAGTTAAGGTGCATACAGATGAATCATTATATATCCTGTTACAGCGCTAAACGAAGCAGCACGGATGGGCCTTGTTTTTGAGCCTTATTACACCTGTTATTTACTAAAGACCATGTCACTAGTTAAAAATGGGAAAATTTGGGTACAACAGCTACGCTATTTAAATGCCAATCTTTCCTACAGTTTTTATCCATAGCGTGTTTTAACAATTGCTGTTTTGCTGTTAATTTCATTTTCTTTTTTCTTTAAATAATACGCTATCATTTTTTTTTTATCTTCGCTATCATTTTTTAAAAGATAAATGAAAATTATATCATGCTAAATCAAAACTGTTGTAGCTCATTCCCTATTATTAAACCGCATTTCTAAATGCCATGCAGATTTGGTAGTATTGAATTCAGTTATCCATATACCGCACATATTTCTTAGAATACAGGGAGATGTATAGAACTTTAATACAGGGTATCGACTTACGCAAAGAATTGGCGAGTGGCTGACAATTGTTCCTCGAACCCAACTCGTAACAAAACGTCGCTCCAGGTTCCCCGTATTTCAAATCGATGAGATGATAACCACTTTGCGTCGTGACTTTTGTTTCAAATATCTAAAAAGAATCGTTTTACTATAGATCAAATACTGGGCGTTTGAGTTGTGTTGAATAAATATAGTGGAGTTTAAGAGGCTTGTAATATTAGTTAACTAGTGAGAAAGTGTAAACACTTCAAGGCATTAGTTTAACTGTATAGTAGGGTGAGGGGAAAAACGGGACGCTTTTTTTCTATTTTACCGTTCCATTTGGTAGTACACAAGGAATTATGAAACCGTATTCTCGCGGCTCCCATGGCCTGTTGTTAATTTTAAATACACGATCAAGACATTTGGATATTTTGTAATAAAAGTGTCCCATTTTTATCCGCAATACTATATGATATATATAGGCAATGGGTTTTTCTGTTTGTATTGAAAATGACAAGAAAAAACGTGTTTTATGTACCTAAAACATTCTATTTAACAATAGGGAGGTACAATTCCAAACGCTGGCTATATAACAATCACGTATTCCGGCAACGACAGCTGATTTCACTCGAATTTGTTACTTACGTTAGACTTTGTCAAATTTGCATAGTTCCACCAGTATGAAAATATTTCTCTCTGAGGGTGAGGGCCGCTTGCGTTTAGATGCAAAACGGCTCTTCCATCGTGAAGTCCCACAAGGTTGCTCTGTACTGCAATTTAAAATGTTCCATTTATACTTTTTTTAAATTTTGTAGAAAACGGACGTTAAATAAGTTCCAAAGCGTTGCAGTTTAATCTAAACATTTTTCATACAGCACAGGAAAGATGAGACATAGCATTTTTGTTTTATAACGAAAAAGATGGAACATTTTTCATTCTATTTTCTTGTCTGATTCGGTAGTAAACAAAAAACATTTAAAGATTTATAAAACCGTATCCTCACGGCTTCCATAGACTGTTTTAATTTGTTTGAAACACGATCAGAATATTTGAATATTATGTGCTAAAGATGTCTCTTCTTTCTCCAATTTATCATATGTAAAGAAGAGACATTTTTCTATATGTGGTGACAAATGATAGCAAATTTTAGTATAGGCGATCTCGCAAACTTAAAGAAAGTCTGTCGCACTTCGTGTGAATATTAACATAATACTTGGATATCACTGCAGTTCTGAGTGCATAAATAGTACGGTTGGGGGAAGACACCTTTAGCACCTAATATCTAAATATCCTGATCGTGTTTTAAACAATTAACGAAGGTCTGTGGAAGTCGTGAGCATATACGGTTTAATAATTCTTTGAACGTTCTTTGTTTACTACCAAATTGGACAAGAAAACAAAATGAAAAGGTGCCTCATCTTCCCCCACCGTACTACTAGTGTAGGGTGAGGGAAGATGGGACACCTTTATCACATATAATATCCAAGTATCCTGACATTGTTTTAAACATTCAACAACGGTCTATAGGAGTCGTAAAGACACGGTTTTATAATTCTTTGAATGTTCTTTGTTTACTACCAAATTGGACGAGAAAATAGAATAAAAGATGCCCTATCTTCTCCTACCCTACTATAGAATAAATAGGTGGCCCATCTTCTCCCACCCTACTACTAGTGTAGGGGGGGGGGGAGATGGGACATCTGTTCATTCTATTTTCTCGACCCGTTCGGTCGTAAACAAAGAATATTTTACAAATATATAACCGTATTATCACTACTCCTATATACCGTTGTTAGTTGTTTTAAACACGAACAGGATATTCGAATATTAAGTGCTAAAGGTGTCCCATCTTCCCAAACCCTACTACTATACTCTTTGCAAATCAGGCAGAAAATTCAAATAAACCGTATATAGCAAACTCTGTTTGGTAGCAGTTAGGCTGTTACTTGTTTTCAAACCAAATGTGTCACGTACTCATGTTAAGTATCCGTAGTTACACAGAAGCTTGTGTAAAGGAAGCGTCCAATTTCGAGTTCGTGTGGCCAGATTGGAAAACTCAAAAAGATTATGCACCTAATTCTACCAGCATTGCTGCATTACTTTTGCAGAAATTTTGCATTCAAAACTAAACATTTTTTTAGGCTTAAAAGCAAGCACTTTTGACATATGCGATACGTTGGTATAATATTGCATTTATAACTACACAATTTAATATATAGTCGCAAGTCATTTACGTTCTCTATCGATTTTTCGCTGTTTTTTGGTTTATTATTCTTGTATAAAGGACCAAAAACGACAGAAAAAGAATATTTTAACTTACCCAGCAAAGCAGATGGGCTTATCGCTTCCACGACGATCAATTGTAAAAGAAAATTCCATAAAAGTCCATGCATATTAGTAGAAAATATATCGCGAACTGTCTTTTCTCTGAAATTTGTATCAAATTTTGCAAGCACTGTTTTTTTAGGCTAAGTTCTATGCGGGTCGTGTTTCTACCGTTGCAAACCGCTTCCCGACGTTTTAAGGGCTCTGAATGTAAGCTACGTCTCCTGCCTCTGCGCAGCTACCATTGTGAGATGTTTAACAGTGTACAATCGGCGAATGACAAGGAAACAATGAAACGTCTCCGGTTTGCTCCATTGCTTAGCGGCACAGCAGTGGAAGCGTGAGGCTTGATATGCCAAACGAAATCTTCATCAGCTATTTTCAATGGGGCATACAGATAAACACTGCGCACTAATTAATTGTTTGAGATTAAAGCTAAAAAACGACAGCTAAACAATTATTTTTTTATTTTAAATAATATACAATTACCAGCCTATGATAAAGGAATCAGAGTGCGGCAACATGGCTGACAGAAAATCAAAGTTTATACGAAAGAGGTGCTAATGATGTTTGGTACTGTTTCTTTCGAAAAGGATGTGACGCAATTGTCTGTGTTTCACGTCTGCGATCAACAACTATAGAACTCATAGAAGTCCTAGCCACATACATTACGAACACAAACGCGAATGTAGGTGTTTACGTAACTTCTGACTATTTTAATCATTGAACAAACCTAAGTACTATATTATTGTAGGGTGGGGAAGACGGGACTTTATTGTACCTCTTACCATAGAGTAGGGTTGGGGAAGATGGGACACCTTTCATTATATTTTCTTGTCCCATTTGGTAGTAAACAAAGAACATTCACAGAATTATAAAACCACACTTCACGACTCTCATAGACCGTTGTTAATTGTTTAAAACACGATTCGGATATTTGTATATTATGTGCTGAAATGTCCCATCTTCTCCCAACCTACTATATTATGTATCCATTTAAAAAATGTTCTAGTCGTTAACACCGAATTTTAATACTTTAAATGAATGAATGTAACTTACTTTATCCTCGCGTGGCCGGAAACGACAGTCGTTATAACACCTAGTGTCAGCAACAGCAAATTTTTATTCTTGCCGCGCACTTTTACGGGTTTGTATTATTGTTTCGCGTTATTACTAAGTTTTGTAATTTTTGTTTACTAAGGACCAACAGTACAACCTGTTAAAACTAAAGATTAAACATGACAATCCCATTTAAACAGCCTGTTCATTCACTTTTCACACGGCTGTCGGTAAGCTTTGAAGATTCGGAATACAAAAATTTATAAGGTATTGAAAATACGAACGGAACAGAAGCACAGAAACGAGTACAAGTACACATAATAACACTGGCGCTAATGAACTTAACATGCATCTTGGGAATTTAGCACTAAACGAAAAATTTGGCATTTAGTAAGGTGGGGGAAGATGGGACACTGTTTCATTTATTTTTTTTTGTATTATAAAACCCTATCCTCATGATGGACCGTTGTTAATTGTTTAAAAACGATCAGGATATTTGGATTCTGTGCTAAAGGTGTCCTATCTTACCCCACAGTACCATTTTTTTGTCTACAACGAACGTCTGTCTAAACATATTTTTTTAGCGAGTTTGTTATGATGTGTTTGCAGTGAACAAAATTAATCAAATCAGCTAATGTTTAGCAAAAGAGAGAAAAATACATTTACTGCTTGTCTGGGTCATTGCCCTGTTTTATGCAAAGTTCTCGAATAACTGTTCGTATTTCTTCACGCTTTTTCTGGCAATCACTTGGGTCAAACCACTCAACCAAGTTTTTTATTGGAACGTTAAAGTTTTTAATCGGATTCTGTAAAAAAAATTAGGGAGTTTTACTTCTGTTTTATATTTTTTATAAATTATTAAAATAACAGAACAATTTTTATCAGAAAATATGTTTATTTTTTTAAACTTAAGATGTAATGCATTTGTGTGGTGTCATGCCACATATGACTGGGACTTTATGCGCCCTTTGACAATAGTAACTATACCCCACTTTTTTCCTCATGAATACATGTATAGTGATACCTCATTAAACAATTTGTCATCTTTAATGCGATCGTTATATACACCCAAAAATCAAGTTTAAAAACCTGGTATTACAAATCTTAGTTTTCCAATCAGGCTAATAAACTCTATCTCAGAAATCGGTTACATAAACAATATACTGTTTATAATGGGCCGGGTGTAGGGGAATTTTCAAAACAGTGCGTGGTCGGTCAAAATGAGGGCCGTAGGTTGCCAACCTTTGGTTTACAACGTTGATAAAATCACAAAATATTTCACCTTAAAAATTTGCTCCACATACTGCAGGAGAAAAATCCCACAATCAGAATAATTGTCTTGCTGTGGCACATGGGGGGTGCACATTTTGATTGTGTTTTTATTAAATACGCGAGGGCCCAATTCAGCTTCTTTTCTGGTGGACCATTCAACATTGAGGTAACTGCAACAAAATTTGTTTTTTTTATTTAATAACATAAAAAATTTGATTTTTTTTTAAACATTACAAACAATGGACATATAGTAGGATGGGGGAAGACGGGACACCTTTTAGTTCTATTTTCTCAACCCATTTGGTAGTAAACAAAGAACATTCAAAAAATTGTAAAACAACATCCTCACGACTACCATAAATCGTTGTTAATTGTTTAAAACACGATCAGGATATTTGAATATTATGTGCTAAAGGTGTCCCATCTCCCCCCACCCTCCTATATTTAAAAAAAAATGAAATCCGTTTGACTTACTCTCTTAAGTGGGCAGCAACTTTGGATCTACTCGGACCTCTCAAAGAATCGAAAATAAGGATGCAAGGTGCTCTATATTCCTGCCTGTGGCCATGCACTTGTTGCTCCGAGACACAATTCTTAACGGGTTGGTTTTTATGAACAGTTCGGTCGCTCGGCGGCGCACACACTTCAGTAGAAAGCGAGCGCACGCTAAAAATTTGGATTTCATATTGGTCGCCATTGTCATTACAATCCGAGTCTGTTTCAGCGAACATGTCTTCAGAATTTGTTTCCGTAGCAACTGTCTTCTCTGTCGACGGGTTGCTATTGGCAACTGGTTGTTCTGGTTCACAGTGGTTCGTAGGGGTTGGTTCGTTTTTATCAGTTTGATTGTTTTGGTCCGTTTCTAAAGTTGAATAAATAGCATCAAATGGTTTTTATAACATTAGCGTTCTGTTTCATACACCACATGCTATTTTTACTACATATGTAATTTGGTTAGTACTTTTTTTTTTATTTTTTTGTAATGTATGGCATACAATTCAGAAGTATTATGTTATTTCTTTATAGAGTATATTCAAATTAAGGCTGTGCTAAAAGTTTGGCTCACTAGTCATATATTTCTCTAATTTGTCAACCATTATATAATATAATCACTACAAAAGTACAGCAGTGTATATATTAGGCCAAAGTTGGCCAAATTATGTAGTGAGACAAACATTGGTGGCAGCTTTCATGCAATAAGATATATAACATCTGGCCGACAAAAATAAAAGGCCTAAAAACTCATTATAAAATTACAACTGAATGAAGTTTTTAAAAATCTGTTCTTTTTGTAACTATACACTATTATAACTGCGTTGTTCTGTTCATATACCTCACCATATAAGTGCACCTGGGACTTGGTAACCTTGTCTGGTTTGTAGTAATTCTTATGACCCTCTGTGATAAATAACTAAATGCTGGGTAAATTATATTAGAAAAACTGGCTACATTTGCAAATTTCTCTTAATTATTTTAACTCGATTGGCACCAGTGTTTGCTTAACTTGTTTAAGGAAATCTAAATATACAGCAAATTAGATAATTTTGTTAAAAAATGAGTTTGGTATGAAATTGGTCATATCACCCTAAAAACTGACTTATGAAAAAATTCCCACCTTTACTCCAGCCATAAAAACTCTTAACCTCCAAAACGTTCTAAAGACATTACCCTGGCCTAAACATTAGAAATTTTCAATAATGTTGACTTCACTCAAAAAATATTGACTTAATCCTAAAAATAGCGATTTCACATTAAAAATTTCTGACACATACTTATATTTACCCGAAAAGTCGTTAACTCGAAAACTTCAAAAATCATAAAAAATGTCAACCTAACCAAAAAAATGATGACATCACCCAAAAATTGCCGAGTAACAAAAAATTGAAACTTACCGTCTTCCATTACAACTTTACCCTCGTCGAGATCAAATAAACAGCCTTCTTGTTGCCGTGGGAAACATATAACAGCTAGGTACCAGTGAGACGCCTCGTTGATTGGGAAAAAAATAAAATCTTTCTCAAAAATGTCGACACTTCGTGTCCATTTTTGTACTTTTCGGTGTCTCTTCTGGGAAGGTCTGGGAAAAAATTGAGAAGTTTTTACGTTTTGTTATTTATTTTATAATTTTACTACCATGTTGGAAAAAACTGTATAACTTTATTTTAAGTAAAAGTTGAAACATTGTAAAATTAATTTCTAATATAATGCTATTAGAACGTTGCATTTATTCAGTTTTTCAAAAATGTTATAAACTGTCTTTAAAACAAGTCGCAAAATACCAGAGTTAAAAATAAGTTGTGAAACACTGTAGTTGAAACAACGTTTCGAAACCCTAAAAAATGTTTGGAAACACTAAAAACGTTTGGAAACACTAAAAAATGTATGGAAACACTAAAAAAACGTTTAAAAACAAAAAAAACTTACGTTAGAACTTTGTCCTCTACTTGAGGTTTGTTACGAACGGATGGAATTTGAGTTAGTTGTTTGTAAAAAAAACAACTGAAAGCGTGAGATCTTCCTCGGTCTTCCTCACTTAATAGTTCTCGCATGATGTATCTGATAATTTAGAATTGGATGAATCAATATCTTGCTTTATCTTCACGTGGCTGGAAACGACAGTCTTTATAACACGGGTGTTCTGTTTTATACACCGCATGCCCGCTTACGAGTTAACATGTATGTAACTTATTTATCCTCTCGTGGCCGGAAATGACAGTCGTTATAACACGGATGTTCTGTTTCATATACCTCGTGCCAGCTTATGAGTTACCATGTATGTTACTTTGTGGGTGATTTACTGTCTGTATGGCTGAAAATTTATATAACCCATTAGTGATCACTGAGTAAGAGCAATTGGTAGTTAAATAATTTAGTCCTGCAGTAGTTAAAGCCATTTATATCGAACAACGTAAAGGAGTAAATCAAAAAAACCACCAATAGGGCTAACTTCTAACAAAAAACTTATTTTAAATGGTCCAAATTTATGCATTTAAATTATAGCTTTTAACTTAGAACTTACCTAACAGTTAGTAAAAGTTAGCATTTACTTATTGTTGTATTATTTATATCACAATAATAAAAACAGTGATTGCTTTTATTAAAATTAAAAAAGTGTTGTTTAAAATAAATACCTTTACATAAATAAAAAAATGTTTTTCATTTTAGTTTAAATAAATAAATTAAAAAAATTCTTACTTTAAATAAAAATCAATGATGACATCATTAAGGAATTCCCCTGAGTTGAGACAAAATTCGTCCTCGTTTGTGATGGTGATTCCCCCCTTTTCGGGTGGGGGCGGGTAAATTGCGCGTCTGGAAACGGAAAATTACAGAAAAATTTTAATGATAATAATAATTTTTGGTAAATTTTTATTATGAATTGGAAACAAAAAAATTGACAAAATTTACCAATAGCAACAAAATGAACTGTAGTTTTAAATCCAAAGAAAAATTAGTGAATTTCATGCGATTGGATAGGAAAACTACAGAAATTTTAAACGAAAATGGAAAATTACTGCATATTTTGGTCAGACATGCAACATTTCAAAATAAGCTGCCAAAACACTAAGTTAAAAGGTGGCAGCAAAAATTTAAATTTTGGAAATGAAAATGCAAAATTAAAAAAAAACTTTATTTAATAACCCCACAAAAATATAGATTATTCTAAATACAAATAAATAAATAAATAGTCAGACATTATTATTGTAAATTAAACTAAATTGTTGTAAATTAACTTGAATTAAATAATAAACATTATTTACAGAAGACTACGGCAACAATTTTTCCATACAAAATGTTCATAAATAAAATAAACAAACAAACAGAAATGAAAATAACCCACTCAATTCTTGGTCCAGTAAAATGCATAGTAATGTCAATACTTGAGCTCGGCGTGCCGGGGTGTTTTAATATAGCAGACCTTGTCACTCTGTATGTGCGAACATCTTGCTGAAAGAGGAATTCTATTTTTAAATCACAGTTTTACAAACTGTAGCATACTAGATATAGTGAAGTAAATGTATTTTATTTACCCTCGCGTGACTGGGCAAGGACAGTCGTTATAACATGGGTGTTCTGTTTCATACACCTCATGCCCGCTTACAAGTTAGCACGTATAACTTCGTAATTGAATATTTTTGGGGTGTTTTTTTGTCTTTATGTATGGCTGACGATTTGGACATCCAATTAGTGACCACTGGGTTGGAGCAATTGCCGTTAATTTTTTAGCCCAAGTAGTTTTTTTATATTGTTTATTATATTTTAGAAAAAGTTTGTCAAACTGCTTTGTAGCACAACAGGTATAGTGAAGTAAAAATCCGATTTTTTTAAGTGAAGAAAAAATCAGATTTTTTAAAACAAAAAAAATTAATGAAAAATTGTGGGATTTCACTCTGTAATGAGTTTTTCTTTCTTTAATGACATTTTATAAGTGCTCAGAGTCAAGTTTTTACATTTTTCAAAAATCTATAAAAAGTCCATCATACCTTGTTCAGTGACACTAAAGTTAGACCCTCAGTGGTTTTCGAGTATTCCACAAATTCCTCATTTAATGGGGTACCAGGTCTCGATGAGGTGGGGGTGCTGGGTGAAGGGGAATTCCCAGATATCATTTCATCGTTAAGAACCTCACTGTTGGCGATTTCAAGGAAAATCTGGTTCGCTTCGACGCTCGTTTTTTCAAGATAAAAGTTCTGGAAAAGGCAATAAAATAATATTATAAACCTAAAACTTAATAATACAGCATCAGTAGAGGTGCTAAATTTTTTAGATTGGTGGGGAGACAGCGACAGTTAGAGGTGCATTTTTATAAATTAAATTTAATGCCAATGTTTACAGATTAATGCAGTATGCAGAGCAGACAAATTCAGGATAGGTCTGCTCTATACACCTCATGTCTGCTATGTTACTACAGAAATAATTTGCTGAGTAGTTAATTTTACAGGATTTTTTACACCTCATGCCTGCTATTTTACTTCATACACCTTGTGCCTTCTATTTTACTACAGATATAATTTGCTGAGTAGTTAACATTACAGGATTTTTTTTGAAATCAATTGCAAACAATTAGGACAACCCATAAGGACAACTAGTTTATATATTCATTTAAAGTATATTCAATCTAAATTTATTCAAATTTTCTACCCTGCCACCCTACATTTGGTGCCTATGAGCAACAGCCTATAAAAACCCAACCCTCAACATTCTACACCGGTGAGGCCTCACAGCGAGTCACATAATTTCCATTATGAAAAAGTTGAGGTAGGACCTAGGATTTAGATAAGTTAGCTGGCCAATCTACACAGAACAAGCACAACTGATACGAAAAAATTGACTTTAATAAATTCCATGAATCTGACCCTAATCTGGCGCTCATAGGGTTGAACGATTCTTGTATAAAGAAATAGAGTAAGGATCTGGTGTTCTATTAGTATAAGAGGCTGAGAATGCAATTTAGGCAAAATATATAGGGTAGGGAAAGATGGGACACCTTTTCGATCTATTTTTTGTCTCTTTTTGGCAGTAAAAAGAAACATTCAAAAAAATATAAAAACCCTATCCTCATGACTCTTATAGATCGTTGTTAATTGTTCAAAACATGATTAGAATATTTGGATATTATGTGCTTAACGTGTCCCTTCTTTCCCCACCCTACTATATCTTTTATTATACAATTGATCAAACTCGATTTTTATCTGTTATGTTTTCATAGCACCGGATCCTTACTGTATTTCTTTACACAAGAATCGTTCAACTTTATGAGTACCAGATGGGGTCAGATTCACAAAATTTATTACAAGATGCATGGATACTTATGCTCTGGTTTATAAAACATTAGATACATACTGATGGTTTTTTGTGTTTCCTCCTCACAAAAATAAGCTTTTGTTTAAGTCTTGGAATGCAAGATTCAAAGTAAATTTTCGAAAATGAAGCAATAAAATATTTTTGACTTCCTGAAACAAAATTTTTACCGTAAGAATCAGTCGTTGGGCCATAGACCAACTTTAAAAAGACTGTAAATGTTAGAAAAAAAATATTTGACAGGATTTGTGAAAATTTATGATAAAATGGTAATGAAAATTTGTTTATTGCTTATGGAAACTAAATGAAATATCTACCCATTTTTAAAGTTAAACCTATTATCATTGTATTTTTATTATTTTACAGAAACTTATAATAGGTATCCAAAATAAAAATGGAAAAGTATGATTAAATTTAAAAATTAGTAGTAAGGGGTAAGCAAAAAAACATAGGGGGAGAATTCTTCACCAGCGCCAAAAATCTTCACAAATTACCTGGTCCATTGGGGTCAAAATATGGAGATTTTCCAGGAACCATTTCCAGAGCAGTACGTAATGTAGGTAGATAGGAGTTGTCAATGGTAAGGAAAATGCAAGGTGACTGGAGGTCGTGGCACAACTCCACGCGGCTTATGCCGTGCCACGGAATCTTTAGTATGGTGGTGGTAAGAGTAACAGATATAAAGTCTCCAGTTACCTGGTGTGGAATTAAAGTAAAATATTTGAAAATTGGGTATATTCTGAATGAGGGTTTGCATTAAACATGACATTTAGGCATGAGTTGCCCATTAAGAAGCTTGGGAAATGGTTAAAAATATATTACAGGATATTAAATCCTAATTATTCTGCAATTATTCTTTTAGAATTTTATTATTTAAGTTTTAACATTTTATAGATTGTTTGAATTTGTAACAAAACTGGTGCAATACTACAGCATACCAGTTTTTAGGAGTTGTTGCTACCATTGTGGTCGTATGTGTCTTTGAGCAAGTCACATGCAATAGGCCTTTAGTTAACAAGGATAAATAAAAAAGCCTAGAAGCCAAAACTATGTTGTTACAGGCTGAAACAATAATAAGAGTATTGTATATGGCAGGGCGGGGGAAGACGGATCACCATTAGCACATAATATCCAAAAAACATTTAGGAATTATAAAAAAAGAGAAAAAATTAAAATTATGTATATATATATACATTAAACTAAAAAAATGTTTTGGGGGGGGAATTCATTTTATAAAAAAAGAACTTAAACCAAAATAGTTTTTAGTTTCAACCTACCATCATACATGATAGAGGTGCTTCATGCAGCTGCCCAATTCTAATGGAAACTAATTTAACATTGACGCTTTCAAATTGAGATTCTTTTACAGGAGTTGTTGTTTCAGATGGTTGAACTTGGGATGTAGATTGATTGACAGCGGATTCTGCAGGATTTAAAATTTTCGATTTTTATCAGAAATTAAAAATCTAATATTAATTGAAATTTTGCAATTATATCTATAATACAGTGCCATAGTGCATTGGTTCCTAGCGCATGGGGCGCGACCCAAAGTTGGGTCATCTGATTACTATGTGGGTACTTTATACGCGCGTAAAGCATTTTTGATAAACATATCATACTGATTTGAAAAACATATTACTTTCAAAAAAGTTATTGCCTCTGTAGTGCTGTTTGTTTGAAACGCAACGCAATCTTTCTCATTTTTTTACTATACCATTTTGAAATTTGCGCTTACTGTCTAGAATCCATACATACCTTCGTTACATACCCTCTTACACTGTACTGGAGTCTGAAGATCTGGAAGCCTGAAAAATACATCTTTTGGTCAGCGGTAAAGAAATCCAAGATTAGTTGCAGAGTCAAACCAAATCATATTATTAATGTATCCTTATATAAATAAATGAATGTAACTTACTATATCCTCGCGTGACCAGAAAACGACAGTCGTTATCACACGGGTTTAACACCTCGTGCCAGCTTACGGGTTACCATGAATTTTAACAGTCTGTGCCTTGATTTTTATAACTCTTTTAGTTAAGACGAACCCTGGACTGTACATTAAAATCCACGCTTGAATATTTAAAATTTAAATTTATTTGATTTTAGCCCAAATATCATTTTGAAAAAAAAAAAATTAGTTAATTTTACCTTGTTTTTCTTGAGTTTTCACTTGAATTAAGAGGGGTGTTTGAGTCTGTACAAACAAAGATTAATCAATACACTATTAAATGTGAATGTAAGTGAAATGCTGTAGTCCTATAGCAAGGTGCAATACTATAAACAACT
The DNA here is from genome assembly GCF_009617815.1 of Ciona robusta. Classification (NCBI taxonomy): domain Eukaryota; kingdom Metazoa; phylum Chordata; class Ascidiacea; order Phlebobranchia; family Cionidae; genus Ciona; species Ciona robusta. The sequence continues at coordinate 4,368,145 of NC_143246.1, forward strand.
TTGAGCAGTTTTTAAACATGGGACAGGTTTTTTAGCCAAAGAGGCCAATAACACATAAACCAGATTTTGTTTTTTCCACACACAAGTTAGGCAGGTCCCAGGGAATTTATCAATGAGTTGAGAGCTGATTTTAGGTAGTAGGGTAAACCAAGTTTTTAGGACTCAATCTTCTGCATACCATACATGGTAGCTTTAATGCGTTATTCTCACAGTAAAGTAAAAAACATAAGAATTTTTTTGCCAAACAGCATACACATATGAAAGAAAATTAAAATTTTTTTTAAAAGGATTAAAATACAATCATAACTGCTTATAACCCCTAACTATGTTGGTACAAGCAAAACAATAATAGGAATATTGTTTATAGGGAAAAAACGGGACACCTTTTAGCACATAATATCCAAATATCCTGATCACGTTTTAAACAATTAACAACGGTCTATGGAATCGTGAGAATATGGTTTTCTAATTCTTTAAATTTTCTTTATTTACTACAAAATGAGACTAATTTATTTACTACAAAATGAGACAAGAAACTTAAATGAAAACGTTTCCCATCTTCCATCACCCTACTATATATATTTAACAAGTTTAAAAATTGCTCACCATATTTACATTCTTCATCACTTGAATCAGAGATAGTAATGCAATCTGTAACAAGTTGTAGTTATAATGAAAATTACTGGAAAAAAAACTATTTTATGTTGGCTTGTGGAACCCATTCATGTGACATTTCGGACCCATTTACCTAATATTTGGGACCCATTCATGAGATGTTTGGGACCCATTTATGTGACATTTGGGTCCCACTCATGTAATATTTGGGAATCATTCGTGTGACATTTAGGACCATTTCATGTGATATTTTGGACCCACTCATGTGATACTTGGGACACGACAGAGTTTAAAATAAATACTATTTGTAAGATTATATAATAAGAGAGAGAACTGGTCAGCACATTTAGAACTAAAGAAACACATTAAATTAATTTACCTTGTTTTTTCGTGTCATCACAATTTCCAAAGTTTTTCACTGGTTTACCCTAAAAATTTTAAAAAATGTTAATCAATGAATAAATTTTAACTTTTACCTTGAAAAAAATTAACATAACACCAGACAGATTAAGAACCCCTTCAATGAGTTCTGGGAGTTATATACAACTAGCAACTATAAGTTATGTATAAAATTTGATGTAAAAAGTAACTTACCTGAGAAGCGGTCACATATCGATCAAATTGTTTAGCACCCCTGGCCCCATAGAAACTCGCTGTAGATGCTTCACTGTTAGAAAAATTGCATTTTAAAAAGCAGGACAACGAAGAGGAGTATTATGAACATATATGACCAAATTTAACCTAATTCATAACCATTGTTTGACTAATGTAAATTCTACCTTAATTTTGTTAAAAAAATTCAAAAAGTGCGGAAAGTTTTAAATTTAAATAATATATATTTAAACAGGCTACTATGGCGTGTAAGGAAAAATCTTTAAGCAGTTAAACCAATATAACTTAAAATGCATTTAAAAAGTTATTGATCATTTTATAAATATATATATATATATATATATACATTGTATTATTAATTTATAGAATTTATTTTATATTGTATTGTATCTTATAGGAAAACTGTGTTTGAGCCAGAGTTGGCCCTTAACTTACTAGATATACAGGAGGGTGGGGATTGATGAGACACTTTTAGCACCTATTATTTAAATATTCTGATCGTGTTTTAAACAATTAACAACAGTCTATGGGAGTCGTTAGGATACGTTTATATATTTCTTTGAATTTTCTTCGTTTACAACTAAATGCGTCAGCAAAATAGAGAGAAAAGATGCCCCATCTCCCCCCACCCTACTATATAAAAATTTGAAAGTACATATTTTAAAATTTTGCGGTCCAACTAACCTGAGCTGAATGGATTGGGAACTTCCCAATAAACGTGAATGTTGGGTCTAAAGAAGAGAATTAGGTTAAAGAAGTGATAAAGTATCTCCTAGATTGTATTGTCGTGCTTGAAAAATAATTAGCACTATAATACTACTACATAAATTATAGCACAAAACACATACTACTATTACATGAATTATAACACTAAACACATATTAGTAGTTTTACATAAATTAATAAAAGCACAAAATAAAAAAAACATTTAGATTTCAGAACACAAGAGAATGGTATATAGTTAAATTGCAGAAAGTAATTTTTCTGTAAATTAAATTTGATCTACACATTCATGAATTTCCATCTAGGTAAGGTCCATTACTTTAGTGAAAATTCATCTAAAAAATGGGACTAGGGATTCATTTAGGAAAAGTTTTTGTTGGTGTTTGCTATTATTATACCACAGTTTAATGCAACAGTATGGGCTTACATTTCTTGGTAAGGGTTTCTTGCAGCAGAGACAAACACGAGAATCCTTGGAGAGTATTCCACAGTTACGACAGAGAAAACCACGTGTATTAGAAACACCAGACTAAGAATTAAAGAGATTTTAGTCACAGCAGTTATTGAATGGTATGCACACCACTAAACAGAAAAAAATGTTGGATACTTGATTTAATCTTTTTATAAAACATTAAAAAACGCTAATAAAAAACATTGCTTAAAAATTTAAAAATACTTAATAAAAACATTCATTAAAAAAATTAAACAATAAAAAACAACCAACAATATACCTAAATTCTACTTCAAAAAATCCAATAAAAAAACAACCAATTTGCAAGTGCACGAATTAATAAAACGCAACAGTATAATAAAAAACGGTTTAACAGCCCACAAAATTGTTTTAGACGTTTCTTATAATCTATATGACCTAACTTTTACTTTTTGCGACAAATTTCTAATCAACATAATGTATTTAAGACATACAGTTTTGAACACCTACCAATAACGGAACTTTTTTGTTCTGCACTGGACTTGAAACAGGCACCAACAGTCTGGTATTGTTGGAGTTTGTGACCGTGTATACTTGAGGTGATTGTACCATGTGTGGCACTTGTACAGTGTTCTGGTTTGGTTTGATCACTAAAAAAAAAATTTATTAGACACTTTTACTCAAGTAGTTTCTACATGCAGTATGTATATGACGACTGTTACCAAAAATTTTTTGTTTTTTTTTACAGAAAAAAAGGATTTTTTTTATTTGACACTTCTACTTGAATAGTATTTACAGAACAGAAAAAACTGTACCAATAGTAGCACTTCACAAGACATTGAACAACTAGTTGCCAAAAAGCTAGCGCATCCGTCGGATTAAATATAACTGATGGAATAAGTTGTTTTCACTTTTTAATACATGAGCGTTATATTACATATTGGGGGTAAATCTGACAAACATCTTTGTTAAAAGGGTAAAATATACAAAAAAGTTTAAGAACCACTTATATACGTTAATACAAAATTTATTATGCGGACAAATTTTGGCATATTTTTCATTACGAAAATTTTGTTTCCAAAAGGGGTACGCAAGTTTTTAGAATAAAATTTTAAAAAAATGCTGATGAAAAAATAAATTATAAAAATACTTACCGTACACAGATTGAGTGTGAGTTGGGCGTAATATCATAACAGGATTCAAATTTGGAGCAGTAGTTGTTGTGTTCCCTACAATATAAGAAACACTTACTAAGACTTAAACTAAAAGTAACAAAAATCAATGTTAAAAGGCCGATCTGGTTCTTTTTTTGTCGTTCTTTACATATGGTATGATTTGGACAATAAAATAGGATATTTCCATTTACCATTTTGCGCTGGTGAGTTCAGGGTGAAAGAAACAGAAGCTGGCCGTACAGCAGAACCAGGTATTGAAGATACCTATACAGAAATAGAATGAAAAGTGTAACTACCCACAAGTTACATACATGGTAACTCTTATACAATCAAGGGAATATGAAACAGGGGACCCGTGTTATATCGACTGTCTTTGCGCTGCCATGCAAGGATAAATAAATTTCACTCATTCATGACTTTACAACAATCAATTTGTAACTTTACCACAATGCACAACAGATCTGGTCCCTTTAATTTGTGCATGTCCACTCACCGTCGCCGTGGCATAGTGGTTATCGCGCCTGCCTGTAACCCATAGGTAATAGGTTCAAGGCTCGTCGCTGCTACCATTGTGGGCGTATGTGTCCTTGAGCAAGACACTTAACGGCATTGCTCCAACCCAGTGGTCACTAATGGGTTGTCCAAATTACCAGTCATACATAAAAAAATACCCCCAAAAAATAATCACCCACAAAGTAACATACAAGGTAACTCCTAAGCTGGCACGAGGTGTTAAACCCATGTTATAACGACTGTCGTTTTCCCGCCACGCGAGGATAAAGTAAGTTACATTCATTCATTCATTCCACTATGTTTTCAATCTCCGCAGACAGAATGTAGTTACAACAGGAGTGTTTTATTTCATATAAACTATTCCAACTTACAAGTTACCAAGTATGCAAATTTGTGAATGATTGTTTAATTACTAATAGTCCTTAAAGTTAAATGTCCATTTTTGGTGCTGGTAAAGAGTCTTCCACCCCCCCACATTATTTGCTAACCACTAACTACTAACCCCTATAACCACTAAACCTCTACAACACCTAATCCCCTAACCTAGGGGTTAGCAAATAAGGTGGGGGGGGGAGATTCTTCACTGGCACCGCATTTTTTTAAAATAATTTTGTCCCATTGTCCACTGATGGAATGCAGAAAATGTCAGAGGAGGCCTGCCTACCCTGCCACCCCGGGTTTTGCGCCTATGTATCTAAACCGATATTTCAAGCTATAATATACGAACTACAACTATATAATAGAACGGAGTTACAGCAGAAATGTATATTAACAACAAATAAGTGCATATACTACTTACTTTTGATAAATGATTCCCTTTTTGAATGTTTCGATTCTGCTCAGTTTTTTTACTTACTGAACTCATGAGACTTTAGCAGATGCACCAGATCGTCAATTGTAGCTTTAAAAGCAGAATTTACAATTAATTTATACTTTAAAGTAACAAAAATAACCTAAAAATGCCATTTTAAATATGTTTTAACATAAAAAATATTATTGTAAACGTGGCGAACAAACCGAGCTTTCTACATTCTGCGGGCTTTGTGTCTTCAGAATCCCGCAAAGTTTAGCGCCAGATGTGGTCTTTTCGACATTACAGAAAAAAACATAGATGCTATCATATGACGTAATTATATGGAAACGCATCATGAAAAATCAAAAAGAACGGTATGGTATAACTACATGTAAACGTAAAATAGCCCTTCCCAATGTAGTAGTGTCATAGCGTTAAAGAATGACTAATAAAAACCAAAAAATATGCCACACATTTATAATTTCCGACACACGAAGACATTCACAAATTGTCTGTCTTCAGATCGCACCTTTTCGGAGAAATTGTCTCCTCGTTATGATATGTGCAATTTTCGAATGAAATGCTATTTAACAACCCTTCTTATGCATATAGACAGTAGGTTAGATTCCTATCTATATATATCCAAGTTTTTAACCTTTTACTTACTAGTCAAGAAAATACAGCCTCAATAAACGTAAAATAAAACCAACTTTCTGCATTATATACAAAAAAGATGTATTGATAGATTCGGCAGTGAAAATGTACAGCAAAAACGTTCAAAATCCCTGTTATTATACTGACTAAGTCAGTTAGTAAAATGGCATCAAATTGAAAACCATTAATGGTATTTCACAGTTACTACAAAACATGATTGCAAATAGTAATAATGCTGAATGTGGTTTATCTCAGTTTTTAAAACTCAGTTTTACAGCAAAAGGGTCACTTTGTTAAGAACAGAATAAAAAAACAAGCAGTACAATTGAACACATGACTTTACATAACAAAATGCAGTAACTACATTGGTTTGGCTTGTTCAATTGCTGCCCTACAAGCATCAACATTAACAGGTACTTCTTAATTGCATTAAATTCAATATATGAAATTTCAGTTATTAAACATCAATTTTTCCACACAACTTTGTTTTTACTACTGTGCAAAGAAGCCATGCCAGTAGCTACTAGATCAAGGGCTTTAGGAAACACTTTGTGTTCAACAAGTTTTATTTTCTCCTGTAAACTAGTGATGTCATCTTTTGGCTCAACTCTCACAGTTCCTTGCTCAATAATAGCTCCTTCATCCATTTCTTCCTGTTTAAATAAATAGAAAATATTATAATACATTCTACAACAATTAAATCAAATTAAAATCAAAGTTTAAAAGTAAATAATCACCCACAAAGTAACATACATGGTAACTCGTAAGCTGACATGTGGTGTATGAAACACAACGTCCCTGTTTTATAACGACTGTTGTTTTCCAACACACAAGGATAAAGTAAGTTACATTCATTCATTTAACTTAAAATATAATCCAACAACATTTAATCTAAACCCAATCCTTAGTCTCCTAACTTAGCCACAAATCCCCACAATTTTCCTATTTTGGCAGCATACAACTTTTGGCTTCGAATTTCGGGTCACTATATTACATTTTAATTTCAGTGGTAAAAAAGGGTAAAATAAACAAAAAGTTTAATTTTTTTACAGACATAATGATTTTAATAAAATAACCCATTTAAAAAATAATCACCCACAAAGTAACATACTTAGTAACTCATAAGCTGGCATGAGGTATATGAAACAAAACACCCGTTTTTTATTACTCTTGTTTTCCGTCCACGCGAAAATAAAGAAGTTACAAAAACTATTTTAAAATATTATAAAAAACAGACAAGAATAGGTGAGTAACATAATTGTAAGTTAAGAAATGTTAAAAACTGAAATACCACAACAAAGTGAACGGAGCAACCAGATATTCTAACACCAGCATCTAAAGCTTGTTTATGTGCATCTATTCCCTTAAATAGAGGGAGCAAGCTTGGATGAATGTTCAAAATTTGTCCTCTCCATTTTTTAACCATCCAGCCTTTAAAAAGAAATATAAATTAAGTTAGTATGTCGATTCTCTTGCTACCAAGCAAATTTAGTTTGGGAAGACAGGACACCTTTAGCACATAATGTCCAAATATCCTGATCGGGTTTTAAAAATTAACAACGGTCTATCATGAGGATAGGGTTTTATAATTCTTTGAATATTCTCTGTTTACAACCAAATGGGACGAGAAAATAGAATGAAAATGTAGTCCATTCTCCACGCCCTACTACATAAGGTGTCAATTTCATTAAACTGTTCCATCTGCTATACAGCAAGACTTAATTGAGGTGTATAAAATTAAATTTTTTAATACTAGAGGGGCGAATTTTTACAAGTTAATACGTATTGAAAAGTATTAACCCAACTAAAAACAACAAAAGATAGCTTTCGCCCATTTAAACTTTTATACAAAACCAAGGGCAAGAAAATATATATATATTAATAATTTGATAAATAAAAATTTAGAAATAACCTGATAAAAGTCGCATAAATCCAGCTAAACATATGATTTCTATGTTGTTTATTGTCAAAGCAGCATCAACTTGCCGGTCAAACAATTCTCGAGTTTTAAACTCTTTATGGTCGATAACCTAAAAGTAAAAAAAAAATATGAAATACATTCATTTTCTTCACTACTGGCTGGGTAACTTATATTTGCTTAGATAGATATAGCACATGTGTGGTTACTTTATACACCTTATGTAAAATTATGTTAGCCAGTGCTGTAGGTGTAGGACAGTCGGTTATCATACGTGCCTCTAACCCAGAGGTAATGGGTTCAAGGCTCTTCGCTGCTACCATTCTGGGCGTATGTGTTCTTGTGCTAGACACTTAACAGCAACTGCTCTAACCCAGTGGTCACTAATGGATTGTCCAAATTATCAGCCATGCATAAAAAAATGAAAAAATAATCACCCACAAAGTAACATACTTGGTAACTTGTAAGCTGGCACAAGTGTATCAAACATAACACCCATGTTATACCAACTGTCAACTTCCGGCCATGCGAGGATAAAGTTACATTCATTCATAGTTCACATAAATATACAGACGCTAAAAATACCTTTGTAGGAATCCCTGCAGATTGTGCTTTGAGCAATCCTGGAGCGTTAGGTTTATTTGAAATAACAAGTTTCACTTGGTACAAGCATTCATTGTGTGTACTGTGGTCTATTAGGGCTTGCATATTGCTTCCTGGTAAAATGGGAGTTGGGGTAAAAAAGCTAATATGTAGCAGCTAATGTGTTATAATAAAACGTATATGCTTGGTACTTTTGGTAGTTGTTTATACAAAATGCAGTAAAAACGCAATATTCGGTATCTTTAACACTTGGAAACTCCACACTTGTGACTAGTCTTATCCCATTTTTCCTGTAATTAGAGGATAAATAAAAAATCATTTTATTGGTCAAGATCATTAAAGCAGGCAAATCAAAACATAGCGCTTGTTAGAAAAATATGGTTTCTATTCTATGTGGCTGAGGTCCCGCAGCGTAGCACGCCATGGGCCCTAGGATTTAGGCCACAATTGGCGCATTACTCCAACACCCAGGGTGCTACTGCATGGACCTTCCCAGTTTAAGGAACCTGTCGCTTCCCCGGAGGTAGGCAACAAGGGCTTTAATGGTGATAGATGGGAGATCTTCCCTTGACAGCTCGGTCAAGTTTAGATGCTCCCGTATATGGTTTACACTTTCTTAAAAAATTAGGCATAACTGACAGTTCTTCAACCAAGTAATTTAATATTTACTTTACACATGTGATAACTCGTAGGGTGTATAAAACGGAATATTCGTGCTATAATAGCAAGCCTTTCCTTTCAGGCGGGGGTGAAGCAAGTTCCATTCATTTATTATGTTATTGTATACTTATAAAGCTAATGGCCATTCAGATTCTCTCACCTGTCCCAGAGATTAAAATGGCAACTGAAGTTTTACTTCCATTTTTTCCATGATCACCAGAAGCAATTCCATTGGTCAGTTTAGGAGTCTGTAAATACAACCAATTAATATGATATCTTTAATTTGAGCAGTTAAGATGAACTATAAAAATGTAGTTACAAGAAAAACAAAAGAAAAACAGAACATTATAACACCAAACAATCTTTATGAGTATTTCTAGAACAAAAGTATAGTAGGGTGGGGGAAGATGGGACAAAAAAAAAAAAATGAAAAGATTGACATAAAGAAACAAAGAATAATAAAACAGTTGTTAAACAAACAAAACTTTTAAAATAGTATACAAATAAAAGCATTTTTCTTAAAATTATTTCAAATAAAATACCTTGTGACTGTAGCTTTTATAAAGCATCTCAGTAAGATGATTGACAGCTACAGATTCTGTGTTTTCTTTCTTTAAAACAACCTTCCCCACTTTGTAAGACTTGAGGTTAATAGAAGAAAGAGCATCGTTGCATTTCATTATGACATCATCGGCAGTAGATTGTGATGTCACAATGCAAAGACCAAGACCACAGTTAAAAGTTTTTAACATTTCATCTGTAAAGAGCAAACAAAATAGCTTAAAAAGTGACAATGGAATTTTCCGCTATTGGTAATAGGGTAAAAACAAATTTATTTAAAAAAACTTGGTAAAATTGTTAAAAATATAATATTAAAAAAAATATATATATACATATAGTTCTTATTTCAAAATAATTTAACTTTTACAAAACGCTGCAAATCAGCATTTTTCAATAGTTTCTCTACTAAAACTACAAATATGTTTTACAATGACCTCAAAAAAGTACTAATATAAAATATTTACCCAAAAATATATTAAAACTTACCTGTATGAAGATTTCCAACCGAAGCGATCCAACCAAACACTGACTGCAGAGGCCAAGAACGTGCATCCAATATGGCTGCCATGTTGCTAGGCAACACTCGTTTTAAATTACCCACAATTCCACCCCCTGTGATGTGCGCCACAGCTCGAATCTGATTGGTTGATCTAAGCACTGGAAGAAGTAGCTTGCTGTAGATGGCAGTCGGTGTCAAAAGTGATTCGCCTGTTTTGGTAGATAATGGTAAGACTGAGACATACAATACTGTGGGGTAAGACGGGACACCTTTGGCACATAATATCCAAGTATCCTGATTGTGTTTTGTACAATTAACAACGGTTTACGGTTTACTACCAAATGGGACGAGAAAATAGAATCAAAAGGTGTCCCATCTTCCCAAATAAAAGACATTCGTGTAATATCGTCCAAAGCCATGGCATAGTGGTTTGCCATCTGCTTGTTAACTCATCTAGTGATTTGAACAACAGAAAATCTCACCTAGTGATTTGAACAACAGAAAATCTCACCTACCGATTTTAACAACAGAAAATCTCAACTAGCGATTTTAACAACAGAAAATCTCAACTATCGATTTTAACAACAGAAATTCTCACCTAGCGATTTTCCTTCCTCAAATGGAGCTGGGTCGTTCAATTCCAATCCACTTATCTCCACCACCCTTCTAACCAAGCTATACCCGTTGCTATGGATACCTGATGACATCACGCCAATGATGACATCACCAGGTATGACCTCATCAAGGCAAGGTAAAGGATGATCACGTCCTTTTTCGTACGCACCAACAACAAAACCAGCGAGATCATAACTACCAGTTGGATACACACCAGGCATTTCAGCAGTTTCCCCACCTGATATATTAAAAAAAAACAGATTTAGAAAAAAAAAATTTTAAAGAGTCCGGCCCACGGTTCTCATGGTTGCGCAGTTTTTTGCATAAGAATAAAGTTTTATGTCTACTGATGCTAAATTCACAGCCAGTTTGTGAAAATTCGCTTTAATTTAAAAGTTATGAACGTTTAAAAAATCAAATTTTAAAATTGTAAAAAACGTCACTCGCGGGCACTGTGACGTCACAATGCAATATTTCGTTTATGGGGAAAACCCGGCCTATCAGCGGTTTATCGTTTATTGGTGCAGTTTTGATAGATAAGCAAATCAAAACGTTTTTTAAGGTATTAACAATACCTATGGCTTCAGCAACTTATTGGAAGCTATTTCCTAGGGATCAGCGTATAACCAAACAAAATAGCCTACCAAGCTTAGTGGAGAATTAGTTTTCGTGACTTTCTAGGGTTCAGATTTTAAATTCTTTTTGTTTCTTCCCTATATGGCATAGACTATATTTATATCTGTATTTAAAGTTACCATATAGGAGTTTACCATAAGCCGAGTAATCATGCCTGATAGGTGCTGTGTTTAAAATAGCAAGACAAGAATGACTGTAAAGCGATAAGTGTATATAATATAGATATGTGTGTGTTTTCATTTTCAAAAGGAAGAGTGGGGCTTAGAAAAAAGCAAGCAACATTACATTGGTATGCTGGTCATCTCATATTTGTAGTGCACATTTTACTTCAGATCGCTTTACTATGATATGTTCTAATCAGGATATGCAAGGAAACTTGTTCAGATCAAGTAAGCAGCATGTATTTGGAGAGCACAGAAGAACAGATCCACCATCTGGTACAAGTATTCTTTATTCAAAACAATGAAAATAATCCAATACTTAAATATGTATTTCTTGTAATGTTGAATGTACTTAATTTAAAACAACATAACTCTTGCATGAATCACATTTTGTATGAAACAAGACCATTCAAAACTGAATGATGAAAAGTTCTTTGTCACTATAATGTTGAACTGTCCCTATAATGTTGAACCTTTCTGTTTTCCTTTTTCAGTCATTCCCGTACCTATCGAACAAAGTTCTGATCAGCTGTGTGGCGATACTATCTAAACAAAATAAATGCCATAAACATGTGATTGACCAACTTTTTGGTATGAAGGCCAACAATAAATACTAGACTAGAGTAAATTGATTTCACTAAATTTGTATTCCATGCTCCGGTCTCAGTCAAGAATATCATATGTCCAACACATATCTGTTTACACAAATTTCAACAAATTCAGGAAAAAAGACTGTGCAACACTTTAACCAACAGACTTATTAAATGTCACATTTTTTTAATAAATGCTATTCTTGGTCAACCCACCAAATTGTGTTGTTGATTTGCTCAGCTTCACTTATTTTCCATGGTCTTGGCCTGTCTACTTCCCCAACACTTGCGGGAAGTACAGGTTCAAACTGGAAAGGCTCAATACCTATTGCTAGTGGACTAGGATCTTCGCTTATGTCACTTCATCAGATGAAATACTTCTATCTGACTATACATCACACACTGACACTTTTACATTATTGTTAACTGACAAATTTAAATAGCGTAATACTGTAATACACTTACAAACAATTTTAAAAAATATTAGTTTTAAACTAAAATCAGGCCACGGCATTACCTACGCATATTTCTTAATTTAAAAGTAACAGAAAATGCTATGTCGACGGTACACTCTGTTTTGCTGCAAACAGCAAAGCCTAAATCAGCTGATCGATTAAAAAAGATCGTGACGTAATTTACGTCATAGTGCCCGCGAGTGACGCAACAATAGGCGAATTTTTTGGCACTTTTTAAAACGTTTTTTTGGCCAAACTAAATATTTTTTTCACAAAAAAATACCACAGGTAGTATTTATTAAGTGCAAATTTTGATTTAAAACCAACTTGTATGAGCGTGGTCCAGACTCTTTAAGGATTTTTTCGGATTTTGAAAAAATTTTGGTATTAAAAAAATGATCTTAATCCGAAAATTAGAATAGGAATGCGTAGTTGTTTTTGTAATATATAAAAATATTGTTGTTACTTTAAACCTTACATAAGTATAGTGTAATTCCTTTAAATATATTTAAATGAATGAGAGTAACTTATTTATCCTCACGCAACAGGGCAAAAACAAGTGGTATAAATAACACAACCGTTTTGTTTTATACAGCTCATTCGTTTACAAATTATTACATGTGTAACTTTGTGAGTGATTTACTTTAATAGCAAATTTTAAAAAAAAAATATATATATATATACTTTAAATTTAAACTGACCAATTAGAGCGCAGCCTGCCATCTTACATCCCCTTGCTATTCCTGATATAACCTCACTTGCGACATCGAGTGTTAGCGAGCCGCACGCATAGTAATCAAGGAAAAACAATGACTCAGCGTTATGAGTCAGCACGTCGTTAGCGCACATAGCAACAAGGTCAACTCCAATTTCGCAACATTTTTTCATCTTTTGAGCAAGCTAAAAAAATGATTTTATTTTAAGTTTTTGCGGAGATCTGAAATACCGATTTATTTCTGTGCTGCTGGAAATACCAATTTTTTGAAATTTTAGCAAATTTAACAGGTTAGGTCTGAAACAATGAAGAAATATTCTTTATTCTTTATCTCACTATTATTTCATTACTCAAATTAATTGTAATTACTAAACCACACACATTTAAGGTAAAACAAAACAAGCATAAAATCAAAAATTCACAAGTCACAACTAGTGTTTAAAATTTTTGATTCTTAAAAAAATTATTATTGACAAATGTTTTCCAGTAAAATCGGGAAAAATTCCACTCATAATTACCAATATTTTCGTTCCCACTCCATCAGTACCAGAGACCAGCATTGGATTTTTGTAACCAGCTTTTTCAAGGTCAAAACTTCCACCGAAACCACCAAGCTCGGGATTTGAACCTGGTCTTGCTGTGTTTCTAACATCAGAAGATATTTGCTTGACCAGGGAATCCCCTTTTTTGATACTAACTCCACAGTTGTCATAGGTTAAACTTGGATTTCTGAAAAAAGGTACTTTGTTGGTGTATGTTTTCATGGGCAAGCCACTTAACGGCAATTGCTCCAACCCAGTGGTCACTAATGGGTTGTCCAAGTTATCAACCACACATAAAAAAAATTGCAAAAAAAACAAAAAGTAATTACCCACAAAGTAACATACATGGTAACTCGTAAGCTGACATTAGGTTTATGAAACAGAACACCAGTGTTATAAAAACTGGCCTTTTCCAACCACGCAAAGATAAAGCAAGTTTCGTTTATACTTTATGCACATAAAATACAGATTTTCTCGTCAGTTTCAATAAAAACATGACAGTCCACAGGTATCTTTAATTAAGCAAACTACTAAAACTCTGCCCATATGGCTGTGGTTTTAGTTTTTTAACTGAAAAATTTGAAGCAAAAATAGTACCATACAAAGGTACTTCAAATTAGGCTAAAATATTAAGAAATTAGATTAAAAAAAAAATTTAAATTTTAAAAATAAAAGATGGCACATTCAGTTCTTAAAAATTTTTTTAAACTTATATTAAACAACTTTACATAAAATGTCTCACAGCACACTAAAGAAAAATACTTCTCATTTTATTGGCCCTGTCAGAAACAATAAACCCTTAAGTTCTATATACCAACCTTTCTAAGAAATTTATTCCATTTTTGGCTATGTCTCTTCTATAAAAAGCTCCTTCAAAAACAATTTTTCCTGCAGCATCTAATGCTTTTTCATTACTTTTTTCCAAGGATTTAGTTGTAGCTACAACGGTCAATACTCTACCACCAGATGTAACTTTTTGACTAGCAGCACTGTCATATGATGTCCCAGCTTCAAAAATTACAGCATCACTGCTGGTAATGTTTTCCAATCCTGTGTTTAATGCATTGATTACAATAGGATTGCTGTAATGTGGCATACAGAGCCTAAAATAGGCATGTACGCTTAACCCAGTGGTCCCTTATAGAAATTGCTCCAACCCAGTGGTCTCTTATGAATTGTTTTGAATTTTCATACATGTACAATAAAAAAATGAAGAAAAAATTCTCCAAAAATACATAAAGATATGTTCGTGGCAAGCAAGCACTAGGTGTATAAAACAGAATACCCATGTTATAAGACTGTAATTGCCATGTGGAAATGATTGTTGCCAAAACAACAACAAAGAGAGTAAAAAGGAAACTATATCTACCCCACTAGCAAACCGAACAGCCATTCCATTGGTAAAGAGCAGTGTTCAACCTCTTTAGCTTGCGAACCGGTAAAACTTAGAAACAAGTTTTGCGTATCGATGGACGTACAATAAAGTCCAAAGTAGACCATGAACTCTATGTTACGTCACAGTTTTATTTACTGGCGAAGTTCTAAATCAGTTTAAAATTTGATGTTTTATTTCTTTAACTAATGGACAAGACTTCAACATCTTGCATTTTGCAATTGAGATATTAAATTGTAATATATTTGGCGGACCCCCAGGAAAGTTGGCGTGGACCGGCATCGGTCCGCGACTTCGCGACCAGTGGCTGAGAACCACTGGTATAGAGCATAGCCAAGAATATTAAGAAACTTTTCCATTTGATTCTCCATACCTGTAATAATTTTCCCTTTTTCACAAACTCCTGGGTAACCTCTACTACAAATAACCACAGCAACTGAACACGAGTTTTCTCTCCACTGGAGGTCAATAGAGTTCAGATGACCTTTGACACATGACATCATAATGGAAAATAAATCAGTTTCTAGAAGGGGAAGAATGACCTGAAAAAATATAGAAATACAATTAAAACAAGAATTATTTTAGAATTTTTTTTTACAAATTTCAGAGCTTCATGAATGTATCTTATTTATCCTCGCAATTTAGCGAAACACAGTTGCTAAAAACCTGGTTTTGTTTCATACCTCTCATGCCCGCTTACAAGTTACCACATATGAGTAATTTTATGGGTCATATTTTTTTTACTAAACTGTTTAGAAGAGATGCTGTGTATTTTATCTTTTTCGAAGATGCTGTGTATTTTATCCGAAACACTCAGTTTTTCGCTAAAAATATGGTCGTCTTCTCACGATTTGTATAGAAAAGTATTAATATATAATAACTTTATTTGTCTCTTCAATTGCGGCAGCGAAGATTTAAAAATATTATAAATGAAAAGACAGGATATAGGGACAAAACAACAGTTGTTGAAACAGGCTTACAGCTAAAAACATACATACTTACACTGAGTTAGAAGAAAATAAGCGTGGATTCTACAGTACTACACACATCACGAAGAAGTTTACATGGTCAGTTCAAACTCATAGCAAATTAAACCTAATTTTTACCTGGCACTCAGGGTCACCAAATCTACAGTTAAATTCCAAAACTTTGACCCCATCCTTTGTAACCATCACCCCAGCATAAAGAATTCCTTTAAAAGTCCGACCTTCCAGGTTCAAACCCCGCACAGCTCTCTCCAGAACCTCACTTTTTATAAATTGAACCATTTCCTCAGACACCTGAAGGGAAAAATTTTTTTTTAGAATATCATCGAGCATGAAAAGTTAAAATAGTCCATATGTTTACCCTGAGTGTAGTTAATCTTACTATTTGTTTTACAAGTCTGTTTTAAAGCCTTTTTTTAACGGCTTAACTTTTCCGGCACCTCTTTCTTGAACCACTATCAAAAGTTGAAAAGGATGGACAGTATCTCAGCCTAAATTCATCTAATTTTCATGTTTAAATGCATAATGTGAAAAAATTCTACCTTAGGATTTTCAGAAAATATTTTTAAACTAAACATATTATATTTATACTTATAAACCATAAGCATCACACTTTTTAAAATGCAGGGAAGGCTGAGATAGTTAAACGGGCATCACCTTAAAACAAATTTGATGCCAATGTTTACAGATTGATAAAGTGCAGAAAACAAGTGTAGACCATTCTACCCTGCTACAGCGCTACCTCAGGTTTGCAATCCATACATATATATATAGTAGGGTGGGGAAAGATGGGACACCCATTAACTCAATTTTCTCATCTCATTTGGTAGTAAACACAGAATATGCAAAGAATTATAAAAATGTATCCTCACAAATCCCATAGACCGTTGTTAACTGTTTAAAACACGATCAGGATATTTTTATATTATGCGCTAAAGCTGTCCCGTCTTCCCCAACGTTACTATATATATAAAAAAGAGTTTAATCCTTTAAAATAGCAAGACCGACCTGTGGGCATGGACAGTAAGCCCCCATTCCCCCAGTATTTGCCCCAACATTCCCCTCCCCCACTCTCTTGTTATCCTGGACAGGAGGCATAACTTTAACATGGCAACCGTCACTGAAACATAAAATGGAGAACTCCTCCCCTTCAAGTAACTCCTCAACCACAACAGTAGAACCTGCAACTCCAAACTGACCATTCTAAAAAAAATTATAAAAATTTAAAAAAAAAAACGAAGTATAATATTTAATATATATATATAAAACATTTTTAAAACAGTATAAAGTAGGCTATATATATATATATATATTTATTTTAATTTACCAACTAACTTTTTTTAAATTAGTTTTTTTTAAACTACAATATACAGTTCTGTATTTAGAAAACAGTTTTTGTATGTGTGATAAACATCTTGGTATTTTATATATTTTTTACCAAATTCATTTAACAACTATTAGTTTAGGACAGGGCTCGCAAACTGGGGCCGTGATCCTGCAGAAAATTGACTTTTTGAACCTTGAAGAAAATTGAAAGGGGTCACTGAAAAAGTATATTAAGTTTAGCCTCACAAAAAAAAAAGTTTCCTGAACAAAAAGTTTGGAAAGCACTGGAATAAATCAATAAAGGGGCTTTAAACCAAGTGGTGACTGTCTAATTCTTCAGCCACACAAAACAGACAATCACCCACGAAGTTACATTCGTAGTAACTTGTAAATGGGTATAAGGTGCATGAAACTACATGCATAGTATAACGTTTGTTGCTACCTCACCATTTGAGAAAAAAAGCAGCATTCATTCAAAAAATGTTCTTACATTTAGCATATTTCTAACAGCTTCACATGCTTCCATTTTGTTTTTTGCTACGACAACTCCTTTTCCAGCGGCAAGACCACTTGCTTTGACCACTAGAGCGCGATAGGAAGCAGTATTGATGTGATGGCAGGCGGTTTCACAGTCCGTGAATATCTAATATAAAAACAATCACTTAATAAACTTAACTTAATTAAAATATAACTAAATTTCTATTATAAGTTTTTAACAACCAAACAACAACAATTTACTGTTTGCTAAAACAAAATGGTAAAACTTTGCAAAAAAAGAAAATAAGGTATAAAAAATACTAAAAAATAAGGGATCTCATGATCCAACCTATACATTCACCTAGGGATGCACATTACAGAATTTCGAATCCGTGAGATTCGAATCCTTTTGTATTCATATCTAGATACAGGATTCGGTATTCTGTTTAATGACGTCATCATACGTCTTCTCATAAACTATATTAACAATTTTTGCAACCTAATAATTTTAAAAAAAACAATTTTTGATCATTTTACAGCTCATGATCCAACAAGGCTAGTATAAAAGAGTCTATAAACTGACTTATGAGGGTAATATTACTTTTTCCTATAAATATAAAAAGATTCGAAATAAAGTATTCTAGGATATCCTAGAATACCTAATTATTCTGTAATGTGCATCCCTACATTCACCTACAGTCTGTGACCGTAAATGGCATAGCATCCTAAAGGCTGATGGTAAATGCCAGTGGCCTGTTCAGTTTATCTAAGTTATGTGCCAAGTAAAAAATGCAGCATAAGAAGTTTGAAACAGAAGGCTAAGATATAAATTTGCTGATAAGAATAAACTAGTGTCATTTAAGAACATTGAAAACATTCTATGGACAAAACATTCAATTTGCAATATATATACCTAGGGGTGGGAGAAAATGGGACACCTTTAGCACATAATAACCAAATTTCCTGATCGAGTTTTAAACAATTAACAACAGTCTATGGGAGTCGTGAGGATACAGTTTTATAATTCTTTGAATGTTCTTGTTTACTACTTAATGGGACGGGAAGAGAGTTAAAAGTTGTCCCATCTTCCCCAACCCTACTATATATGTATATATAAGCAATATAACACTACACATCGGTATTTTCATACATCACCTCATATCTAGCAGTTGGAATGCCATGACGAATCATAAATTCTTTCGCAAACGATTTATTCGACTCAATTTCCGCAGCTTTTGAAGATGGACCAAAACACAAGACACCTGTATGCATAAAGTTAATTTTAATACATAATTTTAAATTATGTAAAAAACTGGCACACCAACAAAAAACATATATATAAAAAACATAAAAAAAAGATCTTAAAATTTATATATATATAGTGAATCTTAACAAGAAAAAATTCTCATTGCAGAATTAAATGTATACAAAATAAACTAACACATCGTTATTTTTCAGAAGAATACTGAAAAAACTAAATGTTAAAGAAAAGTTTTGAAAACAATAACACTTGCCATGCTCTTGCATTACTTCAACAATTCCTTCAGATAGTGGGATCTCTGGCCCAACAACCACAAGATTAATTTGATTTTCCTGGCACCAAACAGCGAGAGCAGGAAAATTATTTACATCTGGGATATCGTTTCCAGAAATTAGACTGTCTTGCTCTGAAGGAAAGTTTGGAATTTTTTGTGGTAAAAAATTAAAAATAAAACGTTTTTTCAAGCTCGCATGTATAAAATCTTAGGTTATAATGACTGTCGATTCCCTACCATTCTAGGATAAATAAGTTACATTTATTCATGCAGCCCAACTTTAGTGAGGGTTAACCCTTATATTATAGGAAACAAATTGCAAAAAAGAATTAACTACAAAACTAAATACATGCTGATGTTGAAGTGTTTAGAACAGAACAGCCATGAGGTATTTAAAACAGAACAGCTTGTTATAGCCACTGACATGATTAAAAAATTACATCTATTTATTTAACACAACTTTTGGCTTGGTGGTAAACAATTAAAAAGGAAAAAAATTGCAAAAAATAATTACCCATAAACTAAATACATGTTGATCTTAAGCAGCCATGGGGTGCATGAAACAGAACAGCTGTGTTATAATGACTGGCATGATAAAAAAATACATCTATTTATTCAACCTACCTTTTTGTGTACCACCATTACCAGGGACAACGAACACAACATCAACTTTCTCTGATTGTTTAAGCTTCCATGATAAACAGTGTTCCCGAGCTCCAGACCCAACAACCAAAATTCTCGCCATTTTTAACTTTTTTTTGTAATAATTTTTAAGAAACCGTTTGATATTTTTAGATGTATGGCATTTTAAAGTGTGCCCCTAAATTTTCGTTAATATCTGAAACAAAATTCCCACAAGCATTTAGATTGTTTGAAACCGAAAAAATGTTATGAATGGAGAGCTGAACATTTAAATGTAAATGAAAAAAATAGGTTAATTGACAGACACAAAAAAATCCCCAAAAAATGCATTATTCTTCTACAGTGTAGGCATTTTGAATTAAAAATTGAATCACCATATTTGTTACAACTAAAACAATTTACGTACGTAAAAAGCACAATAAGAAGAGATTTTTAAAGCATGCTAATGCAATTTTAGGAAACAGACACAAAATTGATATTGACCAAATTATTATTACATTTTCCAATCAAAGATTAAAAAGAACAGTTAAGCCAAATACGCCATACACATCTAAAAAAGGTTTACCAGTACTTAATTCAAAGAAAAAAAAGCTGGTTTCTGAGAGAAAAAAACTAAAAAAATGATTTATTTATGCTTTTTATTTTTTTGCATTTTCGATTTAAGTTTTGCTCCGCTTTCTGCACCTTTTTTAGCAGCTCGAACAATTCCTTTGTATTGTCCAGCTGCCTTTTTTCTTTTTCTCTTATTAAGCACAGAAGAGTCAAGAGGAAGGTACGCGTATGGTTGAACACCACCCTTTTTCTTCATGTCTCCTCCGGACTTTTTGCTCTTAAACTTCTCACCAGTCGCCTCCACATCTCTGTGGATGCCCCGTCCTCCTGGTTTATAAGATCCTCGCTTCTCAGGAGGTTCATCATCATCTTCCTCTTCTTCCATTTTCTTTTGCGACTTCCGTTGCTTCCCAACTCCGATCCCCAGGAGGAGTTTATCAGTCTCAGCATCATCTTCATCATCATCACTTCCACTCTCCTCTCCTCCAATGAGGAGTCTACCATCCGGAGCACTCTTAAACTCCGCTTTCCTCTTCCTTCCTCCTGCAGTCTTCGGATTAGCTCCGAGGACTTTTTGAGAGACGGAAGAATCAAGAAGATCCATTGGCTCTTCCTGAGAGTCCTGGAGCCAGGCTTTTTGCTTCTTCTTTCCAGATTTCTTAGATTTTACATCATTCTCTTCTTCGTCAGAAGAATCCGCTAAAAGTTCATCAATTGTCTCTCTCTTCGGTTTCTTCTCATCAGCATCTTCCACTTTATCTTTCTTCGCGATTTTCTTCTCATGCTTCATCTTTTTTATCCTCTCCTCAGTTTTTCTGATGTGCTGAAGTTGTTTCCGATGCTGCTCCGGAGTCATCGCATAAATCGTGTCGAATCCGAACCTCTTCACCAACCTCTGCAGAATCTTTTTCACCCGGAAACGAAAATGTCGTCTCGTTTCCGGCTTCCAGTTAAGCAGGGAATCCAAAATATCTTTGGTGTACTGAGCAAAAGTAGATCTGTCCAGTACTGTAAACAAAACCATTATAAAACCAAGTGCAGCTTTACAAACTTCCCTTGTATTTGAACTCAACAGCAAGCAGATATTAGAGATGGTTGTGCTCATTAAATCAGATGACATGACGTCCTTAAACTCGTACACCAAACGAGAAAGAGCAAAAATAGTTGACCTCATGGCCAGTGGCGAGCCTGAAAACCCTGTGAACACAAGCTCAAAATAACTGTCCAACGCATTCTGTTTTACTTTTTCATCATCTAACCCATCAATACACAAGTTAGCTGCGTTAACAAGCAGCGAGAATGCAGCTGTTCGACTCCGTTTTGCATCCTGGGTACACAGAATCACCTCTGGAATAACAGCAGCCAAAAACTCTTTGCTTTCGCTCGCAGTTGCTGGGTTTAAAAACAACTGTTTCAAAACCTGTTGGATACAATTGATCCTTGGCCCTTTGGAGGAGGGTGCAGCAGTCGATAACCCATCTAGTAATCTGATTTTCAGTTCCGAGAGATTTGTCTTGACAAAATGGCGACAAGCTTCTTTCTCAGAGCCACAGATCTCTTCCAGAAGTCTGTATGCCTTCTTCTGCATGCTATGGTTGGGAGAAGCTAACATTGGTATGAGAGTGTCATAAACATCCTTGATCTGATCTTCCGTGATGTAGGTAACCATAGCAACCATGATATCAAGCAGAGCGAGTCTCGTGGCGTCATTATCATTCTCACTGTCGAAAACTCGCTGTTTAGCCTTTGAAAAGTAAGTACAGATAAGTTTAGAATCTGTCACTGTCAAAAATAGCTTGATCGTTTCCAAAGCAGCTAGCCGCTCTTGGGATTTCATTTTGTTTGCATCTACCAGTTGTTGTTTCATGTCCTGGCCCTCTATGAGTGGGTCAATAGTGGTGTAAATGTTGAATAGAATAGGGATGTAGTTCTTCGCAAATCTGCTCACAACTTCTGCTTCTTTTGGAGAATTCTTACAAGAAAGAATGACATTTCTAAGACCCTGCATGACTGTTAAAACCAAGTCTTTGTTCTCTGTTAGCGCTTTTCCTAAAATCCTTGCAATTTTCGGGAACCCATCCTTCAAATCAGTGGCCCCGCGACAAAACTGCGGCAAGAGGTCCCAACATTGTTGCAGAAGGGTTTCGTATGTTGTTGCCTCGGTGTCTCGCATCTCTTGACGCAACTCGGCACTTCTTAGCCGAAATTTAGCAGCAAGGGGTAGAAAGTAATCTACAAAATATAGAATCTCTCCGTGGGCCATATACTGCTTTAACAGCGGGAGTAACCAACTTCTTGGAAAGTCGTAATCTTTCTCACTGCCATCTATCATGAGTGGAGTAGCTTCAAGTATCAGTTTAGGCCCAAACACTGCCACTGCTGCTCCCATAGCTTCATCTAGTTCAGCCTTGTATTGAAACTGCGGGGCATTTCTTAAATCCACAATACTGACCAAGTGTGGCTTTACAGCTGAGTAATGGGATAACCTTGCGATGTTTTGAAAGACACTTTGGTAGATTTTGAACACCAAATTCCACACGCCATGGTATTTATACTTAAGACCACCCTCAACAAGTTTCAACATTGAGAGAACAAACTTCTCTTGATCTTGTTCTAAACCAGTGCCAGTGGTGTCCATCAAAGCAGAAGAACAGGATTTTAAAACAGAATTAATGGTCCGGGCAGCGGACTCTGCTACTGCAGTGCTGGAAGATAGCAGCATTCGGAAACAGGCAGCACTCAATTTTGGTATGTGGGCTAGGGCTAATGATTTTGCTTTATTGGTAGTTTCATAGTTAAGAGCCAAGTTTCTAATTGCTTTCTCCATGACAGTGAGCCAGGCTGGGCAGATCTGGGAGTCTGAGGTGTTAGGGTGATAATCATAAAGAGCGGTTATGATTTGAGCGTTCAG
Organism: Ciona robusta; assembly: GCF_009617815.1. Taxonomy (NCBI): domain Eukaryota; kingdom Metazoa; phylum Chordata; class Ascidiacea; order Phlebobranchia; family Cionidae; genus Ciona; species Ciona robusta. Next base: position 4,391,437 of record NC_143246.1, read on the forward strand.
ATCGGGGGTCAGTGTAGTGTGTTCTGATTGGTTAATGAACATACTGTGAAAGGCTTGTAGGCATACTGATTTTACAACGGGGTCACTCAAAGTCATTAAGCGCAGAATGGTCTCGCACGAACGCTTCAGTGCTGACTGGGGAAAGCAATGTTGGATTCGACCCAGTAAAGCTAGGATGTGGCACACTGTAGGGTCTGATGTTATCCCACCAAGTTTTTCTAACTGTGAGCAGCAAAATTGGGCAGTTGTAATGCATGCAGGGTGGGTCTGGTGAGACTCTACTACAA